>NW_006769620.1:1118046-1154115 GCF_000442215.2 Lipotes vexillifer | reverse complement strand
TTCCCTGGACCTGCGTTTCTTTTCTCTTTATTCATTTTGACCTGGATGCTAAGTGTGTGCTGCGTGTGTGTGTGCAGGCACGCGCACGCCTGCCTGGGGACATGCCTGCGTGCCCACGCTGGTGCTTCCCGTGCTGTCATCTCCGTGGGGATGACCCTCTGCCTTGAGTCTCTCCTCCTAACCCGCCAGTTTTTTAGCTCTAAGAAGTCAACACTCAGCTTTCAAGGACATTATGAATAGAGCCTTAACAGTACTCTCTTTTCTTATCTGAAAACTGACACCAAACACAAGCAACCAGGACAAAAAGGAGAACAGGGTAGTGGTCAAGCAGATAATCAATATCTTTAAACGATATGAAAGCAGAGATTCCCAAAAGGGAGGTAAAAAGAGACCTGAAAATGACAGCCTGAGAAAGCTTGCTGGGCTCTTCTAAGGGAGTGAGGGGTAGGGTGTTGTTTGAAAAAGCAGATTTCATATTACAGTTTTCATAGTTGGGGAGATGTCAAAAATATCTCTTATCCTCATAGCACAAACTATAGAAATAGAAACAGAATCTCCCTGACCCCTGCAGCTGTGTAGGAGGTGGGCTCTGAATTGTGAGGTGAGATCGGTACCCTGCATTTCTGGGCCATTTGGGATGCGAATTTTAAAAGCTGGGAAATGTTATTCTGCAGGATTCAGAAGAGAAGCAGGACATGAAAGCTAGGAGTCAGTGCCTGAAAGGTTCCCATGGAGTTTGAACAGACCATCAAATCCAAATCCCCGATTTTACAGATGAGACAACTGGGTCACAGCAAGAAGTCTCTGGCTGGAGGGCTAGTGGTTACAGTGTGTCATCCAGCACTTGCTTCTCCCTGCACGTTGGGGAATATCGGTGAAAGGCCAGGGAACTTGCAAGCAGCTATCCTCTAATTCCAAGATAGAGAATTAAAATGTGCCTGGAGGAGGTTGGGACCCAACCCAGAGCACTGGCTCACTGGGCCTGAAGGAAGCCATTGCAGTGGAGGACTGCAGATTATTCTTATTGTTCTAGATGGGTTCTAAGAGTCCACAGCTTTTCAGGTAGGTCTTTCCAAAGACCTGAAATGGTGGATTGGACAGTAAAGCTGTGGAGGATCAGGACGTAGCTGTTGCCCCTCTGTGCATAAATAATCCCCTCCAAGGAATAGGGCTCTTTATCCCGTACAATAAGCCACCCCCAAAGTGTTGGTGACCCTCGCCCTCACCCTTACCTTGACTCTGATACACACCCTGACGTTTTCCTGTCCTTTAGCTTGAAGCTGAACGGAATCCTTTCCTTGATCCTTCCCCTAAACCTGCCTCTGATCTTCACCATGTCCCTGAGCCTGATACCCTGACCCAGACTCTCACCCTGATCCTGACCTTGACACTGACTGATTCTCATCTTCACCCATCACGTTGAACTTGTCAGAGTCACCATGTTCCTGATCCTGACCGTGACTTGCACACTAACCCTGATTGTTCACCCTCTTCAAGACCCTGACGTTCAGGCTCACCCTCACCATCATGTTGATAGTACCCTGACCCTGACTCTAAAATGGACTCTGAATCTGACCCTCAATTTGTTCCTGACTATTATCTAATCCTCTCCATTGACCTTCAAACTAAATCTGACCATGATGACACCGTGAAACTGATTCTACTACTAACCCTACTCCTGAGCTTGACCTTCAACCTGACCCTGATTTTCACCCTGATTGTCATCCTCAACATGACCAACACCCTGACACTGATGCTGAACCTTACCTGACCTTGACCATCACCTTGACATTGACCTTCAACGTGATCCTGACCCTAAACCTGACCACGAATTTGAACTTCATCATCAACCTGACCCTGACCACAGATATGAAACTAACTGTGACCCTCACCATGACCCTGAACTTGATACTGACTGTAACCCTGATCTATATATTCACCCTGACTACTCTTTACTCTGAAAACCCCACACTGAATCTCTCCCTAACTCTGACCCTAAATGTAACAATGACATTGTCACTGACCCTCAACCTTGCACATAATTCGATCCTGACCATAACCCTCACACTTACACTCTGAACCTGACCTTTACCTTGTTCCTTACACTCACATTCCTGGTAGCCTGACCCTCACCCTTATCTTTTTCTGAACTTGTACTGAACTTTACCCTTACCCTGACCCTAATCACGAGCTTCACAATGACCTTGTCCCAAAATGTGACCTGACACTGGCCTTCAACCTGACCCTCATCCTCCGTGACCATCTCCCAAATTGATCCTGAGGTCACTCTAATGCTGGCTCTGACCTTCCCACCCTCAAGCCTTACTTAAACTTGATTCTCAACTTGCCCCTACCTGTAACTGAACCTGATTGCCATCCTACCTTGAAAACCTTCACCCTGATCCTGAGGCGGACCCTGACTCAGACACTACTCTCACACTGACCCAGAAACTGAGTTTGACCCTGAACCTTACCTGATCCTAACCTTTACCCTGACTTTCACCATGTCCCTCAAGCTGACACTGACCATGACCATCAGCAAACTCTTACTCTGACCATCCACCTCTCTCTGAATGTGAATTGACCTTCACCCTTACTCTGACTCTCATGCTGGCTCTGACCCTGACCTTCGTTCTGAATCTGACCCTGACCCTCTCCCTGAACTTCATCCTTATTCTCACCATGTCTGGAACCTTGACCCCTACCCACATAAGTGCACAGAACCCCGCCTTCATCAACCTGATCCTCACTCTGATCCTAAAGCTCATATGTATCCTCTTCATGACCCTTATCCTCAAAGTGACTCTGACCTTGACGTCACCCTGACACTGTATCTGACTTCCTTACTCCTCAAATATTACTCTGTCTTTGATGATCAACCTGACCTTACCCTCTTCATCATTCCAAACCTGAAAAACACCCTGACCTTGACCCTTCTATTACTCTCACCCTGAACCCTACCCTCACTTTTTTGTTACCTTGATCCTCAACATGACCCTAATCCTGATCATACCTTGATTCTTTTTTTTGTTGTTGTTGTTTTTGTTGTTTTTTTGCGGTACGCGGGCCGCTCACTGCTGTGGCCTCTCCCGTTGCAGAGCACAGGCTCCGGACGCGCAGGCTCAGCGGCCATGGCTCACGGGCCCAGCCGCTCCGCGGCATGTGGGATCCTCCCGGACCGGGGCATGAACCCATGTCCCCTGCATCGGCAGGCGGACTCTCAACCACTGCACCACCAGGGACGCCCATACCTTGATTCTTACCTCACACTGACAGTGAACCTGATTGGAATCCTCAACCTGACCCATATCCTCATCCTGTCCCTCGCCTGAACAATGACTATTACTCTGAGCCTCATCTTCACTTTCACCCTGACCCTGATCCTAACCCTCACCCTGACCCTGAAGTTCATTCATATGTTTACCTTAACTCTTATCACCACCCTTAGCCTGGCCCTGACAGTGACTTTGATCCTCAACCTTACCCTCACCCCGACTCTGAAATGTACACCCACCGTCACTCTGAACTTGTGCCAGACCTTCTCTTCTCTCTAACCTTGACACTAACTCCCTCACTGACCCTGACCCCCAACTTGACCCTGACGTACACTCTGACCCAGATCCTGACACTGATCCTGACCCTCACCAGGATCCTAAAGATCAGTGTCATCATGACTTTGACCCTCAACCTCAACCTGTCTGACCCTCAATGTGACTCTGACTCTCATAATGCTTTTCAGAATTGTTCTGACCCTAACAATGACCTACCATCACCAAGCTGGGTTTGAACATGAAATCTTGTACACTTACATGCTAGTTTCATCTAGATTTCTTATAACTAGCAATAAGAACACACTTTTGAGAACAATGTATAATTCTGAACTTGCTTACACTTGTACTCTGTGTTTTCAAATGTGCTGCTTTGATTTATGTTAATATGGTCTACTTTTTTTTTTTTTTTTTTTTTTTTTTTTTTTTTCCTTGCGTTATGCGGGCCTCTCACTGTTGTGGCCCCTCCCATTTGCGGAGCACAGGCTCCGGACGCGCAGGCTCAGTGGCCATGGCTCACGGGCCCAGCCGCTCCACGGCATGTGGGATCCTCCCAGACCGGGGCACGAACCCGTCTCCCCTGCATCGGCAGGCGGACTCTCAACCACTGCGCCACCAGGGAAGCCCAATATGGTCTACTTTTTTTTTTTTTTTTTTTCCTTGCGTTATGCGGGCCTCTCACTGTTGTGGCCCCTCCCATTTGCGGAGCACAGGCTCCGGACGCGCAGGCTCAGTGGCCATGGCTCACGGGCCCAGCCGCTCCGCGGCATGTGGGATCTCCCCGAACCGGGGCACGAACCCGCGTCTCCTGCATTGGCAGGCGGACTCTCAAGCACTGCGCCACCAGGGAAGCCCCAATATGGTCTACTTTTGAGAACGGGTGTTTCTCGTTGATTTGCCTCAGTAAAGGCATGGGTTAATTCTAGCAGTCAATAAGAATTTTCTTTAGAGACTAACATCTGATTTCTTCTTTACTGCTAGTCTGTTCACACAGATATGATTTTCAATGATATTTGCTTTAACTCAGAATAAGAAGTTACTGTGGAGAACAGTGTATAAACATGAACTCATTTTCACGTATATGGCTTAGATTCCTCTTATCTTGCTCTAACTAAGAGGAAGAAAATGCAGTGGAGATGAGTGTGAGTTTCTGAGGTATTTTTTCTTATATAAATCTTATATACATCTCAGTGTAGGCAAACAGAAAGTAGAACTGGAAAAAATTTGTATTAATGGAAAGAAGCTCAGTCTCAGACATTTCTCACAAAAGAAACTCCTTAGTGCTCCTTAGAGTAAACGAAGGTGAACACAAATGTGGATGTTCATCTCAAAGACACATCCTTACAGCTGATGAGGAAGAGTGTAGGTAGTACAATAGTAATGAAAAGAATCCGTATTAGTCTAAACAAACTCAGTCTCAGACATTCTTTTCAAAAATAACTCTGTATTGCTTTTCAGAGTAAAGCAAGATAAACATAAGTATAGCACAACACTTTATTTATTTACTTATTTTTAAATTTATTTATTTATTATTTATTTTTGGCCGTGTTGGGTCTTCCTTGTTGCACACGGGCTTTCTCTAGTTGTGGCGAGTGGGGGCTGCTCTTCGTTGCAGTGCACGGGCTTCTCATTGCGGTGGCTTCCCTTGCTGCGGAGCATGGGCTCTAGGCGTGTGGGCTCAGTAGTTGTGGCTTGCGGGCTCTAGAGCGCAGGCTCGGTAGTTGTGGCGCATGGGCTTAGTTGCTCCGCCGCATGTGGGGTCTTCCCGGACCAGGACTTGAACCCATTTCCCCTCCATTGGCAGACGGATTCTTAACCACTGTGCCACCAGTGAGGCCCTAGTGTAGCACAACACTTTAAAAGGCACATTCTTATTAAAAAGAGGAAAGAAAAAAACTATACTGCTTACTAAATAATTTTAATTGACCCTTTGTTCTTAAAATGTCCATGGATTAAAAAAAATGCAAATATCTTCGATTAGTAATAATCATGGGTTATATCTTTGTACTTGCCTTCTCACAGCTTTTAATATGAGATAAATGTTCATAAAAAATTACCTACAGAGTTTTTAACTTTCTGTCCTTTGTGTCTCTTATGTCTAGAGAAAAAAGAAAGGAGTGATTTTTTTAAAAAAATAAATTTATTTATTTTATTTGTTTACTTTTGGCTGTGTTGGGTCTTTGTTGCTGTGCGCGGGCTTTCTCCAGTTGCAGTGAGCGGGGGCTACTCTTCGTTGCCATGTGCGGGCTTCTCATTGCGGTGGCTTCCCTCATTGTGGAGCACGGGCTCTAGGTGTGCGGGCTTCAGTAGTTGCAGCATGTGGGCTTAGTAGTTGTGGCTCATGGGCTCTAGAGCACAGGCTCAGTAGTTGTGGCGCACGGGCTTAGCTGCTCCGTGGCATGTGAGATCTTCCCGGACCAGCGATTGAATCCGTGTCCCCTGCATTGGCAGGCGGATTCTCAACCACTGTGCCACCAGGGAAGCCCTGAAAGGAGTGATTAACTGAAGAAAGTACTTGGTGTCGACAGGTGATTATCTTGCGTACAAGCACTGCAGAGATACAGGTATATACATGAGGTGATTTTCTGTTTATTTTTAAAAGTTGTGCACTTTATTCACATAATAAATTTAAGATGATATTTTACTTAGTATACTGACAATTATATTTTAAAATTATAGTTTAAAACTTTAAATTTTTACCTATTTATATGTTTTATATCTATGTATGTCTCGATGTATACAAAAAAGGTATATATCCTTTACTATAATTTGTTACACAAGTAATGTGCCAAAAGAATAAAATTAAAATTTGGGTCTTTTGTGTAAAATGATTCATTATTGTATGCCCAGATCAACAGAAGCTCCTTTTTGTCACCAACTGTTAACTGTTGGTTAACTATTAATGCTTATGCTTTTTGCATACTCATCAAACATTTTCTCAGCGAGTCCCTTGGATAGCCTTGACCTAATTTGTTCAAAGTTAAAAATGCTATCACAGAGTTGAAGTCATCCTTTAGACAGACAACTTCCAGAAATTAAATCAGTTCAGATGACTAGCATAATTGTCCTCACTCAGGGTTGCCTGCTCACAAAAAATAAAAGTGCAAATATTTATACAAATGTGCTCTCATGGGAGTTCACACATTTAGAGTCACTTAGAAACAAAGGTGTTTCTAATCTTGAAAGTCCTAAATAAATTGGACAACACATTAAAGAACTTTTAGGTGGTTTGTTAGTACCTAAGAAAATAGCTATAATAAAAAATGAAAGGTCAAAGACTTAGAATCTCACAGCAATGCCTCAGCTGACCACTATTATGTTTTAAAAAAAATGTTAACCTAGATAAATACTCTTATAATCATACAGACAAGAAAAGTCTTGGAGAAATTCAAAGACTGTCAGAAACAAGTGCCTATTTCAACTTAGCATGTTCGTTACATTTTCTGGAGGGCTGATTATATGCCAAAACACTTGCAAAGGGAGTTTAACAACAACTCTACATGGCTTTGCCCATAAAGCAAAGACAAATCAGCAACAATATCAGACCAACACCAGTAGCCTAATTTTACATGTAGACATCAAGGATGTTTCCAAAGCAAGTCCCACCTGCCAACCACACAATCCTTAAACTGTCAAGGTGGGTCCTGGACAGGAACCAAGGGCCCTAGGACCGTTTAAAAACCTCCAAATGGACTTCATACAAATCCTTTTTTCAGTGAATTAGAAATATGTTCCTTCCATTGTGTATTTATTGTCAGGGTGCATCTAAGTTTTTCCTTGCTGGAGAGCTATGCCCATACTTGGGTGGCTCGGTTTTGTTTTCCCACCAAGGGATTCCCACTTACTACTTTAATGGCTGAGATACTCGTTTTACTATTGCTGCGATTAAGTACTTTTACGCAGAAACTCCACTGTCCTTATTACCTACAAGTCCTCAAGAACAACTCAGAGAACTAATGGAATTTTAAAACTAAAATTAACAAAGCTCTCAAAACCCCTTCACTGTTCGCGAAGTTCAAGCGCGAGGGAGCTCCCGGCAGCCCCGGGAGCGCCTGCTACGGCGGCCCGGCCAGGATAGGGGTTAGCAGGGAGATCTGTTGCATCTTCTTCTTTCCTTAGAAGGGAGAACGACACAGGAGGCAGGGTCGGGGCTCAGATAAACATCAGATTGCCACTACCTGTTCCTTCAAGAAAGTGCCCTAGCGCTGGGCACGGGCTCGCAGTTCAAAGGGTGACGCTTTGGTTTCTGGAGCGCATGCGCTCCGTGTCTCCACCTGCTGGTACCGTGGTCCATATTTTAGGGGTGAATTAAAGTGTGCGATGGCATTTTATTTTTATTTTTTTAAAAACATTAACAAGTAAAATTAGGTCAGGTATACCCAAGCGAATCTCAAAAGAATAGTTGAAGAGTATGTATAAAACTTTGAGAATTAACAATAATTTGGTGATAAAAGGAACCTCTGTTGATCCGGGCGTAAAATAAATCATTTTTACATGAAAGACCTAAATTCTAATTTATTTCTTTGAAACATCATTTATGTAACAAATTTTAGTAAAGAATCCATTAATACACATTTATTTGTATGAATTCAAGCACACCTATATAGGCAAACATATAAATAGGTGATAATTTAAAGTTTCTGAAAATACCATTATCCTATATATAGATCTGTGATCTGTGAAATCATTAAACCTATTATAATCAACATTTATAATAATTAGTATCTTTAATTAAAGTAAGCAACCTTTTTTTTTTTTTCTTTAGACAGAAGAGATGCCCAGAGGACAGAAAGTTTAAAACCACCCAGCTTTTCTTTTTTTAATAGTAAATATTTATATCCTATTATTTTAACATATTGAAATGGCAAAAATACAAGGTGTTCTAACTCTAGCAAAGCTGACTCCACAGGTCCTGTGGCCATGTGTGCATTTGACTTGTCAGTGCCTTTGAGTCAATGACTCCCGGGAACATACCTGTGATTGAATAAACTGGGTTTATTACTGGTTGCATCGAGGGAGAACACACAGCTGTGGTGTGCCAGAGGGTGTCTCAGTAAGAGACTATTATTAAATAATGATGATAGAATTTGGTCCTTTGTTGGGTGATTTGGGGAAGGTCTATGGAAGTGAAGGGTTTGCTCTGGATTAGGTGTTGTTAGAAAGCAGGGCCAATTCTATAATTGGGTATTTTTGTGGATATACAAACACATAATCAGGTAGTAATTTAAAGTTTATACATACAGCTCAAAAATGTAATTTAATTGCCAGTTTACTAAATAAAACAGCATATAGATCGTGTTACATTCATTATGTGAATGAACTGCAACAACTTTTTAAAATAAACACAGAAAATCAAGTAGAATCTCTCTGTGTAACTCTTGTACTTAGTGTAATCAACTATCTACATTAATTATTATCTTTAATTGAAGTAATCATTCTTTTCTTTTTTTTCTGTAGACATAAGTGACACCTAGAGGACAGAAAGTTAAAAACCATCCAGGTAATTTTTTTGGGTGAGCATTATCTCATATTAATGAAAAATTCTGAGAAGGCAAATACAAATATATATGTATTATCATCCAAAGACATTTGCATATTTTAAATCACTGATACTTTAAGAAATAAGGGCTCAATTAAAATTATGGTTTGTAAACAGTGTTTTATATCTTTTTTTTTTTCTTTAAGTAAGAATGTGCCTTTGAAATGAATGTGTTTTGCTGTCCTTATGTTTATCTCACTTTAAGGAGAAATGAAGACTTTCTTATGAAAGGAACGTCTGAGGCTGAGCTGATTTGCACCGATGTGAATTGTTTTCAATAATACTTCTGGTTTGCCTAAACGGAGACATATGTAAGATTTATGTGAGGAAAACAAAACAAAGACAGAACTCAAATACACTTGATCTCAACTGTTCTTTCTTCTTATGAGTTTGAACTGGGTAAGAATAACCTAAGCTGTGTATGTGAAAAGGAGGTCCCATTTACACATTGTTTCCAAGAGTTACTTCTCATTGTGAGTTAAAGCAAACATAGTTGAAAATTGTATATATGTGTACAGACAAGCTGTAAAGAAGAAATCCAGTTCAGAATCAAACTTTCCTCTCTAAAGAAAATTCTTAATGACTGTAAGAATTAACAGAGTTGAACCTAGGCTCTGTCTGAGGCAAATCAATGAGAACTACACGTTCTTCTCAACTGCACTTCTTACTTTGAGGTAGACCATATTAGCAAATCAAAGCAGCATATTTGAAAGCATGCAGTGCAAGCATAAGCAAGTTCAAAAGTATACATAGTTCTCAAAAGTACATTCTTACCATGAGTTACAAGGAATCTCAATAAAATCAGAGTATACGTGTACAAGATTTCATATTCAAACTCATCTTGATGATAGCAAAGCTCACGTCAGGGCCAAGGTCAAAATAGGGATTAGGGTCAGTATCAGGGTCAGTGTCAGGCTCTGGTCAGGGTCAGGGTATCGATCAGATGTTTAATGATGATAGAGTGTCAGGCTCAGGATGAGGGTAGGGTTCAGTTCAGGGTGAGGTTAGTAATGAGGGTCAGGACCAAGCTTTGGGTCAAGGAGAGGATCACAGACAGGATGCGGGTGAGGTTCAGGGTCACTGTCATGGTGAGTGTGAGCTTCGGGTCACAGAAAGGATCAGGATCAGTTTCAGGTTCAGAATCAGGGTTAAAGTGTGTGTCATGGTCAGTGAAAAATTTGTTCTCAGAGTGAAGGCAGAGGTCAGAGTCAGGGTGAGGAGTATACTATTAGGTCAGTGTCAGGGTGATAAGGTCAGGTTGAGAATCAAGGTTACTCTTGGGTTCATTGTGAGAATCAGAGGTAGAGGGAGGCCAAATAAAGGTCAAATTTTGGGTGAAGTTTAGTGTCAGTTTCAGAAACAAGGTGAGTATTAAGATCAAGGACAAGGTGAGAATGTAGGGTCATTGTTTAGGGGAGAATCAGGGTGAGGATCAGAGTCAGGTTCAGTATCAGTGTGACATAACAGTGAAGGTGTAGGGTCTTCCCTGGTGGCTCACTGGTTGGGAGTCCACCTGCCAATGCTGGGGACACGGGTTCGAGCCCTGGTCCAGGAGGAGCCCACATGCTGCAGAGCAACTGAGCCCGTGCACCACAACTGCTGAGCCCACGTGCTGCAACTGCTGAAGCCCGCGTGCCTAGAGCCCGTGCTCCACAACAAGAGAAGCCACCGCAATGAGAAGCCCGCGCACCGCAACGAGGAGTAGCCCCCGCTCGCCGCAGCTAGAGAAAGCCCGCGTGCAGCAATGAAGACCCAACACAGTCAAAAATAAAAAAAATAAATAAATACATTTATTTAAAAAAAAGGAGTGAAGGTGTATATGATCAGGGTGAGGGTCATGATCGGAGTCAAGGTAGGGTGAGGGTCAGCTCCAGGGTGAGGGTAGTATAATGGTTAGGGTGAGCATCAGAGTCAAGATCTGGGTATTGGTCAGGGTCAGGATGAGTATCAAGTAAGGTACAAGGGTGAGGAGGTCAGAGACATTGTCAGGATATGCCATCCATATCCCCTATTACAAGGTGAGCGTTACAATGTCAGAGAATGAAACTTAGTCATCTTTGTATCCCCATCCCTAGTTTAGCACATGGCACATAGTTGTCATGCAATGTGTTGGAAAGAAGTAAAATAAGGGATGCTCTACCCAGTTTATGTACCTCTTTCTCCTGTGTCCAAATTTTTAATCAATAATGAGGTAATTGACCTAATGATGCAGTGCTAAAATTGCTTGTCTTTTTTTTTTTTTTTGCGGTACGTGGGCCTCTCCCTGTTGCGGCCTCTCCTTTGCGGTACGCGGGCCTCTCACCGCTGTGGCCTCTCCCGTTGCGGAGTACAGGCTCTGGACGCGCAGGCTCAGCGGCCATGGCTCACACGGGCCCAGCCGCTCCGCGGCACGTGGGATCTTCCCGGACCGGGGCACGAACCGGCGTCCCCTGCATCGGCAGGCGGACTCTCAACCACTGCACCACCAGGGAAGCCCCTAAAATTGCTTGTCTTACAACTGGAAACTTTAATGAAAATGTCAAGACCAGTTATTTGATGGAATATCAAAAGCAGCCATACCATTTACTCTGGCACCTTCATTCTTTAGGATGTTCAGAGTTTTCTGTTTTCAAAAGCACTTATTAAAATGCTGATGCCCCAAGAACATATTGTCTGTTTTGTTCACCACTATATCATGTCATCAAGGACATTGCTTTTTCATTACTGTCTTTCTTGAGTGAGAACAGTTGGAGTTCAGTAAAGAATGGTTGAAGGAATGACTTTCTTGTACCGATTCTTACTGACTGCTGCTGTCTGCTGGCAGCAGTTTGTTGAGCAGTGTGATGCTGTTTCAGCAATAGATTAGCAATGTGTGCCATGTGTGCAATAAGACAAAGTGAGGGCTTTTCTAATATGTTTGCCATGAATGTGTTAAACCACTCTTCTTGCCTTAGCTATCAGCTAACATTTTGGAAAGTTAGTTGACTGCAGAGAGGAAGACTGTGGTACTAGGAGGTGGGGAAGGGTATTTACCAGGGGGACTAAAGGTGCTGTGAGATGGAAATGAGAATTCTGGAAAACAGATTCTGCTGCTTCCATGTTTGGCTGAGTACTTTGCCGGAAACAGGAGAATTCCAAGCTTTTTTTATCCACTAGATTTTTATTTGTTTTATTTAGTTTTTCCACAAATTAAGAGGTTAGGTTGTACAATGCAACAGTGTTTTAACATTTCACTAATTGAATGAAGCTAGCCACGTGCAACGAAAAGGTTTTCATGTTTATTTATCGAGATTGTGCATACACTATGTTAATTTCACACTCTTTGCACATGTATTCCTCCCTGAATTAGAGAGGAAAAAGCATTGCTGAGGCTCAGAGATAAAGGAGTGATTTTAAAGAACAAAGAAATGGATTTAAAATTCCCCAGAATCTTATATCTTTCTCTGGTTAGGAAGCAGATGCACTCATCATTTTTCCAAAGCTAGGTTATCTCAAGGCTTTGTGTCCAAGATCAGAATGGGGGTGTCTGCAGGTATTTTATTAAGAGCTTGAAGAAAATTTGAGGGGGGGAGAGAGACTTTTTATAGCATAAGTACAAAGGATCTTATACTTCTCCCTACTCAAAATTACAATGTGGATTATGCAGGGCTGGCTAAAGGAGCAGTCATTTGCATCTGCAATGGAGCAACGCTTTGTTGCATTTGTGAGGGGCAGTTGAGTTTTCTGTCAGGTTGTCACAGATGCAGTTTGGGGCATGAGAACTCACTGCCTAACACGGTCTTCTTACTTCCTACCTTCATGATCAGTGGAGGCAGACTGTTGCCCTGTACAAGAATTCTTCATGTATTCATCCAATGTGTATTTAGCCCTGGACCAGCAGTCAGGTTACGGAACCAACTAAGGTCACTTGTTCCTAATGGCATCTGTCTTAATTTCTTCTAAAATAGACCCTGAGACAAAGACTTGGGTGCAGGTAGTTTTTTGGGGGGAGACAATTCCTGGAAAGCACAAATGAGAAAGTGGAAAAAGTGAGACAGAAAAGGGCAAAAAGGCAATAAAGTGTGCATAAAACAGCAGTTTAGGGCTTCCCTGGTGGCGCAGTGGTTGAGAGCCTGCCTGCTGATGCAGGGGACACGGGTTCGTGCCCCCGTCTGGGAAGGTCCCACATGCCGCGGAGCGGCTGGGCCCATGAGCCATGGCCGCTGAGCCTGCGCATCCGGAGGCTGTGCTACGTAGTGGGAGAGGCCGCAGCGATGAGAGGCCCGCGTACCAAAAAAAAAACCAAAAAAAGCAAAACAGCAGTTTAGGGCTGGAGGCAACTAGGGCTCAGTTCTCCTGGGGAACCCCTGAGAAACAATGTGGAAAATGTACAAAATCTCCCTATTAGGGTGAGGGCTGGGGCATTGATTTACCCACATATATTGAAGGTTCCAGCAAAGCTCCCAGCCCAGGAGAGAGCACTCAGGCGGAGGATGAGAAACACTGATTCCTGAGTTGAGATGTTGTCGGTGTGCCAGGGACTGTTTACCATAGCTACAGGTGAACCAAGGAGATATGGGGCAGTGCATCAGTAGCATTTACTACAAAATCCTCGCTTTCTCTGCTCCAAGGCAGGGTCCATTTTGGAGCCAACAAACTTCAGACTGAGACAGAGCAAGGGCCGCCATGTAAGGCTGTGTGGGTTGTGCACTGTAACACTCCAAGGGTTGCCACTTGCGTAGAATGCAGTGTAATTATTGTCCCCCAGAGCTGTGCAAGGAAAAATCTGTGAAACATTCACATGAATTACATTGTGATTGGCACCCCTTGGAGCCATGCAGCACCTAGTCCGCAAAGCTGTACACACAGTTTCTCTTACAAAAAAGTCCTCCCATGAAGGGTAGATATTATTTTTGGAAGAGTGAATAAATTATTGTAAAGCATTAGACAGAGGACATTTCAGAAAAAAGGGACTTCAGTTAATACGTTTGTATCAGCCCAGTGATAGTTATAGATTCTAAATGGCTATCAGACTTGAGATCCAGGTGGCTTTGCCTAACAGCATCTTTTCTTAACTTTTTAGATGGATACAGACCACACACACAGCACCTGCACCTCACTGGGAGGCCCAACTGCTACCCAAATTCATAGCCCTCTGGCCTTCATCACCTACACAGGACAGGTATAGCTGCCGTGCATACGAGGTATAGGTGTGTCACATTAGCTCAGAGAATTTGCAGTCTCAGTTTCCTACCATTTCTTTAGACCGTTCTAGTCCAGTGTGGTCCCAACAATTAGCGGTTTTACAGTAAACGAGGCATACGCAACCTTCCACATGTATCCTAATTTGTCATTTCCAATGAGACAGAACTACAAGAAGACAGACTCTTAATTTGTTTCAAAAGCTGGTCCTGGTTTAGCCCAGGGCCTGATGCAGTATTCTACATTATTTACTTGCAATATTCTGCATGATTCTTTGATGAATAAGAGCACAATGCATATAAAACAATGGCACCCATCTCCAAATTCCTGCCCAAAGCAATTGACAAATGATATAAACTTTCATATAAACAAATGCATAGTTAAAACCAAGTCTTTTTAAAATTACAAATGTTTCATTGTTAATTGTAAAATATTTGAGAAAGAAGATAGGCACACAATATACATTTTAGAAATATATTTCTTTCCTTAATTTTAAATCTTGATCATAAGTTCTGTCCCAATTTTCTTGTCTACCTAAGCTTTCTTTTAGAGGACTGTTTTAGAAACTGAGGAGAAATACAGGTGGAAAAGAAAGATGGCGTAATAGATCATCTACTATTGCTGTTGATCAGCTGTTGAACAGAAGTAGTGCTGTCTATTTTTCATGAATTAAAAATTCATTATATGTAAATAGCGTAAAGTAAGCATACTATGAGTACTTTTGTGTAAGCAGGGTACTTTCTGAGTACTTACCGAGGATAAATCTTTTATTGTTTTTTGTTTTTTTTTGGCGGTACGTGGGCCTCTCACCGTTGTGGCCTCTCCTGTTGCGAGAGGCCGCGCAGGCTCAGCGGCCATGGCTCACGGGCCCAGCTGCTCCGTGGCATATGGGATCTTCCTGGACCGGGGCACGAACCCGTGTCCCCTGCATCGGCAGGCGGACTCTCAACCACTGCGCCACCAGGGAAGCCCTATTCTTGTTTTTTTGAAGCTTATTTTTTAATGATTCTTTCTCTAGATTTACTAAGGTAAAATGTAGGTTCTTCTTTAATCTTCTCTTTATATCTGCAAGCAACATATATTCTCACCGATCATCACAATGACTTTTAAAAAGAGAAATGATTACCTGCTTTTGTGAAGTGGCCAATCTATATTGCCAACTGGGTCACCGCAAAACTGATTTCTCATTGCCCTGGTTGGATACAGCTGTGCTTCTGAGCAAGCTCTTTTCTTGAATGGATACCTTGGCAGGCCAACGGCAGTGAACTCTGGGAGGGTCAGGGGTCAGAGAAATTAGGGTAAGGATTTGTCATATGGATTCCGTATGCTCTTTGCTGGGAGCACTACTGTGTTTGGACATCGTTTGTTTTCCAACTCTCAAAAGTAGAGGAGGAATGTTTTTCTGGGGGAAAGGACACCTGAAGATTCCCACAGCGTTACAAACCCTCTAGAATTGTTCTGCAAAAGTCCTGGCTGCCAGAGGAACCTTCCCAATGCGCACCAGCTATGCTGTAGGACTGAAGATGCGACTGTGTCTTTATTCCCTTCCTCCCTTTCTCTGTCGCCTCTTCATTTTTTTTTTAAGCATCTTTATTGGAGTATAATTGCTTTATAGTGTTGTGTTAGTTTCTGCTGTATAACAAAATAAATCAGCTATATGCAAACGTATATCCCCATATCCCCTCCCTCTTGCCTCTCCCTCCCACTCTCCCTATCCCACCCCACTAGGTGGTCGCAAAGCACCCGGGTGATCACCCTGTGCCATGCAGCTACTTCTTACTAGCTATCTATTTTACATTTGGTAGTGTATATATGTCCATGCCACTCTCTCACTTCGTCCCAGCTTACCCTTCCCCCTCCCCATGTCCTCAAGTACATTCTCTATGTCTGTGTCGTTATTCCTCTCCTGCCCCTAGGTTCTTCAGAACATTTTTTTTTTTTCAGATTCCATATGTATGTGTTAGCATACGGTTGTTTGTTTTTCTCTTTCTGACTTACTTCACTCTGTATGACAGACTCTAGATCCACCCACCTCACTATAAATAACTGAAGAATCCTTGCATTCCTGGGATAAACCCCACTTGATCATGGTGTATGATCCTTTTAATGTGCTGTTGGATTCTGTTTGCTAGTGTTTTGTTGTGGATTTTTGCATCTATGTTCATCAGTGATATTGGCCTATAGTTTTCTTTCTTTGTGACATCTTTGTCTGGTTTTGGTATCAGAGTCTCACCACTATTATTCAACGTAGTTTTGGAAGTTTTAGCCACAGCAATCAGAGAAGAAAAAGAAATAAAAGGAATCCAAACAGGAAAAGAAGAAGTAAAGCTGTCACTGTTTGCAGATGACATGATACTACACATAGAGAACCCTAAAGATGCTACCAGAAAACTACTAGGGCTAATCAATGAATTTGGTAGAGTAGCAGGATACAAAATTAATGCCAGAAATCTCTTGCATTCCTATACACTAATAATGAAAAATCTGAAAGAGAAATTAAGGAAACACTCCCATTTACCACTGCAACAAAAAGAATAAAATACCTAGGAATAAACCTGCCTAAGGAGACAAAAGACCTGTATGCAGAAAACTATAAGACACTGATGAAAAAAATTAAAGATGATACAAAAAGATGGAGAGATATACTATGGTCTTGGATTGGAAGAATCAACATTGTGAAAATGATCATACTACCCAAAGCAATCTACAGAGTCAATGCAATCCCTATCAAACTACCAATGGCATTTTTCACAGAACTAGAACAGAAAATTTCACAGTTTGTATGGAAACACAAAAGACCCCAAAGCCAAAACAATCTTAAGAAAGAAAAACGGAGCTGGAGGAATCAGGCTCCCGGACTTCAGACTACACTACAAAGTACAGTAATCAAGACAGTATGGTACTGGCACAGAAACAGAAATATAGATCAATGGAACAGGATAGAAAGCCCAGAGAGAAACCCATGCACCTATGGTCACCTTTTCCTTGATAAAGGAGGCAAGAGTATACAATGGAGAAAAGACAGTCTCTTTAATAAGTGGTGCTTAGAAAACTGGACAGCCTCATGTAAAAGAATGAAAGTAGAACACTCCCTAACACCATACACAAAAGTAAACTCAAAATGGGTTAAAGACCTAAATGTAAGGCCAGACACTATAAAATTCTTAGAGGAAAACATAGGCAGACCACTCTATGACATAAGTCACAGCAAGATCCTTTTTGACCCACCTCCTAGAGAAATGGAAATAAAAACAAAAATAAACAAATGGGACCTAATGAAACTTAAAAGCTTTTGCACAGCAAAGGAAACAGTAAACAAGACGAAAAGACAACCCTCAGAATGGGAGAAAATATTTGCAAACGAAGCAACCGACCAAGGATTAATCTCTAAAATATACAAGCAGCTCATGCAGCTCAATATCAAAAAAACAAACAACAAATTGGGCAGAAGACCTAAACAGACATTTCTCCAAAGAAGATATACATATTGCCAACAAACACATGAAAGGATGCTCAACATCATTAATCATTAGAGAAATGCAAATCAAAACTACAATGAGATATCACCTCGCACCAGTCAGAATGGCCATCATCAAAAAATCTACAAACAATAAATGCTGGAGAGGGTGTGGAAAAAAGGGAACCCTCTTGCAGTGTTGGTGGGAATTTAAATTGGTACAGCCACTATGGAGAACAGTATGAAGGTTCCTTTAAAAACTAAAAATAGAACTACCATATGACACAGCAATCCCACTACTGGGCATATACCCTGAGAAAACCAGAATTCAAAAAGAGTCATGTACCGCAATGTTCATTGCAGCACTATATACAATAGCCAGGACATGGAAGCAACCTAAGTGTCCATCGGCAGATGAATGGATAAAGAAGATGTGGCACATATATACAATGGAATATTACTCAGCCATAAAAAGAAATGAAATTGAGTTATCTGTAGTGAGGTGGATGGACCTAGAGTCTGTCATACAGAGTGAAGTAGGTCAGAAAGAGAAAAACAAATACCGTATGCTAACACATATATATGGAATCTTTTAAAAAAAAAAGGTTCTGAAGAAACTAGGGGCAGGACAGGAATAAAGACACAGACGTAGAGAATGGACTTGAGGACACAGGGAGAGGGGAAGGGCAAGCTGGGACGAAGTGAGAGACTGGCATTGACATATATACACTACCAAATGTGAAATAGATAGCTAGTGGGAAGCAGCTGCATAGCACAGGGAGATCAGCTCGGTGATGTGTGACCACCTAGATGGGTGGGATAGGGAGGTGGGAGGGAGACGCAAGAGGGAGGAGATATGGGGATATATGTATACATATAGCTGATTCACTTTGTTATACAGTAGAAACTAACACACCATTGTAAAGCAATTATACTCCAATAAAGATGTTAAAAAAAAAAACAAAAAACTAACCGGGGCAGAAAAAAAAAATAGTGGTGAGAGTGGGCAACCTTGTCTTGTTCCCGATCGTAGAGGAAATGGTTTCAGTTTTTCACCATTGAGAATGATGTTGGCTGTGGGTTTGTCATATATGGCCTTTATTATGCTGAGGTAGGTTCCCTCTATCCCTACTTACTGGAGGGTTTTTATCATAAATGGGTGTTGAATTTTGTCAAAACCTTTTTCTGCATTATTGAGATTATCATATGTTTTTTCTCCTTCTGTTTGTTAATATGCTGTATCACATTGATTGATTTGTGTATATCGAAGAATCCTTGCATTCCTGGGATAAACCCCACTTGATCATGGTGTATGATCCTTTTAATGTGCTGTTGGATTTTGTTTGCTAGTATTTTATTGAGGATTTTTGCATCTATGTTCATCAGAGATATTGGCCTGTAGTTTTCTTTCTTTCTGACATCCTTGTCTGGTTTTGGTATCAGGGTGATGGTGGCCTCATAGAATGAGTTTGGGAGTGTCCCTCCCTCTGCTATATTTTGGAAGAGTTTGAGAAGGATACGTGTTAGCTCTTCTCTAATGTTTGATAAAATTCACCTGTGAAGCCGTCTGGTCCTGGGCTTTTGTTTGTTGGAAGATTTTTAATCACAGTCTCAATTTCAGTGCTGTGATTAGTCTGTTTATATTTTCTATTTTTCCTGATTCAGTCTCAGAAAGTTGTGATTTTCTAAGAATTGGTCCATTTCTTCCTGGTTGTCCATTTTATTGGCATATAGTTGCTTGCAGTAATCTCTCACGATCCTTTGTATTTCTGCAGTGTCAGCTGTTACTGCTCCTTTTTCATTTCTGATTCTATTGATTTGAGTCTTCTCCCTTTTTTTTTTGATGAGTCTGGCTAATGGTTTATCAGTTTTGTTTATCTTCTCAAAGAACCAGCTTTTAGTTTAATTGGTCTTTGCTATCCTTTCCTTCATTTCTTTTTCATTTATTTCTGATCTGATCTTTACGATTTCTTTCCATCTGCTAACTTTGAATTTTTTTGTTCTTCTTTCTCTAATTGCTTTAGGTGTAAGTTTAGGTTGTTTATTTGAGGTGTTTCTTGTTTCTTGAGGTAGGATTGTATTGCTATAAACTCCCCTCCTAGAACTGCTTGTGCTGCATCCCATAGCTTTTGGGTCGTCATGTTTTCATTGTCATTTGTTTCTAGGTATTTTTTGATTTCCTCTTTGATCTTTTCAGTGCTATCTTGGTTATTTAGTAGCTTATTGTTTAGCCTCCATGTGTTTGTATTTTTTACTGTTTTTTTCCTGTAATTGATATCTAGTCTCGTAGCATTGTGGTTGGAAAAGATACTTGATACGATTTCAATTTTCTTAAATTTACCAAGGCTTCATTTGTGACCCAGGTTATGGGCTATCCTGGAGAATGTTCCATGAGCACTTGAGAAGAATGTGTATCCTGTTGTTTTTGGATGAAATGTCCTATAAACATCAGTTAAGTCTGTCTTGTTTAATGTGTCATTTAAAGCTTGTGTTTCCTTATTTATTTTCATTTTGGATGCTCTGTCCGTTGGTGAAAGTGGGGTGTTAAAGTCCCGTGCAATGATTGTGTTACTGTCAATTTCCCCTTTTATGGCTGTTAGCATTTGCCTTATGTATTGAGGTGCTCCTATGTTGGGTGCATAAATATTTACAATTGTTATATCTTCTTCTTGGATTGATCCCTTGATCATTATGTAGGGTCCTTCTTCGTCTCTTGTAATAGTCTTTATTTTAAAGTCTTTTTTTTCTGATATGAGATTTGCTACTCCAGTTTCCTTTTGATTTCCATTTGCATGGAATATATTTTTCCATCCCCTCACTTTCAGTCTCTGTGTGTCCCTAGGTCTGAAGTGGATCTCTTGTAGACACCATATGTACGGGTCATGTTTTTGTATCCATTCAGCCAGTCAGTGTCTTTTGGTTGGAGTGTTTAATCCATTTATATTAAAGGTAATTAGTGATATGTATATTCCTATTACTATTTTCTTAACTGTTTTGGGTTTGTTATTGTAGGTCTTTTCCTTCTCTTGTGTTTCTTGCCTAGAGACGTTGCTTTAGCATTTGTTGTAAAGCTGGTTTGGTTGTGCTGAATTCTCTTAACTTTTGTTTATGTGTAAAGGTTTTAATTTCTTTTTTTTTTTTTTTTTGCTGTACGCGGGCCTCTCACTGTTGTGGCCTCTCCCGTTGCGGAGCACAGGCTCCAGACGCGCAGGCTCAGCGGCCATGGCTCACGGGCCCAGCCGCTCCGCGGCATGTGGGATCTTCCCGGACCGGGGCACGAACCTGCATCCCCTGCATCGGCAGGCGGACTCTCAACCACTGCGCCACCAGGGAAGCCCCTGGTTTTAATTTCTTAATCGAATCGGAATGAGATCCTTGCTGGGTAGAGTAATCTTGGTTTTAGCTTTTTCCCTTTCATCACTTTAAATATGTCCTGCCACTTCCTTCTGGCTTGCAGAGTTTCTGCTGAAAATCAGCTGTTAACTTTATGGGGATTCCCTCATATATTATTTGTTGCTTTTCCCTTGCTGCTTTTAATATTTTTTCTTTGTATTTAATTTTTGATAGTTTGATTAATATGTCTCAGCATGTTTCTCTTTGGGTTTATCCTGTATGGTACTGTCTGTGCTTCCTGGACTTGATTGACTATTTCCTTTCCCATGTTAGGGAAGTTTTCGATTATAATCTCTTCAAATATTTTCTCAGACCCTTTCTTTGTCTCTTCTTCTTCTGGGACCCATATAATTTGAATGTTGGTGTGTTTAATGTTGTCCCAGAGGTCTCTGAGATTGTCCTCAATTCTTTTCATTCTTTTCTTTATTATGCTCCCTGGCAGTTTTTTCCACCATTTAATCTTCTAGCTCACTCATCCATTCTTCTGCCTCAGTTATTCTGTTATTGATTCCTTCTAGAGTATTTTTAATTTCAGTAATTGTGTTGTTCATCACTGTTTGTTTGCTCTTTAGTTCTTCTAGATCCTTGTTAAATGTTTCTTGTATTTTCTCCATTCTGTTTCTGAGATTTTGGATCATCTTTACTATCATTACTGTGAATTCTTTTTCAGGTAGGTTGCCTATTTCAGCTTCATTTATTTGGTCTTGTAGGTTTTTACCTTGTTCTTTCATCTGTAACGTATTTTTTTGTTGTTTCATTTTTTTTCTTTTCTTTGATGGGTGGTGCTGTATTCCTGTCTTACTGGTTGTTTGGCCTGAGACATCCATCACTGGAGTTTGCAGGCAGTTAGATAGAGCTGGGTCTTGGTGCTGAGATGAGGACCTCTGGGAGGCCTTACTCTGATTGATATTCCCTGGGGTCTGAGGTTCTCTGTTAGTCCCGCGCTTTGGACTCGGAGCTCCCACCAGAGAGCTTGGGTCCGACCTCCAGCCTGGGAACCAAGATATCTTTTGGGGGGGAAAAAAAAAAAAAAAAAAAAAAGAAGAAAGAAAGAAAGATAAAAAGGAGCAGTACAATATCAAAGAATAAAAAATAAAATAAAATTAGAAAGATAAAAAATATATTAGGAAAAATAAAACTATAATGGAAACAACTGCAACAAGGTAAAATAAAACCACAACAGAAAAAAGAAAAAAAAAAGGGTGGGGGGGAACAAGCCAAAAGGAGAGATCACTAACAAAGTATAAAGAATAAAATAAAATTAGACAAATAAAAGATTTATTAGGAAAAATAAAAATATAAAGGAATCAACAACAGTGAATCAACAAGGTAAAACAGAACCCCAATCTAAAAGAGTAAAAAAGAAAAGAAAAAGAAAAAAAAGTCTTGATGTGGGGTGGTGTTTAGGCAGGGGTGGAACTTAGGCAGGGGCAGGTCCTGGGCGGGGTGATGTTCAAGAGTGGGTTGGGGTCTCTGCTTAGGACCTGCGCAGATGGGTAGAGGCAGCACGTGGAAGGGAGGGCCTCTGGCCTCTGGTGTGTGGGTGGGGTTTAGGCCCAGCTCGTTGGAGGGAGTCTCCGAGGGGGTCTCCGAGTGTAGAGGTGGGGTGCTGGGTGAGGGTGTAGGGGCGGGGCTTGGGCTCTGCGAGGCAGGAGGGAAGCTCCCAGGGCAGAGGATTAGGTCCTGTAGCCCAACAGGCTTCCCGGTGCCTAAGTGGGCAGGGAAAGCACTGTCCCCATTCCTTTCCATTCCTTTGTGCCCCTCCCCTACTGTCTCCCCCCAGGGTCTCCCCCGTCGCCGTGGGTGGGTCCCGCTGGGTGTAGGAACTCCTCCCCTCTCCCAGCTTCCCCTCAGGGATGCCGGTCCTGTAGGTCCAGCCTTTACTTTTGCTCCCCCTTCCCTCCCTTCCAGTCGCTCAGGACCCGCATGGCTGGAGGGGGCCTAGGTGGGCAGAGGATCAGGCCCGGGATCTCAGCAGGTTCCTGGGGGCCCACGTGGGCAGGGGAAACCTGGCCACACTCCCTTTTGATCCTCTGCCTTCCCAGTGGTTCCCCAATCTCCCCCTTCGGGCGTGGGATCCCTTCCCCTCCCCTAGCCACCCCTCAGGGGCACCAGTCCCGTCCCGCCTCCACTTCTCCTCTCCCTTCACTCCCCCCCACGTCCCACCCGGTCGCTGGGGGTTCCTCCTGTCCCCTTAGGTGTCCGTGGTCACCCACCGGTGCCTAGTAGGTGCCCTAGTTTTGAGGAGATACGAATTCCGCGTCCTCCTACTATGCCATCCTGACTCCAGCCCCTCTTATTTTCTTCATTCCAACAATTAAACTCCTCCTGTGTCTGGCACTGAGAACAGGGGTGAACTTGATAAGACATTGACCCTGTCTTCATGGATTTTATAATCTAGTGGTGGAGACTGACGAGCACACACACATAGAATTACAAATTATGATAAGTGCCGGGGGGAAAATATGATGCTACAGGAGAAATATGGGAGGAGCAGGGTGATGGGAGGGAGAAGACAGCCTCTGAGGAAACCACATTAAACTGCATTGTCAGCAAAGGTGAAGTAAGAAGGAGAAGGGTGGACGTGGGCCTGTGCCCAAGCCCTGAGGCAGAAAGTGTGGAGGTCAACTTCCCTGGGGAATCAAGCGCAGAGAAAGGTAACTGGCAGGCCGTGAGCTTGAAGCAATAGTCTGGGGCCCGGTGATTCAGGTAAAAATATAAAATGTCTGGTGGGAAATAAAACCTGCAAGAGGAGCTAAAAATTAAGAGAGGATGTGGAACTGCACCTGAGGGACACATTACCCTACAGAGGGTAACATGTTCTCTCGTAATTATTTGTGGGAACTGTGGCCATTTTGCAATGTCAGTAGCGTTGGACCTGAGAAGTGACGAAGGTATTAGCTCACTTTTTTCTAGTGATTCTTTGAGCTCTAATGGGTTCACCTGGGGGACAGCTGGAGCAGATGAATGTTCAGCCTGTAGCATGAAGCCTAAAGTGTTCATTTAGGACCCATGCTGGTAGCTCAGAGGAATAAAAGGTCATGCCCTTTTGAATGAAGGACTGCTGTTTGACGGAAGGTAATAAATAAAAAGACCGCAGCGCCAGAGAGCTCAGAGGAAGGTTTGCAACGAGGAAGGTATAGAGTGGCAAACTGAGCCGGGGGAGGCACATCACGAGGAGGGTGTTGGTGAATGGGAATTCAAAGCCACATATTTCATTCTTAAAACATTTTCCGTATCAGTGAATGAGCTGGGGCCCTGCGCCGTGTAATGGAGCTCTCTTCACTTACTGCTGCCTCCACCACCCCCCTTCCCTCCGGACACTCTGACTTAGGAAGCAAAATGGCATCGAAGGCGTAGGGAGAACTTTGATTACTGGTTGACTGAAGAATGTTGTGCATCAGCTTTTTCGTGAGCCTAAGAATCATTTCATCTTTGAAATGAAATGCGTTAAATGCGTTCCATCTCCTATGAAGAAAAAGTGTCTTGTTTATGTTAGTAAAATATACATAACATAAGAATGACTGTTTTAACCTTGTTGGGTGTACGGTCCGGTGGCATTAAGTACATTCACATTGTGCAACCATTACTGCCATCCGTTCCCACCATCCATACCCAGAACTTTTTCGTTTTCCCCAACTGAAATTCTGTACCCGTTGAACACTAAGCATTGCCCCTCCCTCCAGCTCTTGGCAACCAGCTTTCTACTTTCTGTCTCTGTGAATTTGACTACTCTAGGTGCCTCTGTAGTCAGAATCCTACAGTATTTGTCCTTTTGTGAAGGGCTTATTTCACTTAACACAATGTCTTCAAGGTTTGTCCATGTATCAGAATTTCTTTCCTTTTTAAGGCTGAATAAGATTCCATTGTATGTATAAGGCAGGAGATAGATGGGCTCCAGGCTAGGCATTTACAACTGGCCTCCTGTTCACACTTCCTGGGGTGAGAAGAAGATGGGCTCCAGGCTGGACATTCATTACCCAGCCCCCTGTTTACATTTCCTGAAGCAAGAGGCAAACGGGCTCCAGGACTACATATTTATAACCAGGCTCCTGTCTATATTTCAAGATCTGCACCTTGATATAAAAACCAGCAACAGAAATAGGATAAATAACCAGACATTGGACATTTTTATGGCAGGGACAGAGTGGGACTAAACCCTGTTAAAAGATCAAGAGCTCATACATTTCCCATCCTTAGGGCAAGGGAAATACTGCACATGTGCAGAAAGGCTCCTTGGGGGTCAAAAGGAGGGGGCACCACCCCATAATACGTGATGCTAAGGCCGTCCCATAGACCTCTGGGCTGAAATCCATCTTGGAAAAACGTTGCGCACGCATGTTGGGTAGGGTCCTAGGGCAGGGCAGGTGTGGAAAAAGAAACCAGGTAATTGGCCAAAGGTAAACAAAGACCCGGAAGAACTGCCCTATATGAATGACCTAACCGCCTCTTTCCTGGCTCCTCCTCATTCGGGAGGACGCCCACACCCTTCCTCTCCGGTGTGCATCTCTGCCTTGCTTCTGTCCTAACTAAACAAACTGTTGCTCTGTGTGCTCTCCCACTTGTTGTTGTGCTGTGTCTCTAATAATAAACTTTGTACCTGTTTTTACAGTTTTGCCTCTGTGAGAAATGCATTTTTCACTGGGGGCAAAAGCTAGGGCGTGTGGTGACTGGGATTCCTGGTTTTCATCCGGGCTCCCCAGGTTCAATTCTTGGGCAGGGAATTAAGATCTTGCTTCATGCCACCACCCACTGCTGCCTCTCCGAGATCATGTATACACCCCATTTTGTTTATCCATTCATCTGTCTGTGAACATTTGAGTTGGAGGAAAAGTATCTCCAACCCATGGAGCAGAGACAAGATATTTTTCTTTTCATATATTTTCTTATTTTTCCTCTTTTCTTTGCACACTCCTTGCTCCCTCTCTCCTTCTCTCCCTCCCTCCCCCTCTCTCTCATTCCCCCCCTCCCTCTCTCCCTTCTCCTCTTCCTCCCCAACCCCAGCCCCCATAGAAGGAGGATAGAATTTCTTTCTTTTTTTTTTTTTTTTGGCGGTACGCGGGACTCTCACTGCTGTGGCCTCTCCCGTTGCGGAGCACAGGCTCCGGACGCGCAGGGTCAGCGGCCATGGCTCACAGGCCCAGCCGCTCCGCGGCATGTGGGATCTTCCCGGACCGGGGCACGAGCCCGTGTCCCCTGCATTGGCAGGTGGACTCTCAACCACTGCGCCACCAGGGAAGCCCAGGAGGATAGAATTTGACTGAAGTTTGTTATCATTGGGAATCTCAGGGTATAGTACAATGAGTTCATTTTTTTGAAATTATTGAAATAAAATTTATCTTTTGGAGCATATTTAGATTCACAGTAAAAGTGAGCAGCAAGCGCTCCATTTGGAGCACTCAGTGGATCGCTCCCATATACTCCCTCCTTCCCCTCCGCCCACACCCACAGTCTCCCCCACAATCAGCATCCCTCACCAGAGGGGTATGTCTGTTACAAGTGATAAATCTACACTGCAACCTCGTTATCATCCCAAACCCATGCTTTACACTGGGTGAATCACTCAGTATTGTACATTCTATTGGTTTTGACAAGTCTGTAACGACATGTATCAACCATTATAGCATCGCATAGAATAGTTTCACTACCCTAAGAATTCTCTGTGCTCCACCTACTTATCTCTCCCTCTCCTTAACCCTTGGCAACCACTGATCTTTTTACGGTCTCCATAGTTTTGCCTTTTCCAGAATGTTGGAATCATACAGTATATAGCATTTTCAGACTGGCTTGTCTCACTTAGCATTGTACTATGCATTGAAGGTTCCAACATGTCTTTATTCACGGCTTGATAGCTCATTTCTTTTTTCTTTTTTTTTTTTTTTTTTGCGGTACGTGGGCCTCTCACTGTTGTGGCCTCTCCCGTTGCGGAGCACAGGCTCCGGACGCGCAGGCTCAGCGGCCATGGCTCATGGGCCCAGCCGCTCCGTGGCATGTGGGATCTTCCTGGACTGGGGCACGAACCCGTGTCCCCTGCATCAGCAGGTGGACTCTCTACTACTGCGCCACCAGGGAAGCCCGCTCATTTCTTTTTAACACTGAAATCCATTCTGTTGCCTGGATAGACCACAGTTTACTTATCCATTCACTTACTAAATGATGTCTTGGTTGCTTCCAAGTTTTGGTAATTGTGGTTATAGCTGCTGCAAACATCCATTTGCAGATTTTTGTGTGGACATAAGTTTTCAACTTATTTGAGTAAATACCATGGAGCACAATTCCCAGGTCATATGTTAAGACTACGTTTAGCTTTGTAAAAAACTGTTTTTCAAAGACAGTCAATGGAAGTCAATGACTTCTTTTGGGTTTTACAGGAAACCAGGAGTCCAGGCTTGATTATAATACCTAAGTCATCACAGGTTGACAGTTTGGTTTAAGTGAGAAAATAAATAGGGACATGGTCAGTCATCGACACAGAGCCTGATATAAGATGGTTCCTTTTTTTTTTTTTTAACTCTTGCAGAGCTGTCCAGATGAACTAGAAATGGGGATATGGAGACAGGAGAAGGTTTTTATGACTGGTTTAGTCATTAAGTTATGATTTTTGAAGGCTCAAAGCAGAGCCTTCAGTTTTGCAGAAAGGAGAGGAGGAAAGCCTCTGAAGGATTAGGCAGTGGTTTAGGCATCAAGGATAAGTACGAAATTGGACAAGAGGCAGGTTTCTTAACCCAGAAGATTGTAAGAATCATGGAACACCATGATAAAAAATGAAGTTGGGAGGGTCAGATGTTTAGAAAGAAAAAAGGCCATTATGGACACACAATAACTGGTTAGCACTTGCTGATGGAATTAATTTGAAGAATAATAAAGGTTCTTATTTGTGATTAGCCAGAAGAAGATTGTGGTTTAATGGTGGACAGTTTTTTTTTTTTTTTTTTAATGGTGGACAGTTTTGTTTTAAATTCCTGTAATGGGAAGATCATGAACCCCATTTCTGTTTTCCCATTATTTCCTCTACTGCAGAGAGAAAAATAGCTCGATTTGCCCTTGAGTATAACAATATATTCAGTGACTGAGAAAAATCATTTGCTGTCGTCATCTGTGTCAGGTAAGTGTCACAGGGGCGACCTATAATTATCAGTTGCCACTTCAACAGAGGGGAGCAATTACAGCAAGGGCAGTTTGGTGTTATATATCAGTGTGACAGGCTTGCTGCCAAACTGATGGGTAGTAAATGCACAAGGCACAAGGATTTAGGATAATTTCCACGTCCAAAAGAGTGGAGATCTTTGTCAGAGAATGTAAAAATTAGCTGAGCAAATTTCATCCGATTATTTTTATATATGTTTTGGAAACCTAGCCAGAGCTTCATCTTGGGTCAAATATTGAACAAAACCCAATTATCGGAGATAACTGATTCACGCTTTGTAAAATCTAGGCAGGTTGATATCAACTTGCTCATGGAAAAGGCAAAGAAATTAAGCAATATCATGTGAGTGGCTGTCAGCTGGAGGTAGGTCAGCAACAATATCTGATGGTAATAGCTGCAGCAGTACTGTTTATTCATTAGAAATGGCCAGTAACGCAAGAAGAAAACAGACATCATTTTTAATGTCCCCAAAAATAACCCGTCACCATATAGATTTTTTTCTGTGCATTTGTAAATTATATATATTGCCTCTAAGATTGTCCCCATTGATTGCTGCTGCCTTACATTCATGCCCTTGTATAATCCGCTCCCCTTGAGTGTGATTAGGTTACAAAAGATTGTGGCTTCTATCTTGGGTGCTCTCTCTTGCTCTGATGGAAGCCAGGGGCTGTGTTGCAAACTCACACGGAGAGGCCCTCGAGGCAAGGAACTGAGGGAGGACTCCAGTCAACAGATACTGAGGAATTGAGCCCCTCACTCCAGCAACCTGTGCGGAGCTGAATCCTGCCAACAATCACGTGAGTGAGCTTGGAAGTGGATTTCCATTTGAGCCATCAGATGGGACTGTAGTGCTGGCTGACAGCGTAACTGCAGTCTCATGAGAGATTATGAGCCAGCCAGGCCTAGCTAGGCCCAGATTTCAGACCCACAGAAACTCTGAGATGGTACAAACTTAGTGACTTTGTGACTTTCCCCATTTTTTTCTATTGGTATTGGTGTTTTTCTTATTGATTTATAGGAACTATTTAGAATTAAGAATTCTTTCTTGTCATATGTGCTGCAAATATTTTTCCTAGTTAAAAAAAATCTCATGCATAAATCTGTTTCTTTACCTCAAGAATATTAAAATATTTACCTTTTCCTTCTAGTATTCTAATAAATTTTATCAAGTGAGAATTTTAATCCATTTGGAACTGTTTTTGGAGGTAAAGTGTGAGACAGAGATGAAACATAATTTTCTTCTAAATAGTTATCTAACTGTCCCAAAGCCATTTATTGAAAGGACAGTCTTTTTTTGTTTTCCTCACTGATTCAAAATGGAAACACAAATCCACATGGAAAGTGTAACCTTGATTTTATTACTTAAAGGGTTCCTTTCCATTTTATATATTTTTGCATATGGGTTAAAATATGCATATGGGTTAAGACACATGAATATTTTTATTGCAAATCATTTTATTACTTTATTTTTCAATAAAGATCAGTAACAGGAACTTGGAGCTTGGGTCTAGTTCTGGCTAAAGATTATGTCCTTTATTTCCCCTAAGCTGGACCTAATTTGTGTTTTTTTGATGTATTGTTTTTGACCTCCTGATAAATTTTGTAAATATTACGAATATTTCGGAACTTAAGTGAACTTGGCTTACAGTGGTAGGTTTAATTGAGGAAGACAATATTATTAGTATAATTTCAAATGTTTAGTGCAAACCAGTACTTATCTCATTTGGTAGATTTTTTAACTAGAAGATCTGAGGATATACTCTGCCTGCAATGTGGTGACAATGACAGTGCATTGTAATGTTCCATTTATAAGGCATGCACAAGTGGTAATGGATCTTTCTGTAAGCATTTCATGAAAGGAAGGCCCCAGGTCATGCTTGTACATCTGTATTTCCTAAAGGGTTTCCAGTGGCATCATGTAATACCTGATGAAGCTTTTACCTCTGAACGATAGAAGAGAACATAACATTTCTGTCTTGCTCTCTTAGATCACTCACTCTGGGGAAAACCAGCTGAGGACACTCAAGCAATCCTCTGGAGAAGTCTATGGGGTGAGGAACTGAGGCCAACTGCCAACAGCCAGCACTAATTTGGGAGGTATGGAAATAGGCCATTTTGGAGGTGGATCCTCCAGTCCCAACAACTCTTCAGATACAGCCCTAGCCGATGTCTTGACTGCAACCTCATCAGAGAGACCCAGAGCCTGAACTGAGACAGGCTTGTTGCCGAAATTAGCCTCTGTACACCGGTGCCAAATTAAATCTGGGAGACAGAGTTTTGGGCGAAGTAGAAAGAAATCGCGTTATTGCTTTGCCAGGCAAAGGGGACCACAACAGGCTAATGCCCCTAAGACTGTATGTCCCACCCTGGACGGGGGTAGTGAGGAGTCTTTAACAGTGTTCAGGGAGCAGGGCGTGATCAGCTCGTGGACATTCTTCTGATTGGTTGGTGGTGAGGAAATTGGGAGTCAGCATCATCAACCTTCTGGTTCCAGCTGGTCTGGGGTCTACGTGCTTGTGGGCAGCATACGGTTAACTTCTTCCACCTGGTGGCGGTTTCAGTATCTGCAGAACAGCTCAAAGGACATGGCTCCGAATATTATCTACAGACCTTGGGGAAGAACTAAAGGTCCTTGACTTTGTTTAATGGCCAAACTATTATTATTATTTTGTCTTGCTTGACTGTGTTCCTTTCTTTCTGCATTTTCTCACTTCTCTGATTAAATTTATTCTTTGACTAAAGTTTTTCTACAGACAAAGGCAGGCGGAAGCATACGGTTAACTTCTTCCACCTGGTGGCGGTTTCAGTATCTGCAGAACAGCTCAAAGGACATGGCTCCGAATATTATCTACAGACCTTGGGGAAGAACTAAAGGTCCTTGACTTTGTTTAATGGCCAAACTATTATTATTATTTTGTCTTGCTTGACTGTGTTCCTTTCTTTCTGCATTTTCTCACTTCTCTGATTAAATTTATTCTTTGACTAAAGTTTTTCTACAGACAAAAGGCAGGCGGAGGACATGGGTGGGGTCTATTCCGGGAAGGCCTTGTAGTGTCCTGCTAGGTTACAGGCTGGGACCTGGGACCTGGGACCCTTTGCAGCAATGCTTGCACCTGGACAAACGTCTCGTCAAGCAACAAATACAAAGAAACTCCAAGGGGCTAAAAATAACTGCGTGCATGCGCATTTGGGGCAAATTATGAACAAGATACAAAAAGCCCCCAAACCTAACTTCCACATCTGAGGAGTCGGGAGCAAAAGCATGGTAGCGCACATGATCCTTGCACACAGCATTACCAAGAGGATGGGCACCCCACCCAAGCCACCCCTGCAGCCTGACCCCCGGACCTACCCTCGCCCCATGTAAAGGACCAGCTTGCCCTCCCCTCAGGGAGCAAGCAGGGCCACCTGTTACTTGTTTTCGCGCCGTCCTGCTACAGTACGAGTCCAATAAAGCCTCGCCTGAATTTCTCGTCTGGTGTTTTTTTTAATTTCTATTGATTAAGGAGTCCAAGAACCCTGGCCGGTAACAGAACCACTCAGGTAAGCCACTCCCAGATTTCTGGGGGTTCAGAATTTGAAACCCTGAAGGCATTCTGCTAATCATTTCTAGAACATCTCAACTAGAAGAGAATATTGACTATAGAAGTGGTATGAAAGACGCTGAAGAAAGGCAAAGAACCTAAGGCTGTTGCAAAGGTTTTGAAGAAATATGATCAGGTAATTAAGTAAAATTTCAAGCCTGGGTCTGCTATGTTCTCTGTAGCTTTGGGTTGGTTAGTGAACCTCTTGGAGCATCAGGATTCACTGTAAAATGAGGATGCTAACGGTGCTTACCTTACAAAGTGGCTGTATTAGAGCACCACATCTGAGATGCAGTTGGCTCTTAATAGGAGGAAACCTAGAAGGTATTTGTTTGAAAAATGTAAAGGCAAGTCCACTGTAAGAAACTTTAAGTACTTAAAGTCGTCTTTGAAGTGTGCAACTGATACTACAGCTGACAAGATGAGCAAGTAAATAACCGAATAAATGAATTATATTAAGTGCAAAAACTGCTGGTAAGAAGTAGAGGACATTAATTTTTAGCTCGAGTAAGGAAATTTTTGAAATGTTTTTCTATATTTAATAATTTTCTGATAATGAGTCTTTTATGGAAAAAGGAGACGAAATTTCTACAGGTGAAACGAACAGATAAATGCAAACAACTCATTGGAAGCCACAGGTCTCGCCCGCTGAAGCTAGTCCTGCCTCTCTACGGCCCCGCCTTCCACTATAGCCACGCCTCTTTTGGGTTTACGGTAGGGCCTCACCCTTTCCTCATCATCGGGCTCGCTACGCCTGGTTCCCAGTCGAGGCTCGTTTGCTCGCGAGAGTTCCTCCACCTGGCCCACTCAGAAGCTGTAGGAAACGGAGGCAGAGAAGAGTCGCGAGACTTGACTCGACCACACTTTCCAGGCTCCGCCCCTCCTTCCTGGCCCTTCTTCCTGGCCCTCCTTCTGGCCCAGCTTCCCCGGTTGCACGTGTAATTGTGTACTTGTTGTGGTTCAACCTCGCGTGGCCACGGTAGTGCCGGCGTTACATGCCCCGCCCCCCAGATGGCGGCGCCCAGTGCCGGGGCTCACGACTGAGTCGGCTCAGCTTTGGATTATAACCTTGACTGAGTCTGTGTGGCCATGGACCGGCCTGGGTTCACAGCCTCGCTGGTGGTGAGTACCGGGCGGTAGAGTGGGGGCGCTAGGGGTGCCGGAGGCTTCCCTGTCCTAGCACCTCCTTCCGGTTTTGCGCGCTGAATCTTTCCCGGGTCTCCGGTCACCCGGTCTGGGAGGAAGCATGGGGCTCCTTGGCTGCGCCGGGCCTCGTGTCAGGGTTCTGAGTTTCCTACCTGTATGACAGAAAGAGACGGGGGTGGGTTAGGGGTGGCACTTGACTCATAGTCTTACGCACCGCGGTTTACCTAACGGAAAAAGAAAAGTTTCAATTGTAGACTGTAACCATACTCTGGAGAACTTGGCAATGAATGAAATATATGTAACAAAACTCTTGAGTCGCTCACAGACCTCCTGGTCAAGACTGTGGTTTCATTTTGCTGTATCTTTTTTCAGTCTCGGAAAATGACGTATCCATTCATTCATCTTATATATAATCTGCTTAGTTTGCTTCCGAGCATTTTTCTAGGCTTTGGGTATGGTATATACTGATGAGCACAAATAGCCGCGCGTTGAGTACGTTAGTGGTGTTTAATTTCTTAGAAAACAACGCGAATCAACGTGTCTTAACATCAACCCCCCCAATCCTTTAATAAATACTTTGAAATCTTTCTTAAGACAGGCTCAGTAGGGGATACTAGATACAGTAGTGAACAAGACAGATTGGCTGCCTATGTTTTCATTGTAGGAGAGCGGGCAGAGGCAGAAAATAGACAAGAAGCTTTTCAAAAGCTTTTCCTGAGAAATGGAGGCCTAGAGGACTTTCTTCGTTTAATTATCAAAAGTTTTTGCAGGTGTTGGAGATAACATGGTGAACAAGATAGACCTGGCCGCCACGGGTCAGGTGGTGGAGGCAGAAGGGTGAAGTGATTGTTATCATAAATGACGATGAGGGTTAGTTTCAGAGTGTATGGAAAGATGTGGAAGGGGGACCTTACCCAGACTGGTGGAATGATGGTTTTAAATCTAGATTTGTTGATATTTTAGAAGCTAGGTTTTAGAGATGCAAAGAAATATGTTACCCCTTTGAAGACGTTTTCCTGTCCAGCTGGTGAGATGGCAGTAGTACTTGTGACAATCCACATTGCTCTGCCGGGAACTAGGGTAAGCTCTTTACATACATCATCTCATTTAAGCCTGACAAACAATTGGAGTCTTATCCTAGTTTTCTAAATGAGGGAACTGAGGAATAGTATGTTCGATAATTTGTCCAAAGTCACACAAGTGAGATACATTTCGTGTGTGTAAGTGTTGGAGCTCAGATTCCAAGCAGTGTAACGTGGGATTCCATTTACTGCTCCTTGAGACTATCGCTGAAGTCAGCAACAGTAGCAGTTGCTAAAAACTGGTGAGTGTCAGAGTTAACAAAAGAAAAATTGTATTAAAATTTATTTAAAATTTATTTTATTAAAGAAGGGTACACATGCATACTTCTTTTTTCATAGTTACAGAGGGTACAATTGGGATCGATTGGTAGAAGTTTCAAGGAAGTTAGATCTTATTCCCGGTGAGTTCATTTAGCATGCAGTTTATCTGCCATGTGCTCTGTCTACTGGTACTGTGATTGCCCTTGGAGATTTGATGGCAAACAAACCAAGGCTATATGATAAGTACTGTGAAAGGAATGAACTGAGGTGGGAGAGAGAGAGAATAATATTGGAAAACCTACTTTAGATGGAGTGCCCTAGGAAGGCCCTGAGGAGCTAACGTTTAAGCTACGACCTAACAGGTAAGAGGCTAGTCATTTTGATGAGCAGAGGGGAAAGTTCAGAGGGAGCAGCACGTGAGGAAATCCTCAGGTGGAAAGGGTTCAGGATGTGAAGTGGTGGCTGAGGCCTAGTGGGTGAGGGTAGTGTGACAGAGGCTGCTGTTGGAGAGCTAGACAAAGCCTGCCGGTGGGCAGTGGAAAGGAATTTGGATTTTATATAAAGCATAACAAAAGCCATTAGAGGGTTTTATTATTGAAGTCCGGAAATGGAGGGGCCCCCCCCTTTTTTTTTTTTAATGGTTGGGAGCGTCTTTGAGGAGGCTAAGCACTCCTCAGGGAGTTCTGTTTTGTTTACTACTGTGTGACCAATGCCTGACACTTCGAAGGCACTCAGCACTTGTTGGGTGAACGAATGCAACTTCACATGTTTGCAGAAGTCTTGAGCCTCGGCTTCTAAGGATTAAGTGAGATGTAGTACGGAGCCTGACGTAGAGCAGATATTTAACTGTTTCCTTCCTGAAGTTTCTGGAGCAGGATTGAAGGGCTGTAGAGCTGAATAAGCAGAGAGCTTCTGGCATGTTAAGTTTTCATTTGGAGCACAGAGCAGACTATTCAGAAAAAAAACTCCAAGAGTACAGTCACTGGTGCATGCTTTTAGGAGAGCAGTTTGAAATAAGTATTAGCGACCTAAAGATGTTCATAACATTTAACTCAGTGAAGATAATAGGAAAACATGAAATAAAAGAGGAGTGGTTAGGTAAATGATGATAGATGCATTTCATGGACTATTTAGGGGCCGTTGGTAACAGTGCTTGTGAAGAGTATGTGCTATAATAGTAACATGGAAAATGCTTATATGAGATTAAAAAAAAAAGAAAAAATACAATACTGTACCTGTATACATCTGGTTCATGCCTAATTAAAACTTGGTAGCCAAGGGGAGTTGGTTCCAGGTCCCCCGTGGATACCAAAATCCACAGATGCTCAAATCCCTTATATTAAAATGACGTAGTATTTGCATGTAACCTATGCACATCCTCCTGTATACTTTAAATCATTTCTAGATTACTTATCATACCTAATACAAGGTAAATACTGTGTAAATAGTTGTAAATACAATATAAATGTTATGAAAATAGTTGCCTGAATGCAGCAAATTCAAATTTTGCTTTTTGGAACTTTCTGGAATTCTTTTTGCAAATATTTTGAATCTGCATTTGGTTGAATCTGACGATGCGGAACCCCAGGATATGGAGGGCTGGCTTTATTCCATTCCTTAAAAAAAAAAAAAAAAAAAGCTGTATTGAAATCCTCCCAGATAGAATGAAATAATTTTGATAGTAGCCCTACTTTTTTCTTCTACTTTTTTTTTTTGCGGTACGCGGGCCTCTCACTGTTGTGGCCTCTCCCG
>NW_006769620.1:1071987-1117845 GCF_000442215.2 Lipotes vexillifer | reverse complement strand
CCACAAAACCACTCTTTCCTTCCAGCCTGACTCTTCTCTCCCTTTCAGTACTTAGCTGTTTCATCGACCTTGTAGTTCATCTGGGTTGTTACTTGAGTGAAACCGAAAGCATCCCTGTCTCAGTTACTTTTAACTGGGTTACAGGTGAAGGAACTTCGGCAAGTGTTGGTGCTCTGCAGTGTGAAGTGCAGGCAGTCCTTTGTGTGTAATGTGGGGCCGTAAAGATGAATGTGCGGGTGGACATCATGCAAAGTGATCTTAATAATTGATGAAAACGATTATTTAACGACCTTTAAAAATTCTTGTCAATGTTAATATCTCTCTTACTGTCGATTGTGGAATTATAGGGAAACGGAAAAATAAAGTAAAACTAACATTTAGTATAGTGTAATTTAAAACATTAAGATTGTATTTCTTTGTACAGAAAAAATGTATCAGAGGTAATTTTAAGTCATATAACTTGCAGTACAGAACAAGTGTTCTTTAACGTGGAGTTTTTTGCTGGTACAGCTTGCTCTGGGACATCTTTGTTCTTTTCGTCACAGCCTCTTTCTCCGTATATGGTAAGTTCGCCTTCACTCATTTTCCTCTGGCTGCATGTCTGGAATCTCTTCAATGACAGCAGTGTCGATATTCCCACAGCTAATTCTTTTATAACTCCTTTTACATTTGATTTGAATGTCACTTTCAGTGTTAACCACTTGTCATTTATTTGCCCTGCTTTCATGTTTGTTGGCCAGTTCCCTCTTTCGATTATCCATTTTCGTGAAATGTCACCGTGGTCACTGTAATTCAACTGTCCTGTTAGAGGACTTGTGTTCCTTGTGGCCACTGAGATACATGCGTGTTGGTGCTGTGCAAAGCAAGGACTGCTTGTACTGTTTTCTTTTTTTTAATTGTTATTTTGTTTTTTTCTTTTCTTACTTTAGGGAGGTGGTTCTGAAAAAGCTTCTTCATAATATTTGTGTCTTCTTACTGGACATGCCCTTCTGCTGAGAACCACTGGCAGAAAGGGACTTGAGGGCAGTGGCATGGATTATGTTGCCAAGGCTTCTTAGGTGGGGTAAGAAAACAGAAGAAAAGATAAGAATGAAGTTGAAGGGAGGTTTTCAGGGTTTTTTGCCTCATACGTTTCTTTTCTGGAAGGCAGCTTCCTAGTCTGCTTTCTGGAGTCAAGGAAGTTAGTATCTGATGATGAAGCATTAACTCCATATCTCTAAGGGATTGGGAATTATGCTGCACATTCTCGAGCTTGCTTTGTGTGACTTGTTTCTTTTTGTCATTTAGGTCACAGTGGGCAGGTCTTCCTTTTTTTGCTCATTTTTGTGTTGAGTAGGCAGTCACCTAGACAGCGCTATATTCTCAATTTTGATCCATCAGTGGAGCATGCAAGGCACCCTTGGAGACCACCAATTGTCTGGGGCCACAGTCGAGAACCACTTCTGTGATGGAGGCATTTCTTCTGTATTTCAAGTACGAGGAGATGGAGCTACCTTTCCTTTCTCACTTTTCATTCAGTGTAAGAGGGGGTCCTGGGAAAGTTTTAGAATCTGAAATTTAGCTGTAAATGACTTAATATGCTTTTGTACCACTTCCAAACCAAATGCTGTGTGTTCAGATATAAGTTTTTTTTAAATTTTTTTTTTTGCGGTACGCGGGCCTCTCACTGCTGTGGCCTCTCCTGTTGCAGAGCAGAGGCTCCGGACGCGCAGGCTCAGCGGCCATGGCTCACGGGCCCAGCCACTCCGCGGCATGTGGGATCTTCCTGGACCGGGGCATGAACCCGTGTCCCCTGCATTGGCAGGTGAACTCTCAACCACTGCGCCCAGGGAAGCCCCAGATATAAGTTTTAAATATTAAAATTTTAATGGTACACACAGAATTTGAGTAACAAAATGCCAAATAGAGGGAAGATAAAAGTTGTACCCACAGTTTTTCCACCTCCACGCATCAGGTATTGTTACCTGTTTAACCAGACATATGTGTGAGCCTTTGCTCTGGTACTTGGGAAGAGCAAGAGCCTGGAAGATATGGTCCCTACCCTCAGGGGTGTGCAGTCAAGTGGGAGCAGACATTTAACAGAAAATAAAACAAAAATTAACCATGTAATTATGCATGGTGATAAAAAGTAACCATTTACTGAACACTTTAATGTGTGCTTATGCATTTTTTTCAGAGCAGAAATCATGTTTACAATTTTGTCTTCTCTTTTTTTTTTTTTTTGTATTCTGGTTAAAAAAAAATAACCCATAAATTCACATCCAAGCATCATAAAGAAATTTGAACAGTAGTGTTTCTCAGTTTTTTGAGTTTGATGCTGAATCGTTCCTGCACACGTCGCGTGATTTGGTTTTCTGTTGTGTGAATCCATGGGTGATTCTTGTCCAGGGAGCAGAATTTGAGGAAAGCTTTTCATTCATTATTGGTAAGGAAAGACTTTTATCGATTTTGTATATGCATTTATAGTTCAGTTTAATATATGAATGTAATCTTCAGTCTTTGGTCAAGTCCTCCTTTGTCTTTCACATGGTTTTTAATATTGGCCTGTCAGAAATAGGGCATCAGCAAACTTGGAAGGATATTTACAGTAACATAACACTAAAAATGATAACTCATACTTATTGGTAACTGAGGCAGGCATTTTGCTAAGCATGAAACAGGCTCATGTAGTTGTATTTAATTCTCATTTAATCTCACTCAGTTCTCAAAAACTCTGTGAAGTATAGGTACTATTATTTTTCCCCTTTCATGCACGAAGAAATATGGCCTTACCTAGGTTTAGTAGCTTTCCTAGGGAGACCCAGCTGAGATTGAAGCCAGGTCTGCATGTCTGTTGCCAAAGCTGTAGTCTAAGGCAATATTTAATCTGAAAGAATTTCTGGAGAAATGGAAGAATACTCAAGTCAAATTCTAGAACCATTATTGTATTCCTGAGAATAACCTTACCGAACAACACTGATCCTGCGCAGTCTTTTCCGTCAGGAGGTGATGAAAGGCACAGGATTTCTGGAAAAGGCACCCTGAATGTACCACAAAGCTGTCACTGGAGCTGTGGAATGACAAGAAGTATAGCAGCAGGTAATGCCAGGTTTCATTTGTCATAGTGCTATGGCAGACTGCAGCAGGGACAACCAGAGAGTGATTTGCTGCTGTTTTTCTTCTGAATGTTGTATCTTTCTGTAAAGTGTTTTCTCATCATCTTACATTTCCATGTGATTCAGACCAACAAACAAGTGTGGAAGCCCTGCTCCATCCCAGGCACTGGGTTATGTATTTAGGAGGGCCAAGGTCACTGACCTGGCTTCTACTCTGAAGGATCTTAGTGTCAGCCATGGTGGTTAGTGCTGAAAGTGAAATGTAAACAAAGTTATACTGGGGAGTTAAGGAAGTAGCCTTTAATTCTGACTGGGAGACTGGGAAAGGCTTCAGGAGGGATATGGCGTTTGGTCACAGTCTTAACAATGAAATAGCGTTTGGCAGGTGTGTGTGTGTGTGTGTGTGTGTGTGTGTGTGTGTATGTGAATGTGTTTGTGTGTATGTAATGGCTGGGGGGAGCAGGTGGTCTGCTGGCTGTGGTATACAGGAGACAAGAGGCATTGGAAGGGCCTTCCTGGCTGAGAGAAAAACCTAAGCAGGAGCACAGAATTGATAAGTTTCAGGATGTTTTTGGGAAACAGACTAGTCAGAGTGGAGGAGGCTCAAGGTCAAGAGTGTGCCAGATGAAGCTGAACAGGTAGTTTAGGGTCCAGGGGTCGAGGTTCTGAGTTACCCCTTACTGAGTGCCTACAGTATACCATATGTGACCAGTGAATTTGGGTGGTTGTTTTTGTTTTTTTTTGGTGAGGGAATATTAATTTGAGTAGCTCTACTTTTGTATGTTTTTAGTACTCATTGCAAAACTTGAACAATACAAAAATCAACAAGGTAATAATAAAAATACTCCTCATCCCGAATGTTTTCCCACAGAGATAATAACTTCTAACTGGTGTGTGTGGTTCCAGACTTCTAATTATGCACAGACAAAAAAAATACACATTTCTTTGAAAGGTGGGATTATACAGCATATATTGTTCTGTAGCTTATTTGATTAAGAATATAACGTGTTTCTGTATCAGCAAGTTCAGGTTGATGTCATTCTCTTAAAGGCTGTGTAGCAATCCGTTATTCTGATACAATACAACTTATTAGGTTACTTCTAGTTTTTTACTGTTAGAAAGAATTCTGTAGTAAACATTCTTGTATATTTATGAACTTATTTTTGTGGAAGAAATGTTTAAAAATAAAATAACTGGATCAAGTATTTTATAGTTTAAAATTTTCATTTTGCCAAATTGTCCTTCAGTAGATTATAATAATTTATGTTAATACCCGTAACCATTTTCATATTTTTAATCTTTTATAATGTAATTGGGAAATTTAAAATTTTGTTTTTATTTGATCACTGATGATGGGGAAGCAGATTTTCATAATTTTGTTGGCTGTTTATATATTTTTTTTGGGGAATTGTTTGGTCCTGTGTTTTGCAATTTTTAAAAAATTTGATGTACCTTTTTTAGGTTGCTTTGTAGTACCTTCTAAGATATGGTTAGTAACCTTTTGTTATAGTCATTAATTCATGTGTTTTTCAAATAGTTATTGAGTGCCTACTATGTACTGGGTGCTGGGAACATACTGGTGAACAAAACAGGTATGGATCTTATAGTTTCTTGGAACCTACAGTCTTTGAAGAAATGGTCAGATGCTCAACTACAGAATTAGAATTCTGATCAGTGTGTGGAGACATGAGGGTGTAAACCTAAACGGAGGGATTAGGGACACAGTCCTAGAAATGAGGAAAATCAGATGACTTGGAGGAAAAGAGAGATCAAGATGGTAAGAAGGTACCCAGCAAAGGGCTAAGGATGGAGTTAAGGGTGGAGAGGTAGATGGGGGACAGAACTTCTAGAGCCTTGTAGGCTGTACTGTGATCTTGTTCTTCATCCTAAGGGCTTTTGGAAACGTTGAAGAGTGTCAAGATGAAATTGAAATTTGTATTTTACACAGACAACGTTAGTGTAGATGGTGAAGGACCGCTGCGGGGAGAATGGATGGTGGAGGGGGAAGAAGGCAAGTATCACAGGAAGCAGAAGCCACAGCTCTCCAATGAGGTGGTTAAAGACCCTGGTGGCCACTTTGTTGTGGAGGAAACTGAGAATGTCAGGGAGGGATGTTTCCCCGAGAAGCCATGTTAATGTTTTGCCTGGTTCTTTTTAGTTGTGGTCTAGGCCAGGAGCATGTGATGATTTTGCTTAGTTAAATTAGACGGATGGTTTGATTTTGTCCTGTAGTTGAGCAGGAGTGAGTTTTTTTGTTTTTGCTTTGTTTTTTTCTGTTTTGCCAGCTTCATGTAATCTTGACTTTTTTTCAACTCCCAGAGGAATTTCAAAGGGTCTAATTTCACTAATTATACACTTCCTCTCTACAGCCTGCCAGCACTTTTTCCATTTTTAAATTAAGGTGGTGCTGTGTATTTTATCTATATGATATCAAGGTTATGCTATAAATAACTTGTTATGCTATGGTAAGGCTTGTTGGTTATCTGGCTTATGTTCTCTTTCTTTGGATTTTGTCTAGCACTTAGGGTTTTCAGTGTAAGCTACCATAAATCTTGAAACTAACCCTTTGCCTGATAACCTTTTTTTAAAAAAATTTTTAAATTAAAAAAAAAAAAATTTTTGCGGTACGCGGGCCTCTCACTGTTGTGGCCTCTCCCATTGCAGAGCACAGGCTCCGGACGCGCCAGCTCAGCGGCCATGGCTCAGGGGCCCAGCCGCTCCGCGGCATGTGGGATCTTCCCGGACCGGGGCATGAACCCACATCCCCTGCATCGGCAGGCGGACTCTCAACCACTGCGCCAGCAGGGAAGCCCAATTTTTTTAATTTTTAAAGATTTTTTTGGCCGCACTGCATGGCATGCAAGATCTTAGCTCCTCGACCAGGGATCGAACCCATGCCCCCTGAAGTGGAAGCATGGAGTCTTAATCGCTGTACTGCCAGGGAAGTCCCGCCTGATAACATTTTTGATAAATGATCATAGATAAAACAAATTTCTCAGGCTAAAGAAAAAAGAAATTAGTAGAGTCCCTTGTAATTCAGTTGATGCTGGCTTGATGAAAAATTATAAGCATTCCTTAAAGTGTTTGTTTAAATCTTAGATATGTTGCTATGTGTCTAAATACATAGGTAATTCTTAATCTTCTTTTAGCAGCACTTTTTTCAGTCCCATGAATTTAAGTGACATTTAAGTTATAGAAGTTTGAAATCCACAGAAGCAATTAGTAACTCTTGATTCATGGTTTACTAGATAAATAGATTCAATCTGGTCATTTTATTCTCAGACGATAAGAATTCTGATGAAACAAGGGCTGGAGAATCAATGCATGCAAAATAGCCAAATAGATTAAAAGAGTATTCACTTATTGATTAAAATTTAGCAGTAGACAGCAAGCATCTCTCTGAACCCACTCCTAAGATTAAAGAGAAAATTAGAATGAAGTGCAGCTATTTTTAAAGAAACCAGTCATATCAGTCATTCTCACCAAGATTTTCTTGTGTTTTGAGAAAATGAAGAGGCAGGCAAAATATTTTATTACCTACTGAATTTTATAAAATCCTTAAAGAATAAGTGAGAAGAATGTTGAAAAAGTTAGCTTTTTTTTCTTTTTATCTTTGCTACGTTACTTGTGAACTTTTTCCCTTGACTTAGAAAAGGCCACCTTTACATCTGGAAAGAAATCCCACATTGTCATTCTTTTACTCCCACTTGTGGTGCTTTACTGGCACATCTCTGTGTTCTTTTGGTGACAACTTTTTAGGTCATTTGCAGAGTATCCCGCGTGGTCTTTGGGGTTCTGTTATGCCTTTCAGTCTGATCATATAGTATTAACGTATATGGTAATGTACTTTTCTTTTTCTTTTTTTAAAATTTTTATTTATTTTTGGCTGCGTTGGTTCTTCATTGCTGCGCGCAGGCTTTTCTCTAGTTATGGCGAGTGGGGGCTACTCTTTGTTGCAGTGTGTGGGCTTCTCACTGCGGTGGCTTCTCATTGCGGAGCACAGGCTCTAGGTGAGCGAGCTTCAGTAGTTGTGGCTCGTGGGCTCTAGAGCTCAGGCTCAGTAGTTGTGGCACACGGGCTTCAGTAGTTGTGGCTCGTGGGCTCTAGAGCTCAGGCTCAGTAGTAGTGGCACAGCAGGCTTCAGTAGTTGTGGCTCGCGGGCTCTAGAGCACAGGCTCAGTAGTTGTGGCTCATGGGCTCTAGAGCACAGGCTCAGTAGTTGTGGCACATGGGCTTAGTTGCTCCACGGCATGTGGGATCTTCCTGGACCAGGGCTCGAACCCACGTCCCCTGCAGTGGCAGGCAGAGTCTTAACCATTGCGCCACCAGGGAAGTCCCTATGGTAATGTACTTTTCTAGTGTACACTAAATTTTAGTAATTACCTATGCTAACTAATTGAAAAATACACATTATTTAATTTCTCATCAGGGTAATTTCATTTTTCCAATGAAGTCTTGCAGTGTTTTTTTTTTTTTTTTTTGCGGTCCGTGGGCCCCCTCACCACTGCGGCCCCTCCCGCCATGGAGCACAGGCTCTGGACGCGCAGGCCCAGTGGCCATGGCCCACGGGCCCAGCCGCTCTGCAGCACGCGGGATCCTCCTGGACTGGGGCATGAACCCGCGCCTCCCGCATTGGCAAGTGGACCCCCAACCACCGCGCCACCAGGGAAGCCCCTTGCAGTGGTTTTATGGTGAGTGGCAAGTAGAGCAGAAAGTGTTTGCTAGGTACTAACCTTTGTACCACTTGAGCATTCTGTCAACCCAAAGGATGGAAACAGCGGATCATTTTGAACTCTGCCTGTATGTTTAAATAGTACTGATCCTTCTTTTTCTGTGTCATGGAATATATAATTTTTAATGTCTACTTTTACTTTTTGAATAGGTAATATATTCACATGGTTCAAAATCCAGAAGATAGGAAAAGTTAGCAATTCAGTTTAAAACTTACTATGTAGGAACCGTATTGAGAGTTGCCTCTTCGTAGTTTTTCTACCTGCTTACTGTGAAATGGTGTTGATTCATATCTTTAAATGATGCCTTTAGACCTTGTGTGTTGACCTTTCTTTGACAGTCTCTGAGTTCATATTTTTCTGAGTCTCTTTTTGCTTTGACTAAGCTGTAACCAGTTTTTAAAATATTCTACATATGCTTTAGTGTAATCACGAGGTGAAAACTTAGTTTTTAATCAGGTTTTAAAGTGCAGCTTCTCCAAAGCAGCATGGTATCTCTTGGGAGATGACTAGTTTGGGTTAGGTTTTAATGTCCTCTAGGAATTTCACTTTTTTTTCCCCCTTCATTTATTCACTTAAAAAGTATCAAGGAATTTTCAAATATACACAAAGTAGAGAGGATACCATAGGAATCCTTACATGTGTGATTCTTAAAATATGGATCTAGATTCACAAGGAGCATTACCGTTTAGAATGTAAGTCTCAAAACAATTTTTTTCTTAATGCAGATTCACTACTTATTAGTTAAAAAGGCAAAAAATATAACATTTGGTGTAATTTGGAAAGATCACTGAGATAAATTGTCAAATGAAAAAAACAAGGTGCAGCATACCACCTTTTACTTAAAAGAAAAAGGTAAAATAAATATTCATATTTGCTTGTATATGCCTAAAGTAACTTGGGAAGGATACAATAAGAAACCAAAACTGGTTACTTGGGTTTTTAGGGGCAGGGAAGGAGACTTTGAACTCTTTACCTTTCTGAGGTTTGTTCATTTACTTTTTTGAACCCTATGAAATCATTAAAAATAAATTTGAAATTTATTTTAAAATTATTAAAAATCATTAAACATTTTTTTAAAACAGAATATGTAATATAAAATTTACAACTTGAAAATATATCACAATAATGGTTATTTTCCCAGGGCAGTCTGTAGATTTAGGTAAGAGGTGTTTTGACTGTACCAAAGTAGTCTGTGGTATACTTTAAAAGCATACTTAAAGAAATATGCTTTAAAAACTACCTCATCCCCAAAATGGCAATTTATTTTATTGTAACCTTTTTTTCTTTTTCTTTTTTTTAAAGGCTGGTGGGGTAGCAGGTGTCTGTGTTGACTTGATATTATTTCCTCTGGATACCATTAAAACCAGGCTGCAGAGCCCCCAAGGATTTAATAAGGCTGGTGGTTTTCGTGGAGTATATGCTGGCGTTCCTTCTGCTGCTGTTGGATCCTTTCCTAATGGTAAAAATTATATTGGTATTATCACTGCTTTATATAAAGCCAAGATAATGTGATTTATTTTCAGAATGGTATGTGGTCCAACCCTATATAGAATTCCTTATATGATTGATGTAGTTGATCTCCTGAATTTATTTTCTATTCATTAATCCATTATTTTTGACTCAGCTGGTGTTATAGATTCCATTCTAGTGTATTTGTAATAAAAAATGAGCAATCTTTAAATGAGTGGTTTTTGTTGTTGTTAAAACTCCTTGTTAGAATCCTTAAAGTGTTCCTGTAACATTGATTGTAATGTCTTACAGCAGTTCTCAACCTTGCCTGCACGTTGGAATCTCTTGGGAAGTTTAACAAAATACTTAACGCCTGTGTCTCCATCAGAAGTTTAATTGGTCTGGTCTTTGCCTGGGTATCAGGAGTTTTAGTAGCTTCCCAGGTGATTCAGATATGAATCTGAGTTTAATAACCACTGGCTTGGAGATTCTCGTGGAGCAGATGAACCTAAGAGGCATTAAATCTTTGTCTTAACTAAATTGCTCTCAGATGATGCAACCCATTCCCACTAACCTCCTCTTTCCATTGTCTTGCTTTTGTTTTGGTTTTGAAGTTGTGTGATTTATGGCCCTTTTATTCTATAATCAGTATAATCTGTTTCATTTAATCCACCTCTTTTCAGATACTTATTTAAATAATTGTTTACTGATGCTTTGATTGGCACTCAAAAGCAGACTAAGCAAACAGAAAACCACCACTATCAAACACACACACACACACACACACACACACTCTCACACACTCTCACACACACACTCACTCACAAAACCCCTGCTCCAGAAGATTCTTAAATTCTGGAGTTTGATTTCTTTTTTCTCAGTATATTTCATTTTCTTGTTAACTTGACATTAAGATGTCTATCTACATCCATCTGTGAGCATAACATTCACATAAAGATTTGTAGAGCAAATCTTTTTGGTCCTTTAGTTTATCTTCCTGAGCCATCCTTAGAGCAGCCAACTGTTTTGAGGTTATCCTTGAATTATTTTATGTCTTAATTTTCAGTAATTGATCATAGCAAGTCGCTATTGAGGACCCACTCGATGCCAAGTATAGCTCTATATGTGTGAGAGGCGCCTTGGTTCCTAAATTTGTCTGTATTTCAATCACCTGATCACCTGAAGAGATTTTTTTTTTTTTTTTTTTAAAAGAAAGTACTGCTGTCTCACTCCCAGAGATTTGGGATTTAGTTGGCCTGAGGTGTGGCCTGGGCTTTGGAGGTTTGAAAAAAAAAATCCCCAGGTAATTTTAATATGCAGACAAGTTTGGGAGCCTCTGAACTAGGGAATTGCAAAGAAATATGTTACTAAGTCCCTGTCTTTTGGTCATCCATTCTTTTTTTTTTTTTTTTTTTTTTTTTTTTTTTTTTTTGCGGTACGCGGGCCTCTCACTGTTGTGGCCTCTCCCGTTGCGGAGCACAGGCTCCGGACGCACAGGCTCAGCGGCCATGGCTCACGGGCCCAGCCGCTCCACGGCATGTGGGATCTTCCCGGACTGGGGCACGAACCCGTGTCCCCTGCATCAGCAGGCGGACTCTCAACCACTGCGCCACCAGGGAAGCCCTGGTCATCCATTCTTAAGATGCCTCCCTCATCATTGTAACTATTCTTTTTTCTCTTATGTATTACGTAGGAATTGTTGGTAGATGAAGTATTAGTGATGGTCTTCAGGGTACATGGTGCTCCATTAAGCGCACAGGGCTGGTTTAGATTCTTGTCAGCAGGAGTTTACATACAGAATGTGGTTTTGAATTTTTGTATGTTTGAGAAAGTGGTGTTCTTTTTGCCCTGCTTTTTCTTTTTCTTTTTCTTTTTTTGACATCCACAGAACATCTTTGAATGGGAGGTGCTGGATAAAGAGTCAAAGTGTCAGTGTTTCAGAAATGGCCTTCCTGTTTTTCAGCAAATTTTTGGTGAATTGAAACTTTTTATGTGGCACTTTAAACAATTTTTGCTATTGGTTAACGTTTTAGACAGAGTACAGTGCACCAGTGTAACATTCAGAGGCTTGTAGACTTTTTTGAGAACATATTGTGCAGGGGCTATGGAAGGGACTGAGGGTCGAAAGAAGAGAGGAAAAGACCTGTATTCAAGACCCTTACTCTATGTTGAGAAGGGAATGTAGAAAAACCATAGTTCTTTGTTTTGTTTTCACTCCTGGGGGGTGGGTGTGGGTGGGTGGAACGTGTAGCAGGTGGAACTTACAGCCGAATGCGACTGGAGATATCCTAGCTCATTTAGTGAGTAGGCCAAAGTAGGAACAGCCTAAATAAGAATCACAAGTGGGAATTGGGAACTGCATTAACTATATACAGCTGCTTGCATGGTCATTACTCATCCGGGGACAGTGTGCCTCCTCATTTGACCTGCTGTTTGTTTGTTTGCCACTGAGGGATGTTTACAAGCTTGTTGACTTTAACTGTGGAGAACTGATTTTCACTACCAAGCTCTTTTCCTGAGTGTTTCAGACTTTACTGTGTGACATGTTCAAATGCCCTTCGAAAGGTGAATTTGCCATTTATTTATCTTTTGTGCCTCACCTTTTACGTGAGTGATGGACATCTTTTTATTAACAATACATGGCAAGTCTTAAAGCCTTCCTGTGCAGCTAAGATTAGTTCATGGTGATAGGGGTAGCTTTTTTTTTTTGTTGTACGCGGGCCTCTCACTGTTGTGGCCTCTCCCGTTGTGGAGCACAGGTTCCGGACGCGCAGGCCCAGCGGCCATGGCTCATGGGCCCAGCCGCTCCGCGGCATGTGGGGTCTTCCCAGACCGGGGCACGAACCTGTGTCCCCTGCATCGGCAGGCAGACTCTCAACCACTACGCCACCAGGGAAGCCCTAGGGGTAGCTTTTTAGAGATTTTGATTTCCAGTTTTAATTCAGTAGTTGATTATTTCCTTGATGTAAAAGTGAGTTGATGTAGTAAAAAGTAGCCATGGTTATTTTGAGTAACCAGCAAGAAAACATTATGGAATAGATGCTTTATTTAGTTAAGATATGTGTTTGCAATTTTAACCTGTCTAGAAATCAGTGTAGCTGATTATTTTATGACCATATATAAAGATGTTTTGCATCACAGAAATTCATATCCTTTTCTAAAAAACTTAACTAAAAAGTGTTAAGTGACTTATCAGTACAAACTGGTAAATGCCAGGTTAGCTGTTAGTCTTCCTCAGGGCAGGGATCATGTCATCTGCATGTTTGTAAGTCCAAAGTCAGGCATGTAACATGGGCTCAGTCAAATCTGCAAGAGTGAAGGGGTGGGGGGGAATAGTACATATTATTATTTTATCTTTATTGTTTATATTATAGTTATAAATATATACATATATTATATATAAATATATATAATATATGTATGTATTATATAAATAATATATATTTATAAATATTTATAGTTCAGTTTATTATTTATACTTATTTATATTACTTATATTATTATCTTTGTTGTAATTTAATAAGTAGAGTTGTAATTTTTTTCAAGAAACATATCTCAACAGTTTACATATATATTTAAACTTTGTGAAAGACTGGTTTGTTTTACATTTCAGCTGCTGCCTTTTTCATCACCTATGAATATGTGAAATGGTTTTTGCACACTGATTCATCTTCGTATTTGATCCCTGTGAAGCATATGTTGGCTGCCTCTGCTGGAGAGGTGGTAGGTAATAAGTTATGTGTATAAAATACTTCAGAAATGCAAAGTATGAAAATATCTTCAGTACAGGTATTACTTCATTTCATTTTTAAAAGACAATTCTTTTTTAAATTTGAAAGTCATAAATCCCAATAAACGTAAATGGTTTAAACATGGTAGTTGAAAGACAGTCTATATAGGATGAAAGAAAAATCCAGCTATCTGCTATTTACAAGAGATGCACCTCAAACATAATTATACAGAAAGAATAAAATTAAAGAGGTAGAGGAAAATATCCATGCAAATTTTGGTGGCTTCATGTTGGGTCAGCATAATTGAGCTGGACCTCTATTTCCTAGAACACCCTTTCCAGGAGGGCTCCAGGTTAGCCTGGCTACAAGAGAAAATTGCTCAAGATTTGTAAGGTGGAAGTAAAGCAGCGGTTCTGTTCATGCTCAGAAGGTTGGTGGGAGGTCAGGCACTGCTGCAGTTCATACACCTCATCACTGATCTGTTGGCTTCAGGCAGCAGTCAAGCCTCCAGCTCCTCCAACTCTCACTGGGTCTTCTCCTTCAGCTTCTCTAAATTTTGAGTCAGTTGTGTGGGCTCTGTTGTGAAGGGTGCCAATTTATGTTGTAGGTCACCCACATCATTGTGATTGGTGAGGGAGAATGCGAGTTCCAGTTTGTCCTTGCTCTTCCCCATTTCACATCCATTTTTCCTTCCTGATTGCATGCCTTCTAAGTTTCTGTCCCAACACTAGATGCAGAAGTAACAGTTCTACATACGTTGCTTAACCAGCTCCCACAATTACTGTTTATATCCCTGTAATAGCTTCTTATTCTTATCATTCTTAGTGGGTCTACTTCTCTGATCACCCCTAACTGATTCAGAAAGACTAGCTGAAAGAGAGCTGATAGTAATGTTAATATCAGACCAGGAAAAAAAAAAAAAGACTGAAAGCAAAAAACAAGGAGACCACTGTATAATGATATGAGGAACAGTTCTCCTGGGAGATGTAGTAAACCTGAACCTGGACTAAATAGCATAGTCTCAAAATATAAAGCAAAATGTTGCCAGAATTATAATGAAAAATGAATACAATTACTGTCTTCATTGGAGTTATTCACATCTATCCATAAAAGTTTTAGGACCAGGCAGGTAACTTGTTAAGACCGTAGAAGATTTGAGCAACACAATGGCAAGAATGGTCTAATGGATGTGTATGGAGTTCTGCACCTAACTGCTAAAGATTATTCATTTTTTCAAGCACACTTGGAACATTAATAAAAGTGTATGACCCAGTAGTCCACAAAGCAACTTTCAAAAAATAGTGTAGAGATAATGTCATACAGATCATTTGGTGTCTGATTATAATGAAGTAAAATTGGAAAGCAATGACAAAAACACAGGCAGTCCATCCCTCCTATGTGTTTAAAAAATTATCCAACTCTTCTGTAAATAATTCATGAGCCAGTAAATCATAATGTATGTGGTAAAATATTTGTAATTAAAAAATAGTACAGGAATATATATTTTTTCTAAACTTACACAGAGAAGAGTATAATACAAATAAGAGCTTTCCCACCCCTTCACCCACTTACCTTTCTCCAGTCCCCCTGCCTACTACTAATGGACAACTTTAATTAAAATTATTTTTGTGTATCCACCCAGAAATTGTCCTTTACTATGGTTACTTTCAAATCACATTGTCTTGTTTGTTTTGTATGTATGTATGTGTCTATGTATCTGCTTATCTCTCTATTTAGTCTATCTTAATAATCCCAGAAAGTTGTTAGGGGCAGGGTGCATTAACAGGAATGGACAAGAAATTGAAGAGAAGGGTCTCGGTTTATAAGTCTTTTATCATTTTGTCAAGTAGTGTATATCGTTTTTCATTTAATAAAGTAGTGGTATGTATTTATGTTAGGAAGTTAGAAAAATGAATCAGCCTTTATAAGATTTACATAAGAAACAACTGTGATATATTGTGGTTTTGTTTTCTGTGCACTATTTTCCTTTAGAAAATTTGGATGAGAATCTACAAACTGTTTTGTAACCTAATTTTCTTCTCTTGAGAATACGGTGAATGAGGGTGATGAAAGAGAGAGATTGCACTTTATGGAATTCCCTGGCGGTCCAGTGGTTAGCACTCTATGCTTTCACTGCCGAGGGTGCATGGGTTCAATCTCTGGTCGGGGAACTAAGATCCTGTGAGCCGCATGGCACGGCCAAAAAAAAAAAAAAAACCAGAAAAAAGGAGAAAATAACTAAAAAAAAAAAATAACTGTTTTGAGATGTAATTCACATCCTGTATGATTTATCCATTTAAAGTGTACAGTTCAGTGTTTTTTTGCTGTACTCACAGCTGCAGCCATCGCCACAGTCAGTTTTAGAGCATCATCATCGCCCCAACAAGAAACCTCGTACCCATTAGCAGTCACTTCCCATTTCCCCCAACATTCTCACCTTAGGCAACAACCACTGACCTACTCTGTCTCTATAGATCTGCCTATTCTGGACATTTCATATACATGAAATCCTACCAAGTTTCTTTCTGAGGTGATGAAAATGTTCTAACATTGACTAGGATGATGGTTGCACATGTCTGTGAATATATTAAAAACCATTGAATTGTATCCTTAAAATGGATGAATTTTATAATATGCACATTCTGTCGTATTATGCTGTTAGAAAGGAATAAGAAGAGAATATTATGAAAACCGTATGTTAATAAATTTGACAAATTCTTGAAAGATAACAAAAAATGTGGAATCCTTACAATCTGGTCTTTTGTGACTGGCTTCTTTCACTTACATTTTCAAGATTTCATCTATGCTATAGCATGTATCATCAATTGCCTATGTTTTTGATTTTCTTGGATACATACCTAGGAGTGGAAATATCAGTCATATGGTAACTTTATTTTTAACCGTCTGAGGAACTCACCAAGGCTGTTTTCCGAAGTGGCTGCACCATTTTACATTCCCACCAGCAGTGCGTAAGAGTTCCAGTTTCTTCTGCACATCCTTGACACCACTTGGTGTTACCTGTCTTTTTCTTTTTTTAAAAATTAATTAATTTATTTTTGGCTATGTTGGGTCTTTGTTTCTGTGCGAGGGCTTTCTCCAGTTGCGCGAGCGGGGGCCACTCTTCATCGCGGTGCGCGGGCCTCTCACTGTCGTGGCCTCTCGTGTTGCGGAGCACAGGCTCCAGACGCGCGGGCTCAGTAGTTGTGGCTCACGGGCTCATTTGCTCCACGGCATGTGGGATCTTCCCAGACCAGGGCTCGAACCCATGTCGCCTGCATTGGCAGGAAGATTCTCAACCACTGCGCCACCAGGGAAGCCCCTACCTGTCTTTTTAATTATAACAAACAAATAGACATTCAGTGGTATCGTGATTTTGACTTGCCTTTCCCTGGTAACTAATGATTTTGAGCATCTTTTCCTGTGCTTATTGGTTATTTACATATCTCCTTTGGAGAAATGTCTATGCATCTCCTTTGCTCATTCTTTAATTAGGTTGTATTTTTGTTAATAAGTTGTCGGAGCTCTTTATATATTGGCAAAACTTTTTCCCATTCTGTGCATTTTTTTCACTTAATGGTGTCCCTTGAAGCATAAGTTCTAAATTTTGATGTCTAGTTTATCTGTTTTATCTTACATTGCTTGTGCTTTGATGTCGTATCTAAGAAACCATTGCCTAATCTGAGATCATGAAGATATTTATACCTATGTTTTCTTTCAAGAGTTTTCTAGTTTTAACTCATATTTTTAGGTCTTTGATCCATTTTGAGTTAATTTTTTTATCTGGTTTGAGGCTGTGGTCTAACTTTATTGTTTTGCGTGTGTATATCCAGTTGACGTAGTGCCATTTGCTAAACTATTTCTTTACCCATGGAATTGCCTTGGCACCCTTGTCAAATACTAATTGATGTAAAGGTGGGGTTTATTTGTGGACCCTGTTCTATTCTATCGATCTCTACGTCTATCCTTATGCTAGTACCACAGAGCCTTGATGACCACAGCTTTGTAGTAAGTTTTGAAATCAGCAGTGTGAGTCCTCCAGCTTTGTTCTTCTCTGTCAGGATTGTTTTGCCTCTTCTGGGTCTTTTGCATTTTTATGTGAATTTTTTTTTTTTTTTCCTCACCTCATGGCTTGCTGGATCTCAGTTCCCCAACCAGGGATTGAACCTGGACCATGGCAGTGAAAGCCCAGAGTCCTAACCACTCGGCCACCAGGGAACTCATTATGTGAATTTTAGAATGAGCTTGTCAATTTCTTGCAAAATGAGCTTGCAAAAAAAGCAAATGAGATTTTGATAAGGATAACACTGAATCTGCAAATTAATTTGGGGAGCATACCATGTTAACAAAAATGCTTAAATTTTCCAATCCACAAACATAGGCTGTCTTTTCATTTCTTTAGGACTTATGTAATTTCTTTTAACAATGTTTCATAGTTTCACAGTATACGTTTTACACTTCTTTTGTTAAATTTATTCCTAAGTAATTTATTCTTTTTGACGTTATTGTAAATTGAACTTTTTTCATTTCATTTTCAGTTAGTTTATTGCTACTGTATAGAAATAAATTCATTTTTGTGTATTGATCTTGTATCTTCCAACCTTGCTGAATTAATTAGTTCTAAAGTTTAGTGGATTCTTACAGATTTTCTATATACAAGATCGTATGATCTGCACATAGAGCTAGTTTTACTTCTTTCTGTACAATCTATATGTCTTTTATTTCATTTTCTTCCCTAACTGCTCTCGTTAGAAGCTCTAGTACAGTGTTGAATAGGAGTGGTGAGAGTGGACATCCTTATCTTGTTTCTGATCTTAGGAAGAAAGTATTTAGTGTTTCAGTAATATTTCTGTCATAAAGGGTTACATTCTGTCAGTGCCTTTTGTTCATCTGTTGAGATAATCATGTGGTTTTATTCTTTATTTTACTGATATGGTGTATTACATTAATTGATTGTCAAATGTTAAACCACTCTTGCATTTGCAACCCAAATGTTAAAACTCACTTGATCATGGTATATAATACTGTTTATATAGTGCTAGATTTATGTACTAGTATTTTGTTGAGGACTTACTTTATTCATAAGAGATACTGGTCTGTAGTTATCTTTTCTTGTGTCTTTGACTGGTTTTGGTATCAAGGTAAAACTGGACTCATAGAATGAGTTGGGAAGTGTTAAGATAATTTCTTTATAAATTATTGTAAAGAAAAGTCATATTAATTATATCATTTTGGTTGATGAACACATATCAGATACTAATATAGTTGGACAATCCAGGAGAAAAGGAATTATGGAGGAAATAATCTCAGATTTAAAGAAAAGCGAGGGTCTCCCCTTTCATGTGATAATTTGAATTGTTCAGGTTATGATGTATAAGATGGAAAAAAAGATGACCTCTGGTCTTCAGCATTTTTGCATTTATTTATTTATATCTGGGATATATATATATATATATATATATATATAATTTTATACTTTGCCGTTACTATACAGTGAATTCCTTGATCTAAGAAATCATTTGGATGGTTTCTTGAAGAGAATGTTGAAAGAAATTAGCCTGAAAGACACTAAATTCACGGAAGTGTTTTCTATAAAACTTCCTTTTGTCATTGGTTGAAAAATGATTTTGCAGAACCTAAGCTAACTCTGGATTAAAAAAAAACTTGCCTTCATAATTTACTGAGCTTTTTAGTGTGATGAGACTAACAATATATTAATTTTTGAGGAGCAAGGAGCATAAAGTAGTAGTTCCTTTCTGAGCCAGAGACCCCTTTAGGAATCTAGTGAAATCTGCGGTTGTCTCTCCAGGAAAGTGAACATACGGACAATTTGTGTACAATTTCTGGGAATTTTCATTCCCCTCACTCCTACCCAAAGTAAGGACTCCAGTGCTTGAATTCTGCCTGAATATTGGTTTAGTCTGCGATTTAAAAGCAATATATATTTAATTAAAAAAAATCTTTGAACCTATTATTCTTGGTTTAGATTGTGTTTTTTTTTTTTTTTTGCGGTACGCGGGCCTCTCACTGCCATGGTCTCTCCCGTTGCGGAGCACGGGCTCCGGACGTGCAGGTCCAGCGGCCATGGCTTACGGGCCCAGGCGCTTCGCGGCATGTGGGATCCTCCCGGACCGGGGCACGAACCCGTGTCCCCTGCATCGGCAGGCGGACTCTCAACCACTGCGCCACCAGGAAAGCCCCTGGATTGTGTTTTTATGATTATGTTCTGACATTAGAACCTCATTGCATGCAGTTATTTTCGAGTATATATACTCAAGAATAACAAATGGTGTGACAGAGTTTCATTGTCTCTCAGCTTGTAAAAATTCTGTCCCTTTGACTGCTCTTGCTTCTATTTTAGAATTGCCTGTTGCTTTGATTTAGCTTAAATATATCCTCGTAAGTTCAACATTTGGTTTACATTTTCTATTATGCTGCTGAGAGCAAGCAGCAAAAAGAACTTGGCCACTTTTTTTTTTCATTTCCCACAGGACCATCTTGCTTGAAAGCTGGTTTGCCATGTTGGAGGATAGACTTTCTTCAATTTATAAAATTCCTGTCTCTTAGACTTACGAAGAATATATAAAGTGGTATAATTAAATAGGGCAAAGGATAGCTGTTAGTTCCGTCATGCTACTAATGCAGCTTTCGATTTGTAGAAAACACTGTATTCCAATATGTTAGTATCTGTAACTGGTATTTTTTAAAAAATTAGAGCCTTTTAAATGTAATATTCTGTGTGAACTGTTGGGCATAGAAAGTGGCGTAGGTAGACTTTAGAGTTAGGAAATAGGTATCTGTAAGACTGGAAATAAATAATTCTAGGACATTCTTATCTTTATTGTGTCTCTTATGGTTTCCATGGTCCTTTAGGCAGTAAGGCCTCATGTCAGATGCCTTTTTATAGTTTCTTTGATGCCTGGAGAGCCTTCAGAGGAGAACTGATCAGCAGCAGGTACATAGATTGAGGATTTCACCTGTGAAACATCTCTTGCTGTTGACTTTGTTTGATTTTAATTCAGTTACAGTTTAGGATGCTAAGACTTTTGTTAGATTTATGAAGTTTGTGAAATGTTCTGTTGCTCCTGTAATCTTTAAACTTTCTTAAAAAACTTCCTGCAACCATTCAGTATCATTGTTCTTAATAAATGCTTCAGACACGTACCTACTGCCTTTCTGTTTTAGTAATTTGCTTTCAGTTTCATAGAGCATAAATTGGTTGCAGACTCAGCCAAGTGTGGTTGCTGTAAGTAAGAGAAAGAAACAGATGAATTTAGGAGGAACAAATAAGGAATATAAAACAGAACATTTATATCTGTCAGCGATCAGAAAGGTGTAAAGAGACCAAGAGAAAATCAGATATAGTTTAGTGCAGTCATTGTTCTGTAACACATCTGTGCTGATATAAGATGCTTATGTTGCAGACACATTCCTTAGAAATAATACTATATTTTTGTTGGCATTGAATGTGTCCACAATTACTTTGTTGTAGGGATGGTAAGTGTGTGAAACTTAGAAACAAAAGAACACTGCTGTAATAACCATTCCCTGTAGCAGCAGCTTGATTAAAAGTTAATGACAAATCAATAAAACTATAATTACAAGCTTCTACCTTATGTGTGTGATTTGGAATACAGTAAAATCGATCAAATAAGGTTTAATATGTAACAACACTGAGAAGAGTCCCGTTTGTGCCATTTTTATTAGGAGGTTTGCTGTACCAAATCTCTAAATCCCTGCCTCAATTATTTTACAGCTCCGTTTTCATCAGACACAGAAAAAGCCCTGTGAGAAGTAGAATCTGTAATTAGATCAGAAGGGTTGGGGTGGGTTTACTTTAGTATAACAGATGCTATAACATTGCAGTGGTAGTGATGTGTTTTTTTTCAGCTTTAGGATTTTACTTTTTCTGGGTCTTATCCTACTTACGGACTTAGTTAATATTGTTTTCAGAAATAGAAGAATTATTAAAATTTCTTTGCTTCTAAAATGGCCCCTGTGAATTTAATGTGCTCATGGGTGATGTCTGTGGATGTCCTTACACACATAGATGCTGGTGGATTTTTCTTTCCAGTCCCATTCTAACTTGGGATTGAGAAAGCTGGGAACTCTGATACCATGTTTCGTAAATGCTTTTCTGACAGCCTCTAAGAGTACTTCACACAACCGTGTGGCCCAGGGAGCACCTACTTTAGAATCATTTGCCTGGGCAGCAGGTTACAAATAAAGATTTTTGGAGGTGGCATTGTGGGCCCTGCATTTTAAACAAGATTCCTAGATGTTTCTGGTGTTCAGTGATACATAAGCACCACTCATAAGGGAGTATCAAAAATTTTGATTTATACCCCAGTGGTGAATATTTCTGTTGAGTTGACTTGGCAGTCATGTGCATAAGAATATTTTAGTAGGTGTGGAGCACACTGATCAAAAGTGTGATTCCTTTTGTTTTCCTCAGAATTACATACTTTTAGGCCTACTAAAAAATCCTAGTTTAATAATCTGGTTAGTTTTGAGGGTGGCCGTGTACTGCAGTCATTTGAGGGGCTCGTTGAACATCAGCACGTCGTCTTTATTCAGCTTCTCCACTGAATTGGCTGCTTGGAGGATTAGATGCATTGTTGTCAGGAGTGTTATCAGCTACACAGCATGGGGCACGTGTTACTTATCATTGTGTTTTCCCTAGCAGGGATTTAAGTTCTTTTTAACTATGCTGTTAATATCATGGTTTAAAGTGTATGCATAGTGTTTTTCATGATCTCTACTGGCCTTTTCTAAGAACCACTGAGCAAAACAATAGAAGAAAGTTTAACAACTTTTGAAATGTTTTTCATCTTTTGAAATGATCATGATATGTTTTGAAACATCCATAAATTAACAGAGAGGAACTCTCATTTGCACTTGTGTTAGCAGTGTGTCAGACTCCTGTGCAGTTGTATAATTGAGCCATGGAAGATGAGTGGAAAATAAGATGGGTATCCCTGAAGTGCAGTGTCACTGTCAAGTCAGAAGGAAGCTCTCAGGAGTGCTGCAGATGAAAATGCCTGTGTGTGTCAAGATGCATGGAGGCAGTAGGGTAGAGACAGTGCTAGGAAATTCGCTGTACAATTAGAAGCTGCAACCGAACTGTTAGATACCCAGCCACACTCACACAGGCACTTTGCTTTCTGATGCATCTAAGCACGTGCCTCTCCCAAGGGGGCCTTTTGCCCTGTTCTCCTATCTGTTCGTTTTCCATTGTGCCTGGGAGTTTTCACTTCAGAACATTAAGTACATAAGGCAGACAGACTTTAATTCCTTCTTAGGAATGCTAAATTATAAGAATTACACAAAGAATTTTCTACAGAATTGCGAAAAATAACTTCCTTTCTGTTGCCTTTCCTTTTTATGTCCTTTCCCCACTTGGACCTCTTTGATTCCTTTTATATCAGCTGCTTTTGTTCAGCTCCTCTTAGTTTCCTCCACCACTTTTGTTGTCCTTACCTGCCAGTGTGGATTTAGATCTTAAGACGGCCTAGTGTGTTCTCGTCACTGAGGATAAAATGACAAGATACTGCCTTTAGAGACTTGAAGTCTAGACGTGCAGATGGACATGTAAGTATGCAAGTACACTAAAGGGTTACAGGTATTTTAAGAAAAGTAAGTACAAGAGCCTGAAGGGGAGTGGATTAGAGTGGGCGGATGGGTGTTGATTCAGGAAAGGCCTCAGAGAATAGCTAGTCCTTGAGCTGCGTTTTGGAGGATGATTGTTAGGCGGACGGGTCCAAGGAGGGCTATTGAACTTAGGCAAAGCCCTTGTTAGACGCTCTCCAGTTTCATGTGGAGCACAGATGTGACCTGGTCGTCCCGGAGGGCCCTGCCTGCTCTGGTGAGGAGGTTTTGGCTGTTATCCTCTGAAGGGCTGAGCAGGAGAGCACGACTGGTTGGTGTTTTAAGAACGTCCTTTGGCAGCTGTGTGGAGTTGGGCGTGGTGTGTGAAAGGAGGGGAGGAGACTGTTGTAGAAATCCCGAGGGGAGAGAGGCGACTAGAGCCTCCACCGAGGCAGCGCGGGGGGTGCAGAGGGAGAAGGTGAGTTGACGAGGATAAGGTGGAGCTTCTTCCTTTAAAAGCCCTTCTCGCAGCGTTCCTTCAGTGCCTCTTTTCTCGTGGGTACCTGTGTCATCTCGTCGTGTGTCTGTGGTGTGTGCATGCTTGAGCTTGCTGTCAGTCTCCTGAGCTCAGCTCAGAAGCACACCCCAGCTCTCCAGCTGTTCCGGCCCTCTGAGCCCGAGCTGACAGTGGTAAGGGGAGGAAGAGGGCAGGGCCTGGCAGGACCCCTGTGCAGTGATGATCCTGCTGGTGGTCATTCCTTAAAGTACCCGCATGGATGTGCTGAGAGACTTTTCGCAGAGGCACTTGTCAAGGAGCAGCTTACCCACCGTCCCTCCACTTTCCCGATGGCTTCTTTCTCCGCTGCATTTCAGACCGTTTTCTGTTGTGTGGACCTTTTCTCTCTGATGTGGTATGCAGCATTCCTTCAGGTGGTGTTGACTCACGAGCTTGACCAGTGCGTTTCATTGATCGTCTTGTGTAGTTAGTGCATGGGAGGGAAGGGGAGCTCCGTGTTGGCTTTCTCTTTAAGAGCAGTGTCAGTTTATGCTACACAAATTAAGTTTAGCTTTATAGAAACAATGAGTATGCTTTTCATGTAGGATGATGAAGCTGGAGAATCCTACTTAAACCACAAGAATGTTACTTGGTCAGTACCACCACTACACGGTTAATGGAAAAACCGAATACTTCTCTCCAAGATGAAGTTAAGATTAACCGCTTCTGTGGGAGTCTGCACTTTGTCAGTGACAAAACTTTATTTTTTAACATATTGTTAAGAGTAGGGTTCTTGGTAGCATAATGAATTAAATGCCACTGTCACAAATTTGCTTTGGTTTGTAATTGAATACTTGTAGATACATGAGTGCCTATTATGTATCTAGTGCTGTGATTGGTGCTAAGAAACAAAGAATAAGAAATTTTGACCCCTGTCCTTGATGCGCATATAAAAAAGTTGGATACATTTATTAAATAGGTAGAGAATATTTTGAGGACCTCTGAAAGGAGGCAGCTTACGGATTATGAGCTGTCAAGTTACACAGATGAGGGTCAGAATGGTGACTTGTCTGTGTATTTGCTCTGTGTCTATAGGTCCTTTATGCAAGCTTACCAAGCTGTTGTTTTACTTATCTTGAAAAGTCGGGTTAATGCTACCTCACTCACAGTTCTTGTAAAGCTTAAGTGATACAGCACTTCTAAAGTGCTCAAGCCTAGCATCTGATACATGAAGTGTTCATTACGTGTTGGTTCTGGTCCCATGTCACACAAATTGCTGTTCGGAGCACACTTTTAGAATTTTACAGTTTTGGGAGGCTGTCAGTTCAGAAAATGAAGAAATTGAAATTCAAAGAAGTTTAGTGCTGTACACAAGGTTTCCCAGCTGCTTTGGGCGATAAAACACCATTGCAGAGTGAATAGTTAGACAAATATTAGACCTTCATTTTCTACTTTTTATGTCATCTTTTAAAAATGGCAGAACTGACGCACAACTGGAGATGGGAGGTATATTACTTGGGTAATGCTAAGAACTCAGATCACTCTGGGTTTCTTAAACTAAGACAAGGTGAGGATTCTAAAACTTGCCTTTGGTTACATTGGTGGGCAAAACAGCGGCCCCCTGAAGATGTCCTAGTCCCTGAAACCTGTGGCCATGTTACCTAACATGGCAAAAGGGACTTTGCAGATGTGATTAAGTTGAGGATTTTGAGATGGGAAGATTTGTTTTTGCATCATCCAGATGAGCCCACTGTAATCACAAGGCTCCTTATAAGAGGGAAGTGGGAGTGTCAGAGAGGTTTTAGGATGTTAAGCTGCTGGCTTGAAGACGGAGGAAGGGGCTGCAAACCAAGGAATGCAGGGGGCTTCTAGAAGCCCCCTTGATTTTTAGCTCACTTAGACCCATTTTGGACTTCTCATCTCCAGATTTTTGTTGTTTTAAGCCACTAATTATGTGGTAATTTGTTACAGCAGCAGTAGGAAATTAGTGTAGTTAGCATTACAGTCTCCTCCATTTTCAGATTTTATTAGTTGAAGTGTATAAATCCATCCATGAGACTTGTCATCAAATGTGAAATCATGGCCCCATTCTGTTACAGAAAGTTGTAAAAGTGGAAAAGCCATTTGAAGCTTACCTCTGGGTTCTGTAAAATTCTGTAAATAACTTCAAGACACAGGGCCTAAAAGATACAAATTATTTTTGTTGAGAAGACTATTAACTTTTTGTCTAGAGTCTGGCTTATCAAGAATGTTAGTTTTGTCAGGAAAGAGAAGACCTATACTTACAAAAAAATTATTTTTTATTTCCATGCCTATTGGCTATTTGTATACGTGGAAAGGGGCTTACTTATAAGGACTAAAGGCATGGTGAACTTATACCTCAGAATGAGTGGATAAAATTTAAACCCTAAGGAAGGTACATTTGGATTTAACAATTACCTTTTGCGTTATTTTATCAACAGCTGTGATTCCATTTGTAACCAGCAGATGGCAGAATTGACAAACAGATGAACTGTTCACTTGTAGAGGTTTTGAATTTAAAGGGTGGTGTAGAAAGATAATGTTAGGTGTTCTTAATTTGGAAACCTGCTTTCTAGAAAGAATTTTGGGAATGTTGAGTAAAATACAAGTAAGTAAACTGTGCTTTTTAAAAAAATTTAGAGTGCCCTGAATTTTCATTCTCTCTCTCATTAACTTACCACTTGGAGTTTACTCCACAAAGTCTAAAGTAGCTTTACTTTGAATGTGATTAAACTTTGATTGGCTCTATTCAACTTACTTAAGTTTCTTTTGAACTAATTATAGAGTTGCTGGTTTAAACATGAAGAATTAGCTTATAATTAAACCTGGAACCTTTAAACTCATTAGCCGCATGTAAACATGATGTACCTTTAATGAAAAATAATTCTGGATCAGTCTCCCAGGGCAATAGAAATAAAAGCAAAAATAAACAAATGGGACCTAATCAAACTTATAAGCTTTTGTACAGCAAAGGAAACCATAAACAAAACAAAAAGACACCCTGTGGACTCAGAGAAAATATTTGCAAACAGTGTGACTGACAAGAGCTTAATTTCCAGAATACACAAATAGTTGATACAGCTCAATAACAGAAAAACAAACAACCCAATCAAAAAATGGGCAGCAGACCTAAATAGACGTTTCTCCAAAGAAGACATCCAGGTGGCCAATAGGCACATGAAAAGATGCTCAACATTGTTAATTATTAGAGAAATGCAAATCAAAACTGCAATGAGGTATCACCTCACACTGGTCAGAGTGGCCATCATCAAAAAGTCTGTAAACAAGAAATGCTGCAGGGGGTGTGGAGAAAAGGGAACCCTCCTACACTGTTGGTAGAAACATAAATTGGTACACCCACTATGGAAAACAGTATGGAGTTTCCCTAAAAAACTAAAAAAAGAGTTGCCGTATGATCTAGTAATCCCACTCCTGGGCATATATCTGGAGAAAACTATAATTGATAAAGATACATGCATCCAAGTGTTCATAGCAACACTATTTACGGTAGCCAAGACATGGAAGCAACCTAAATGTCCATGTCCATCAACAGATAAACAGATAAAGAAAATGTGGTGAGTATATATGCATATATATGTATATGCATATTTATGTATATGTATACGCACAAACACACAATGGAGTATTACTCAGGCATAAAAAAATGAAATAATGCCATTTGTAGCAACATGGATGGACCTAGAGATTATCATATTAAGTAAAGTAAGTAAGAGAAAGACAAATATCATGATATTACTTATGTGGGGAATCTAAAAAATGATACAGATGAACTTATTTACAAAACAGAAATTGACTCACAGACATAGAAAACAGACTTAGGGTTACCAAAGGGGAAACGGGGAGGGACAAATTAGGATTTTGGGATTAGCAGATACAAACTACTATACATAAACAACAAAGACCTACTGTATAGCACAGGGAACTATATTCAATGTCTTGTAATAAACTATGATGGAAAATAATCTGAAAAAAATATATAAAATATATAACAATCACTTTGCTGTACAAGAAACTAACACAACACTGTAAATCAACTATACTTCAATTAAAAAAAATTCTGGAGATGATAATCAAAAGATTTGGGTTTTACCCTTCCTCCCTAGGCCAAATAGTTCCCTGACCTTTGGTAACTTCTATCTCAGATTGATTTATATATTAAATACTGACATAATTAGCTTCTAATATGAGATGAATATTTATAGGCTGTTGATTAAGTTTCCTAAGGAAAAGTCTTAAGTTGGGTATTTTTTTGTGTACTATGATGAAATAGTTGGGTAAAAGATACAGTGTTAATACAAGTTACTGTGGGTGATGTCCAGCAACTTTGAAGAGCATTTCAAGAGTGAGAGGATGGAAGTGAGACTATAAATCGCTGGCAGGTGATGTGTGGAAGTCTGGAGCTTGGCTTGGGCAGTGAATGAACCAGAGAGTTTAGCAGCATCTTTCTCTCTCTCTCTCTCCTCTCTGCCTTCACTCATTTTACAATACCTAATGTGAGGCCAGAGTTCACTGTGATTTTTTTTTCCTTTCATACAGTTAGTCTTAGGACTTGTAGTTTTGCATCTTGGTGGTCAGTGAATACTAAAAGGAGACATTCTGCTCTCCATTTCAAAAATGAAAACCATATCAGAAAAGTTTTTATTTATGTTAAAGAAAGAAAAGTCTTAGTAGCAATTTTAATATTGTAGTCATTCTCAATTTAAAGTTCCTCACATTTTTTGTTAAATTCCACTGAGGCCAGTATTGCATTTTAATGCTGATTTAAAAAAGACTGGGGACATGTATTTTCTTTATGGACATCTTTAGTTGTCTTTTGTTAGAACTTTAACGTATACAACATTTTTGGGTTTAATGAAAATGTCACCCTCCCTGGGTCATGGATTCATACTGAACCCCGGACGTCTGAGGAAAGGATGCTCTGAAGAATGGCTTTACCCCAAGGCCCACAGGTGACCTTACCTTTATTTCCTTTCATAGGACCGTGATACTATAGCATGTTTTTGTTCCTGTGCAGTGAAATACTCCGTGGCGGCTCAGATTCAAATCTAAGAAAGATCAGAGTTAATAGAAAACCAAATGGAAGGCAAGGGAGGTGCTGAAGGAAATAGAGGCATTACTTTGCGGCCTCTTACACCAAAATTGCCATGCCGGGGAAGTCAGGAAACCGTGCTGGGTGCTTTGTACCTCTTCTGTTAGATTGTTTTTCATCTGAGAACCTTTACAGAATTTCTGCTGCTGTATTTTTAAGAAATAAAAATATAATGTAAGAACATGGAGGGTTATGAAGCATGAAGTTCTATAAATATTTGTGCCAAGGCACAAAAGTGGACAATTCCTATTTTCTTGACATATTGGGGTCATATTTCACTCTTGACCTCTTGAGTTGAAAAATACAAGGTGTTAGAGTACCCTTTTCTTTCTTTTCTTATTTATTTATTTCCATTTCTGTAATGAGTTTTAGATGCTGGGAGCTGCCCTGTAAGGTTCGTGTAAGTTTCAGTGGACTTAATTTTCTATCCTGGTTTATTAGCATGCATTTAAAAGTTTACACTCGTACCGAAAGTAACATAATTTATACCCAGTTTTAGGCCTTAGTGTTAAGCTCTTTAGTCTGTTTTGGGTGTGTGTGTTATTGTCACTAAATTAAAGCTAAATGTTGCTTTTGTCAAGGCTAATAAATAGGATTGCATCTAAAAGCATATTTTAAGTTAGGCCTTTGATTTTATTTTGTCCCTCGCTTAAAATCTTTGGTGCATAACAAATGTTTTTGCCCTTTGAAATTATGTTAAAGAAACTTATGAAGTAATCATACATGTTCATTGTAGAGAATTTAGAAAATGGAAGTGGGCAGAAAAGAAGGAGAAACATCACCTGTAATTCAGCTCTATTTTTTCTAGTCTTTTTATAACTATATATAAAGATAGTCTCTTCAGTTCAAAGAAAAAAATGTATTTTAAAAATTCTGGAGTATTGGTAAGGTATTTCTTTGGAAATGAGTAATTTTTGCATTTCCCCTCTTCTTGGGTAGTTTTATTTACTTTACATGAAATAATACCAAAAAATAGTAGATAAAATGTTGTCAAACCTAAATAAAGCTTGGAAAAAAATATACCAGAGCACTTCCTGTCCCCTCTGCCGTCCCAGTTGACTCCAGTTGATTAGTAAAATTAATGCATATTTTCTTTTTGCCCTCACACTATTTATGTTTAGTAGGAGAGAAGGTAATATATTTTAAAAGCTATATGGTATAAGTTAATAAGTAAACAATTTTCAGTTAAAATAGTTTTTTGGGGGGAATGAGAATAGTGAGGAAATAGTTTATTTGGAGAATAAGGAGAATCTTTTGAGGTAAAAAAGAGAAGGTATGATTGGAGAAAATAAAGAATTTTAGAAATCAAAGCCTAAAAGGGTACCATGAAGATTTCTGGTCCAACAATACTTGAGAGATTACTGACAAAGCTGGGGCCACAGTCTAGGTCTGAAGACCCTCACCCAGACCACTGCTCATTCCCTCCTGGAGTTAAGCCCTGAATGAAAAGCCCAGTATAGATGCAGGATGGTACACTATGCTGAGGGGCAGCACAGGCAAAGGTGGTCATCCTAGCAGTGTCGGCATGTGCTTGGGCTCCTGGCTCTACCTTTTTCATAGCCTCTGGGGTCTTCATGTGTTTTCCCATTTCTTTCCTAAGTTGTCAGTCTCTGCCTTGCTGTTACCACTTTCCCCCATCCTATGTACAAATACTTACCATCCTAGATAAGACAAAGAACTTCATTTAGCTATGAACCCATCTCTCCTAACGTCTCCACCAGCTTCCTGGTGTAGTTCTCTACTTGCCCGCCTCCATCTCTGAATCACTTATGAATTCACTGTAATGGGTCTCCTGGCCCAGCCCTCCATTGAAACAATGCTTGGGAACTCCAGTAACCCTCATGTGTGCACTGGTTGATACTCTTGACCCATTGCTCTGCAAATCTCCATCTGAGACTTCTGGTCCCCTTGAATATCGAGTGGCATTCTTGGTTGCTTTCAGTTGAAATTGACCTTGGCTAACCTGTGGGAAAAAACGTTGGTTTTTGGAAAGTTGGCAGAGACTGTTAAGTTACTTTCCGCTTCTCCCTTGATTTGGTTTGGGTGGCAGTCTGCCTAACCCTTTGCTAGATCTGCATATTCTCAGCCTTCCTAACAAGGGGTGGCCATGTCACACAATTGTGGCCAAGTGGACACCAACTAGGGGGCATCTGATAAAAAAAGAGCAGGCCCTTTCTTGCCTGGAATCCAGTTGTGTGACAAGGTTACACTGGAGGATATACAAGCCACGCTTCTCATGAGGCAGCACGCCTGTGGCTGGACCTAAGTTGGTGACAAGGCCAGGGAGCAGAGTGACAACACCGTTTGTTTTCTTGAGCTGGGAAGCCTCTCACATATGAGAGTTGAAAACTGGGCAGCCACAGAAGACCAGGGTTCACCATAGCGATTTCCCCCTTCTCATATGTCTGATCAGTTCTTCGCTTTTTGTCTGCTCTGTAAGAGTGGGTGTTCCTTGGGCTTCCATTCTTGGCCTTTTGACCTTCCCTTTTTGCTCTTTATTTTTATTTCTTATTTTTATTTTTCTTTGCGGTAGGCGGGCCTCTCACTGCTGTGGCCCCTCCCGTTGCGGAGCACAGGCTCCGGACGCGCAGGCTCAGCGGCCATGGCTCACGGGCCCAGCCGCTCCGCGGCATGTGGGATCTTCCCGGCCCGGGGCACGAACCCGTGTCCCCTGCATCGGCAGGCGGACTCTGAACCACTGCGCCACCAGGGAAGCCCTGCTCTTTATTTAGGTAATCTACTCTCTTGGTTCCAGCCATCACCTATATGCTGATGACTTCTATGTCTGTATCTCTAGCCTTGTTATTTTCTACCTTTATAGTCAGATATTAATTTCTTGGATAGACACAGCCCCTTACATGTGCCACAGATTTCTCCTGCTCAACATTTCCCAGAGTGAATTTATCCTTTTTGCTCTAAACTTGTTATCCTCCTCTGCCCCCCTGGTCTCATTTAATGGCACCACTGTATTGTAGGAGCATCTTACTCTCTCCCCACTCCTGCCCTCTTATCAGTCACCAGGTCCTTTCATTTTACTCCTGACTCTTCCCTCAAATTTGAACCTTCTTCTCTGAGCCATATCCATTTCCTGGTATCTTCTATAGAACTGTCGTAGTAGTCTCAGAGCTTGTGTCTTGCCTTCTTTTTGTCTTTCCTCTTTGCTTCTTATCTTTCTCTTCTCTCCTATCCTGCAACTATTCTCCTGCCTACTGAAGCCAGAGTGATGTCCCTAAAGCACCGGTTATCATTCCTCTTCCCAAACTTTGTGTGTATTTTATTTTATTTTTTTATTGAAGTATAGTTGATGTACTTATATGTTACAGGTGTACAATATAGTAGTTTACAACTTTTAAAGGTTATATTGCATTTATAGCTATTGTAAACTATTGGCTGTGTTGTACACAACACAAACTATCCCTGTGTTTGTACAGTATATCTTTGTAGCTTATTTTATACGTAATAGTTGGTAACTCTTCGTCCGTACCTCTGTATTGCCCCTCCCCCGTTTCCTCTCCCCACTGGTAACTACTAGCTTATTATCTGTATCTGTGAGTCAGCTTCTTTTCCTTTACATTCACTAGTTGGTTGTATTTTGTAGATTCCACATCTAAGTGATACCATACAATATTTGGCTTTCTCTGACTTATTTCGCTTAGCATAATGCCCTCCAAGTCCACCCTTGTTGCTACAGATCCTCTGCCTAAACTGTTCCACTTGGTCCCATTGTCTATGCAATGAAGTCCAAGCTCCTTGCATGGCATACAGGGCCTTCTTGGCTGTCTGTCCAGTCTTACTCCCAGTTACTCTTGACCTTAAACTTGAGGTTTTGGTGATATGGAATGGCTTGGGTGGGTACACACTGTGGAATGCTAACTTGATATGGGATGGTTCTTTTTACCCCTGGACACCGTGCTTTCGTATTGTGTGCTTTTCTGTTTCCACTCCCCATCATGCCCTTTTTACCTTTCTTGCCAGCTAATTCTTGCTCCTTTGGAAGGTTCTGTGAAGGCATAATCTCTGGCAGTTTTCCCTCAGTCTGGAGGTTGGACTAAATACCCCTCCTCTCCGTTTGCTATGATACTTGTCTTTGCCTCTTTTTAATTTTACTCTATTTCTTGCCGTGTATCAATATTATTGAAACTGTTTATATGTGGCTGTGAGTTCTTTGAAGTCAGGGCACCATCTTAGTCTTCTTTACGAGGCAGTGTCTTGTGCAGGGTCTGGCTCTACATGTTTTTGTTGAACTGAATCAGGTAAATTTGAAGGGAGACTGGTGGGTGGAAAGATATATTGGCCCAAATTGTAAATATCTTTGCAGACAAAAGGCATTCAAATACTTGATGAACGAAGAAAAAGAAAGTAGATTATATTGTTTTGTAAGTCTTGTCAGTTTGGGGAGAAAAATAACTTCAGGTCATTAATGCACTCCAACTGATATGTTATCCTAACCATTATCAGTTGGAGTGCATCCACATAAAGTACTATTACTTTTGAGCTACTTTTCAGAGGTGATATGCCCTTGTTAGCTGACTCCATGACACCTAGAATCGCATTACATGCCATCCCGATCCCTTGTTTCCTGGGGTTGCTGAGGCCTACCTCTGTTCTGTGCCTACTCTGCTCTTACCAAGGCTAATACCAAAGAAGGATTTGCCAGTGTTTATACCTAGAGCAGGGGTTGGCAAACCATCACCTTTCTTTATAAATAAGGTTTTATTGGAACACAGTCACACCATTCACTTACACATTATTATCTATGGCTGCTTTTGTGTTCCCACAGCATGGTTGCACCATTGTAACAGAGACCATTTGGCTTGCAAAGTCTAAAATATTTACTATTTGATCTTTTACATTAAAAGTTTGCTGATTTGTACCTTAGAGCTACTTAATATTAGAAAGACAAAGCCTTATATAATATCCAAATTGGGTAGTAATCTCAAATTAGGAATTAGGAGACTCTTGAAAAGGGCAAACATCCTATTTGGTGGGATGGTTTTGTTAAATTTCTTGTTGCTACCGTTTTGCTGCGTGTGTCACTGAAGATTGTCCACATTTCATACTATGCCTCAAATATATATATTTGTATATGAAATATATATTGTAAAGGTTTTAAAATTAATCTCCTTAACCATATACAAAACATTGAACACCAGAGTCAGGTGTGTGAATTCCACATTGGAAAAAAAGTTTGTATCCTTGACAGGCTGCTTAGTGTACAGAGGCTTAAATACAGGACTTCCATTAAAACAGTTTAAAATATCAGTGTATATATGTCTCCCTCCCTGTTGCCTGCTGCCCTTTCCCCTGCCTTCTGTCCTTCAGTGGGCAGACCAGTTCTTTCCGGTTTGACCAATTCTTAATATTTCTGAAGATAAGTGGGCTACTGAAGGCAGAGTCCTGGAAGTGTGAGGCTGAGTGGTGTGTAACTGACCCTGGCATGTCACCAAGGGTGATGTTACAATTGTTTGTTGACTAGTCGGGACCTATGTCAACTCAAATGCTGGAGCAGGGCCCGGGAGTGCCTGGAGTTACTCCTCAGCTGTTGGGTGGTGGGGAGGTCGGGGGGTGCTGTGGTTGGGAGCTGGCCGAGGCTGGGGGTGGGGTGAGATGGAGGGTTTGGGGTAACTAGCCGCTTTTCAGTCTTGCCTCTACTGATGTGTGTTACTCCAGTAAAGCTAAGGCCCTCTTGCTTCATTCATTGAGCAAACATGTTTGAAATGGCTGTCACGTGAATGCCAGGTGTCCTCGTAGGTATTGGGAGTTGCAGAATGAGTGTATATGCTTCTTCCCATCCAGTGGCTTATAGACAGATTTGTTTGGAGCAGTGAGGCAGGAGCTAGGAGGATCTACGTGGGACCAGGGAGGAGAGGTTCTGTGTTGGTAACACAATGCATGTCCAGTAATGCTCTAAGTGTTTTAGGTTAAAAAAAAACAAAACAAAACCGGAAAAAACCCCAACTTTTCGCATCTTGAACTGAGCCTGTACATTATGCTTTTGTTTAACTGGAATTTTTGCTTATGAAGCTATTTCCGTTTTCATAGCAGTTACTTCTTTTTAAGGATATAATTAAATTTGTGTATTTCAGGTTGCTTGCCTGATTCGGGTTCCTTCTGAAGTAGTTAAGCAGAGGGCACAGGTATCTGCTTCTTCAGGAACATTTCACATTTTCTCTAACATCTTATGTCAAGAGGTGAGAATGTGTTTTTAAGCTCTCTTATTGAGAATATTGTGTGGTAGCTAATAGGAACACTGTGGCCCTCATCCTAGGAGCCTTAGAAGAGACCTTAAAGCTAAATTTATTGTCCAATTATAGCAACTTTTTATGCTAACATTATCTTTGCCTTTCCATTGTTTTCAAAATTTTTAGTTTCATTTTTATTTCTTTTTCAAATTTCTAAACAACCACACTACTAAATGTGTGTCCTACATTGCAGTAGTCTTATCATTCTTTTGGAATCAGATATAGAATAAATAGTGAATATGTAAAGTGAATAAAGATATTAAAACATCAGTATAGAATTTGAGGACCCATGGAAGAGACCTGTGGTAATGGACTGATATTAGTGACCAGTGTCGTAATGTTTATATAAAAATGTAATTCCTCTTGTACTGGTTCATGTTAACCTGTGGATCAAATTTCATGCGTGCTGCCCATGTGGCTAGGGACCAGTGAGCTGCTCTTCTTTATAGTTTGTACAGAAGCCCTTTTTTTTCTTTAAAATGGAATCAGTCACATGAAAATTTCAGTGAGTCTAGGTTTTAGAAAAGTTTTATTCTTAATCCCTCTGTCACCTAGGTGAGCAGACATTGAGTGTTTAATTGTATGATTGAGATCAGTTCAGTAAAGGGTCCCTGTTGAATCGTGTGGATAGTTAAACAGATAAGTCAAGGCTTGTCTAGAGGTATCTCTCACTATTGAGAGATTATTCATGCATTGTGACGTCTTATAATTGAAACTATAAAATATAGTTCTGTTCTTTTGTGAAAGGATAATTGGCATTCTGTGTGCATTTGGTTTTGAAAATGTTTATTTAAAGCTTCTCAAGTATTTTTTTTCAAGAGAAGAAATGTTGAAAATAAGTACAGTTTAATTAATATGTAGTCAGCTTTATTATTAGAGATGTTCCCATTTTAAAGGGAGCTGATCTGAGCTTTATATACTTTAAGCCAGTTTAAAAGCTTTAACCTCTTATAGAACTGTAGTCATTTTGAATATTTCAAAGCTCAAACTTTAGAAGACGTAAATCTGCTTCATGCAGAATGTCATTTAGAAGTCTCTGCTATTCTAACTTTCTGAGGTCTTGGCTTTTTGTTTGTTTCAGGGCATCCAAGGATTATATCGAGGCTACAAAAGCACTGTTTTCAGAGAGGTAAGTAACTTAATTTCCAATATTGAACTACAAAAGAATGATATGCTTTGTTTAGTAAATTTATTTGGAGAGACTGGTTTAAAAAATTACAATGGGAAATTATCACTTTTTAAAACACTGTTTAGTCTTACCGTGGCTCTTACATCTGATGACTGGGTAGAATGGGTCAGCTGAAAGAGCAGCCCCAGTGGTCAGAAGGCCCATCCTAGAGCTTCAGTCTTATCATAGGCGGCTACATGGCTGTGATAGCTAAGATATGAAGAAATAACTACTAAGGGTAAGATATCAAGTTAATTACTGTAATAAACAGAATGAGTGAAAAATTGGTAAGGAAAGAAGCACTCTGGGAGACAAGTGTCCCAAAGGGCTATTTTTATGTGAAAAATCATGCAGTTAGCTCTTGTCTTCCTGATAGAAAAATATGATGAATTGGGAAGTTCAGTCTGGACTGGAGAGCTGACCCTGCCCGTGACTTGCAGTGCAGTGTGCCCCCAGAGAAAGCCTTCCAGTTTCGAAATTCTGTGGTTCAATAAGTGGTCAATGTCTTCTTTTTTTGGTTGAAAAAGCAAAGTGATTTTAGTACATATATTACTGCAGGAAGCATGTTTTAATTTTTGGCTTATATAGAGGAGGCTATTTTGAAGTTTAAAAGTTGATTTATAGATAACTGGGATATGGGATATAAGAGAAGTCTTCGGTTTGGGACATAAGTTTTTTTTTTTTTTGTGAGTGTAAATCCTAGGGTTTTTTGTTTTTTAGCTTTTTGACATATAATTGACAAATAGAATTGTGAGGCATTCATAGCGTACAGTGTGATGATTTGATATAGGTATACATTGTGAAAAGGATTGGGACATAATCTTCTATTAAAATACAGAAGAGATTCTGCATACCTCTGCTCTGAATCCTTGTTTTCTGTTTGGATTTCCCTTGGATGCTAAAACATTCTCATTTATAAAAATGTGTTCAATTTAAATAAATATTGTCATAATTAGCAGAATATTGAAATCTTTGAAGTCTGAATTTTATTCCCAGGTAGTCTTTTTGTTTATTTTGTTTGTTTGCTTGTTTGTTGTTAGTATAGATTACAGTCTTCTTTATGAAACACCAGCACTGTTACATGTTATTTAAAGTTTTGATTTCCACAAAGTAATAACCTTTAGTGTAGTGTGGTGTAGTTGATGTATATCTTTGAAAAACTTCTGAAGCCAGACTGAATGTTTCAAAATTAGTTATTTGTGTGAAGATGACTTCTGCCTTTCAAAATACCACCTGCACTGTATCTTCATTCTGTACTTATTTTCCCACTCACTAAACACATGTTATTTACTCAGGTTTCACCTGGGTGAGGTGCAGAAAGAGGGGGCAATAAACCTTTTTTTGTTTTTCTGAGAGATGCTGAATAAATGAATGTATTTACATGCCAGAGAATACTGGTTATGCATACAAATAGATAAAACACATGGTTACAACTGCATTCTATTCTTTTAAAAATTTGTGTTTTTTTTTTTTTTTTTTTTTTTTTTTTGGCGGTACGCGGGCCTCTCACTGCTGTGGCCTCTCCCGTTGCGGAGCACAGGCTCGGGACTCGCAGGCTCAGCGGCCATGGCTCACGGGCCCAGCCGCTCCGCGGCATGTGGGATCTTCCCGGACCGGGGCACGAACCCGTGTCCCCTGCATCGGCAGGCGGACTCTCAACCACTGCGCCACCAGGGAATCCCTAAAAATTTGTTTTGACATATGTCACACTAGTAATTAATTTCTAGGCTGCATTTCTTGCAAAAAGTGTGCCCCTAGTGAGATGACTTTTTGTTTACTCAAGATGGCAGTGCTTTGTTGGAAATTTAATTGGGATCTTCTGCATTATGCATTTTCATAAAAGTATCCTTCAGAACTGATTTTAGTTGAAATATTGCTTTTGTACAGGTTCTCTCATAGAATAAGAGTTACTGCTAAATGAAACATCGCTTCTTTTCAAAATGAGAAAAATAAGAAGTGATGTATCTGCTTTAAACAACATTTTTACATTATAAATAGTTTTCAATTCTTACATCGTTCTGACACCAATACAAATCTTTTCGCACTAAATGAAACATCCCTTCTTTTCAGAATGAGAAAAATAAGAAGTGATGTATCTGCTTTAAACAAAATTTTTACATTATAAATAGTTTGAATTCTTACATCGTTCTGACACCAATATCAAATCTTTTCACCAAGAGCTTGTTTGATTGTTTCAATAAGAAAATACATTGAAGCCTTAGTGAGAGTCACCAGGAAACTCATACATTTATTCTGTGTACAGTTTTTTCTTTAAAATAGTTTTATCTCCCTCGCGGTAGCCCATTAGAATGAGATTGAAGTTTGAATCCATGCGTTATAAGATAGATTATGTGTGATCTTTAGATTTTGTGAATGCTGTCACATGGCTTTTACTACGTTTGATTTTTGTGGAGATTGCATGCTTATCCCTTATGTTCTCCTAAATTATTTTAGTTACTGTGAATTTTAGATGGAGTGTAAGCAGGGTGAACCGATTATACTCTTTACCTCACCCTTTCAGTATTCATTTTCCTCATGATCTAGGCCAAATTAGATGTGGCCAAGCATTGTGGGGCAGTGTGGTTATTCCAGTAAGATGGAAACGGGGAGCAAAGTCACAGCTGCTTTCATAGCCAGGGTAATTTCAGAGGGTCCGTTGTCCCGAAAGTTCTGTGGAGAGCAGCCTCACGACCTTGGAGGTGAATTAGAAAGAAAGCAGAGAAAAGCAAGTCGTTTCCAAAAAAAAAAAAAAAAAAAAGTAGGAATAAGTTAGGCTCAGCAAATGCATTTTATCCACACATTCTACACGACAGTCGTTTTAAGAGTGCCTGCTGTGTCTTGGGCACCACGCAGAACACTTCTGCCCTGAAGGATTCATATTCTGGTGGGGAAGGAAACGGGGGGCAGACACTTTACAGGGCAGTGTAATAGGGCTGAAATGACACGTATATCCAAGATGCAGCAGAGGTTATAGAGCAAGCAGTGCTTGAGTGGTACCCAGTATTCATTGCATTAATAAAAATTAGTCTGGACTTAATTCTTGAAGAGGTGTCACTTAGAAGTAGTCCAGGAGACAGGAAGATGTAACAACACATACAAAGCCCCAAGGGTGTGAAAGAACACACGTTGTGTGTACCTTGCTTATCGAAGCACAATTGGGGTTTTCACACCCAGCGAAGAGGCAGGAGTGATTTCCCTCTACCTCAAGCCTGTGCTTCAAAAAAGCACTCACCCAAGTTGGGTATTTTCCAGGAGGAATGGTTGAACCTCTCACCCCAGCCGAATGTTTGCCAGGGACCTGGAATCAGGCATATGGGAAAAGCTCTCACAAGAGCCTGACATATGTCCACTGGAGTTTGGAGGATAAATTACTGGTTTTTAACTGTTATCTGCAATGAATCTCACAGTGAAATGCAGTTGGAGCTGTCTCACTGGCAGGATGTTGCCGTTTTGGTAATGAGTAACTCCTGGCTTCTTTTTGGTAGATGAGTGTAGCAACTAAAGAGATCTGAGATAGGTGAGAATTATCTCCCCCTCTCACCCTTAGTTTGTTCCCAGGCTTCCATAACGCAAATCTCCCACCAAATTCTGTTACACACGCAATCAAAATCAAGCACTCGGGCGGGCCAGAACAAGTCATTCATCCTGTTCTGTGAGTTCACTGACGCCCTCAATCTGTCCCTTTAGGTGCAACATTCCCCACTCTGACTGCAAAGTTCACTCGCAAGTTCCAAACCCAGTTTCCCTTATTGTCTATTTCAGGCAGTGAGAATTTTCTCTAATTTACTGGCTGGAAACAGGAACCTTTAGGAATCAAGCCTTAAGAATCGTCCTTCAAATCCTCTTTCCCAGCTCTTATCATTTCCTTTGCCCCCAAGGTCTTCATGTTATATAAGTCTCTTGTGTGTTTTTCCAGAGCTACCCTATCCTAGGTGTTTAGCATCTTATTTGATTTTTAACCAAAATATTTTAGAGATCATTTTTTATCACTTTATAAGGGGCACGCTTTTTTATGATTGTGTAGGACTCCATTGTACAGAGGGATCATTGTGCCACCACTTCCTCATTGGTGGGCAGGACAGACATGCTACAATGAATAATACTCTTCCTGTGTCATTTCATACGTGGTTGAGAATGTTTGTAGGTTAGATGCTGAAAAGTGGAATTTCTTGGTTAGGGGTGTATGGGCATTTGTAATTTTGATGCAAATCGCCAAATTGCCCTTCGCAGAAGTACCAGTCGACCCTTTTGCCCACAGTGTGGGAGCTCTCTGTTGACCCCTGCCTCACCAACGGTACTAGCAATCTCAGAGGTGAAAAACGATCTCACTGTAATTTTAATTTTAAGTGAGACTGGGTGTATGAACATATATCTGACAACAATTTTCTTCCTTTACTGTGAACTGATGGTTTGAAATTATATTGAAGTTATGGTGAGAATTAAATGAAGAGATCCATATGAAGTGCTTTCTGTAGACCCTGACACATAGGATGTGTTCACAGTATGTTAACTATGCTTAATAGTACTCTTGGTAACTGAAAGAGCTTTTGACAGGAAGTGACATCTCAGTGTGGAATGCCAGTGTCTCACCAGCTGTCTACTCTTGGCAAGTTACTTAACCTCTCTGAGCCATTTGCCCCTCTGTGCTAGAAACTTTGTGTCAGTTGTTCTTGGCTGCAGTCTCACAAAGGAGGTATTGCAGCAATATGGTCTGCTAGGACCAGAGATGAAGAAAGCTGCCTCTAGGCTGTCAGTTTCTTGAACAGGGATGCAGCCTTGATCTGCCTGCATGTAAATGTGTGAATGCCATTTCATGATGATGAATAACAATAGTTGTGTTTGAACTAGAGGCTGGCTAACTGTTACTGCTTAAAAAGCTTCTCAGCTACAGTTGGAGAGTGTTTTATCCAAATGTCTTGTAGAATGGAATTGTTTATTCACTTAACAGATTGCAACCTGCAACTGATTTTGTGTTCGCTGGCTACTTCTGTAGGAAAACAACCTGTTGGTTATAATAATGTACAGTTACCCTAATTGATAGTTGAACCAATCAAAATTACTAACATAAATGGGTTGGAAAATTTTTTATGATTATTCTTTTTTGGGTCACATTGGTAATTTACTGGAATTTTTTCTCCAGATAAGATTACCCACTTAGAGGAAGTCTTTCTTTTTAAGATTGCAATACTTGATTGTTTTCAGTTGAAAATATTTTCGTGCAACTGTAGTTAGAATTATTACTTATTTACCGTTCTTAAGCCTGTGTACTAGTTTCTGCTTTCATGATGGAAGAGAAAAAGAAGTGTTCTCTGATGAGAATTTTCCTGCTTGTATCAATGCTCTGTATCTTTGTGTGTCTTTGTATGAAATTGTTTCCTTGGCATTATCTCTTTCTTTCTTTTTTGGTTTATCTTTACATTTAAAAAAATTAATTAATTTTTTAAGCGTTGGGTCTTTGTTGCTGCGTGCAGGCTTTCTCTAGTTGCGGTGAGCGGGGGGCTACTCTTTGTTGCGGTGCGCGGGCTTCTCATGGCGGTGGCTTTTCTGGTTGCGGAGCATGGGCTGGAGGCGTGTGGGCTTCGGTAGTCGTGGCTCGTGGGCTCTAGAGCTCAGGCTCAGTAGTTGTGGCTCACGGACTTAGTTGCCCCGCGGCACATAGGATCTTCCCGGACCAGGGCTCGAACTCGTGTCCACTAGCATTGGCAGGTGCATTCTTAACCACTGCGCCACCAGGGAAGCCCCTGTCTTTACATTTCAGTTTTGTCTGTCTGTGTAAATACGCCTGCTCTTCCCAGACAGCATATAAGTTACCCTTGAAGACAGTAATTGGGTTTTGACCTCGTTGTAGTATGCACAGGCTCTGCAATAACACCTTCCACAAGCTCAGAGCTCAGTAAATATTCGTTGCTTTTTTCATTCCTTTAAGTTTGATTGTCTTTCGTTCAGATGCTGTTAGACACTGACTGTTTCAAAGTGCCGGGGGAGCTCTAGGGTTTGGAGTTATGCTGGGTGGGGGTCAGCCTCTGACACGCTACATTGTAAGGTATTCGCATTACATAGGTGCTGAAGTACCAAAGACTGTACCCTTTTCTGAGTGTACCATCTTCTTACGCCTGGAAAAAATAGTTTTTATAAGCCTGATTTCATTAGAAAAGTAATCGATTCCCTTTTTTCCCCATATATCTTACTAATTCACTATAAAGGGAAAAAAAGGTTGTAAATCTTTCCAAACTTTTAATGTGAAATCGTTTTTCAGTTAAAGTGCAATGCAAACATATTGAACCTTGTTTTAATCCTACATAATTCATTTTATTAACTATGACCAAATAGAACATCTGTTAAAATTCCATAATGTTAGCTTCATGGGAAAAGAAAAAAATCTGTTTGCTCTTGGAATTTGTTCATTCTTTTATTGTTCAGGCTTTCAGTAAATGTGTAATAAGACATTCTTATTAATGGGAATATTAAACAAATGAAAATGAAATATTGACTTTAATCACAAGCGGTTTATAAAATGTCACCTAATGGCATTTACTTTATTATAACTTTAGAGATGGTCTGTGAGGAATGCACAATACTTCATTCTTTAATCCAGAGAACATAAAATTATTACTCCTCAAATATGGATTTTAGCGTAGTTTTTCATCATCTCTTAAATAAACAGACATTTTTAGAAAGAACAATTTAGTAAAATTATCTTAATGTGGAAAAATTGCTTTAGCCGTTTAGTGCATATTTTCTCATGTTTTGTTTACATAAAACCAGCTGCTATTTACTTTTCTCATTCTTTGGACAGATTTCATTTTGCACTGTACAGTTTTGAAAAGGCTACATATTTCCATTGTTGTGTGTTGGCTATGTTGTCTAGAAGAGATACTAGTTCCTGTGTGTAGGGTTTACTGAGAAGTAAATCAATAGTATGAATCTTCAGTGTAAACGTATAGGAAAGCTGTTGGATAAAGGTGGAAACTGTCTTTTAATTCTTTTTAGATGTTAGCATCATACACCATGATGTTGAAGTAGCTTTGTCTAGGATGTTCCTTTGTGTTTTTCATCTCATGTGAAATATCCTGTCCCTTCATATTTGTGTGTTAATTTAGGTGGCAGATGGGCTGTAAATAACAAAATCTGACTACAGTGGCTGAACTAAATACAGTTTAGTATTAGAACTTTTTTGTTTTCTCACTCTCACTCTGTAACAGGAAATCTGGAGATGGTCCCTCTAAGGCTGGTGTACTGGTTAAATGAGGGCATGAGGATGCAGGCCCTTTCATTCTGCTTGCGGAACCTTAATACTCTGGCTAAATTACTCATGGTTACAAAATGGCTGCCGCACTTTTTGGCGTCACAGCCCCTTTCCAAGTATGAAGAAGTGGGAAAGGCAGGAGGCGTTATCTGTCAGTCTGTTTACTTGGAAAACAAAGCTTTCTTGGGCCAGGTGTCTAAAGCTCTCCTGAGTTGCATGGGGATCGAGAAGTTGAATGTGTATGCAGCTTTTCAGTGTGGTAGGTAAAGGCTGGCAAAGAGGGGCTTGGGAGTCACCACCCTACAGTGTCTGCTGTATTTTATCTGTTGGAGTCCTTCTAGTTCAAGCTCAGTTCCTTCTGAAAGGGAACCATTTCATACACCGCTGGCTTAAGCGCCGTAGTTGGGGACCCTGTTGTTCATATCCAGAGCACTTGTCTAGACTACAATTATTTGGACATTTAATTCTACTCTGTAAATGTTGATGTCTGTTCTTATTCTTTCCCCACCACCTTTGCCCTTGTGGGAACAGTGTGGAAACTCTTCTTTAAAAATCATTTGTCAGTCTCTTTATAATCATTATTCTGAAAATGGAATTTATTTCAGTTACTTTTTTATACTGTTTTGATTTTAAAGATCTCAGAATACCTGTATTGATATACTGTATGTAGACACTTTCCTTAAAAAATATGTAAATCACAAGTGAAATAATAGCTAATGCTTACCAAATATTTACAATGTTTCAGTCACTGTGCTAAGTTCTTAGCATGCCTTATTTCACATAATACTCACAATAACCCAAAACATGATCCCTGCTTGGTGGAAACTGAGGCTTAGTAAGGCTGTGGTTTGTCCAGGGTCTTTTTTTTTTTTTTTTTTTTAATGATTTCTCCATATATACACTGCCTTTTAATTAATTAATTAATTAAATTTATTGGCTTACTGGCTGCATCAGGTCTTGGTTGCAGCACGTGGGATCTTTCATTGTGGGGTGCGCGGGCTTTCCTCTAGTTGTGGCGCGTGGGCTTAGTTGTCCTGCGGCATGTGGGATCGTAGTTTCCTGATCAGGGGTTGAACCGGCGTCCCCTGCGTTGCAAGGCGGATTGTTAACCACTGGACCACCAGGGAAGTCCCTTGTCCGGAGTCTTACATCCAGTAAGGGAGGAAACCGAGGACTTGAGAGCCCATGATATTAGCCCCCATGGTGAGTTATATAGTTTGCATTTTATACGCAGACAAATGTTGGGGGAGAGGAAAATATATGTTTAAAATTCATAGTCCATATTTATATCTTTCTCACTTTTTATACTTTAAGTAGACATTAGTGCCAGGAGTTTGGGGAAAATAAGTTCTCAGCAACTAGAAGTCTCCATGACGTTAAAAGGAAAGTTAATCAGAGGACATAAGCAAAAGGAGATAGAGATATTCATGGAGAGCAATGGCTTTTAAGTGCCTATTATCCCAAATGTTTGCTTGATTTGGTCTTAATCATTCAGGTGTTAGTTCACATGTCCCTTCTCTGAGGGGCCTACTTTGACCCCTCTAGCTAACAGACACCTGCCAAAACCCCGCTCGCTCACTTGGTACCCTAGCAAGTACCGTTATCTGAAATTATCTTCACTTTTTGTTTATAAATTTATTTCCTGCGTTCCTCTGATAGAATATACACACTTTGAGGGCAAGTGCTTCTTGCCTGTTTTGTTCCCTTCTATTAATCCAACACCTAGAAGATTCCTTGACATACAGCACACTCAGAAAATATTTGATGAACAAACCAAGGACTTAATCACACTTGTCAGAAGTAGACTAGTTGTAAATACTTAGATATTTAAAATCTCCGACAGATGCTCAGGCCTAAGATGCATTTGGCGAGAATTATGGAGTCAGTCCTCACTTAATTCCCAGGCAAGTTAGTGGTTTTCTGCCGTCTCAACTTTCTGCACTTCCAGTGAGCTTAATTTTCTCCTTGTCTCTTCTTATCATATTTCCTGGTATTCTTGTGCCTTCCACAAATAGCCCTTATTTTAATTTTGTCATTTCTTGTTAGGGGTTGCTCCTATGAATATTTTATATATGTAAGACACTTTTTGAAATGACATATGAAAATAGTAAGCAACTTGTTCATGAAGAAAATATTTTATCAGTTACGTGCAAACTATGTCCTATGAACACTGGGTAAAAATTACTCTTGAGAGTCTTAGGATTGTGTACTATCTTATCGTCTGAGCAAACACCATCTTATAAGAGGTATTAAGAAAGAAACTATATGTATTAAGAAAACCAAATGTGAAGGTAAAATCTAGAATGTTTATATATGAATAAAGGATTGTGGTTGCAGGGAGTCATTTAAAAGAGCTATTGAAAATGGGTTTCACTATCTGGTAGCAGATTACCCTGGGGTTATATAATGATAACAGTTACAGTTTGAATTCTGATCATGTATAATACTTTACTTGTATTTTTCTAATCTTCAGATAAAACTGTAAGATATTAACCTTTTTGTTTGTTTGTTTTAAAATTGATCAGTAGCATGGGCTTGGAAAAGCGAGCTAGTTAGTATATGTAGTATATGGCAGGTCTGGAAGCAGAGGCCCAGCCTATGTGATTCTAAAGCCTGTGTTTCTGGTTACACTTTGCTTCCTGCTCATGTTTTGCAGATAAATTCACTATTCATTGTGCTCAGAATTTTTCAGTAAATTGTGTGAAAATACAGTGGTAGTATATCTTTGAGACTTGGACCACATCTGTTAACTTGAAGTGGAGCGCAGTTTCTGAGTGTTAGAAGATTCTAAACAATAGAAGTGGAGCCATCTGTATAGGCAGAACACAGTGAAATGTGCTTCTGAATTAGGCAGTAATATTGATTTCAACATCTTCTTTCCTCTAGCCTTTGTGAAGTTTGCTTAAAAATGCTTTGACTGAGTTTAGCTTTCTGTCCTCTTTCGCATATATTCTGAGAAATAACCCAGTAGATGGGAAAGAG
>NW_006769620.1:1062847-1071977 GCF_000442215.2 Lipotes vexillifer | reverse complement strand
AAAGAGTTGATAATCTTTGGCATTGAAATGGTTTTGGTGCTTAGCCAAATAATTAACAGGTAATTTGTTGACTAGTGGAGAAGCAGAAATTGATGAGACGGTATTTCTTTTCCTTTGTGAAAACACTCTGCTTTTTGTTATTGAATTTGTTGATGCAAAGGTTGCGTTATAGAAATGGCACACTAGAGGGCACACAATGTCTGCGTTTTAAATGTTGGTGGCAGAAACTTCAGTGTGCCTGAACCTTGAAGCTCTCGAGTTGATTGCTTGGCACTTTTAAAAAGTGGTTCGGGGCTTCCCTGGTGGCGCAGTGGTTGAGAATCTGCCTGTCAATGCAGGGGACGCGGGTTCGAGCCCTGGTCTGGGAAGATCCCACATGCCGCGGAGCAACTGGGCCCGTGAGCCACAACTACTGAGCCTGTGCGTCTGGAGCCTGTGCTCCGCAAGAACAGAGGCCGCGATAGTGAGAGGCCCGCGCACCGCAATGAAGAGTGGCCCCCGCTTGCCGCAACTAGAGAAAGCCCTCGCACAGAAACGAAGACCCAACACAGCCAAAAATAAATAAATAAATAAATAAAATTTAAAAAAAAAAAAAGAATCCTTCCTTTAAAAAAAAAAAAAGTGGTTCGAATTAAAAAATAAAAAACAAAGCTTAATAAATAGTACTCTCCAATCCAAGGCTCCTGAATAATATTATTTTATTTAATCCATACATACTTCATCATTCATCTCTCAAATACAAGAACCAATAGGTATATTTAACATACCAAAAATGAATAACACAGTCTTAAAGTGTTTCCCTCAAGCTATTTTTTTAAAGCTGTTTTTCAATTACAACTGTAATTTCACATTTGGAAGAACTGGCAGACACTACTTTATTCAAGTGATGAAGGGTAGTATCACCAGTAATAAGATATGTTGACATCATACACCCCCAATATGATGCACAATATCACTTCTTTGTTCTTCTTGCCAAAAAAATTCATAATCTCTGATCATGATAAGACATCTGACATACCCAAATTGAGGGACATTGTACAAAATTGTCAAAGTCACAAAAAAGAACTGTCACACCCAGGAGTAGACTAAGGAGACACAACAAGCAAATGCAGTGAGGGATCCTGGGAAGAGAAAAAGAATATTAGGCGGAAAAACTGGGGAAATTCAAATAAGGTCTATAATTTAGATGTTAGTATTGTAGCAATGCTAATAGTTGGTTTTGATAATCATACTCTGGTTAAGTTCTTAACATTAGGGAAGCTAGGTGTAGGGTATACATAAGCTCCCTGTATTGTTTGAGTAACTTTTAAGAAAGTCGATAACTTATTTTTAAAAATAAAAAGCTGGGAATTCCCTGGTGGTCCAGTGGTAAGGACTTCGCGCTTCCACTGCAGGGGGCCCGGGTTCAATCCCTGGTCGGGGAACTAAGCTAAGATCCTCAAGCCGCGTGACGTGGCCCAAAATAATAACAAAATAAAGAGCTGGGAAAAAAAAGAATACCAGATTTGGACATTGTATGAAATACTTTATTTTTAAAATGATCTTCTAAAATAATGACAATTTAAACTTACAACTTAATTAAAATTAAAAAAAATAAATTTATTTATTTTTATTTTGGGCCGCGTTGGGTCTTCGTTGCTGCCCGGAGGCTTTCTCTAGTTGCGGCGAGCAGGGGCTACCCTTCGATGCGGTGTGCGGGCTTCTCATTGCGGTGGCTTGTTGTGGAGCACGGGCTCTAGGCGCACGGGCTTCAGTAGTTGTGGTGCACAGGCTTAGTTGCTCCTCGGCACGTGGGATCCTCCCAGACCAGGGATCGAACCCGTGTCCCCTGCATTGGCATGTGGATTCTCAACCACTGCGCCACCAGGGAAGTCCCTAAATTTTTTTTTATCAAAGTAATAATTGGTAGCAATTCACATAATAGAGAAATAAGATTTTACCTTGAGAAGCAAGTCTCCTGCCCTGTCCCTCTTCATTCCAGTCCCACTCTGCCGAGGTAGAGCCTCTTTTAACTGTTTCCATTTTTAGTTCTTCTTATTACATCCATATTTCTGAATAATATGTTTATACATCTGTGTCTTCATTTGTCAGTTTAGACACACTCTCCTGAGCCTTTGGAGTGGAGGGTGTGATGGAGCTGGCATTATGCTCCTCCCCAACCTTTTTCGGTTACACAAATTTCATTCCTCTGGTTATTTTAGAAACATGAAGTCATATATTTGAGTCTTTATTTCTTATCCCACAAACTTCCAGCATCTTCTTTCTTTTTATAAGATGAGGCTCTTCCTTCCTTTTTGCCACTATATCCTCTTTCACCTTCAAGTACCACTTTCTGGATTGACTTTTTCTCACCTACACTTTGATCCTAGATTATGAAGATGGCTGACAGTTTCATCCTGTCCTTCACCCCACAGTCACTTCTTTCGTGATGTTTCTGGGTTAATTCTAAACGTTGAACACCAGTGAAAAGTTGAACACCAGTGAACTAGTGTGTGTATTATTTGAGACTTCATGCATGATCCCTAGGCCATGTAGTGTGCTGGGTTATTCTTCCTTCTGTGTTGGTAAGACATCTTCCTGTGTTACCCTGAAGGAGATGTTTCCAACATGGGAATCAAATAGACTCTCTTCTTGCATTCCATCACTTGCTAAAATTTGTCCATATTTTAATTTGCTGAACACTTGGGGCATGAACTGCCTTATGTTTTTTCCCTTTGGAGTTTATAATTGCTTTTTGGGGGTACATTATTTGCCTTTTTCACATATTTAGTGTGACAGCCTCAAAATCATGGTTTTTTGTAGTTCTGTGGGTTTTTTGTTGTTTTTTCCTCTCCGTTGGGAATCTTGGAATCTTCCGTCTTCCACTTCTAATCCACCGTGACCATTCACTGTGTCTGGACTTCTCACTGCTTTCCTGGGCTGGATTTGCTGTCGCCTGGAGGTGTCAGAGCACATTGGTTCAGGCCACGGGCTTGGCAGCCAGACTACCTGGGTTGGACCACCGCTCTGCTTCTGACAGCCTTACACTTCTGGTTCTTTACTGTCCTAATCTAATGAAAATATTGGAAGGCATAATAAATATAAGGATATAGCTCCTTTGTTTGAAGGCCTTTATTTTATCCTGATTTTTTTGTCAAGTAATTAGCTTTCTCTAGTTCCTAATATAACTTAAAAAATTTCTTACTCACAACACTTAATGATAACCATTCATAACAATTCTTTGGCCTCAACTGTGTTTCATTGATTTTTTTTTTTAAAGAGGAGGCAATTATGTTAGTAAGTTATGATTCTTAGAGAAGCATGCCGATCTTATCAGTTTAGTGTGTATCCTAACTATATTTGGGAAATAAGTGATGAAATTTGTGTGTAGGAAGCTTATAAACTGGTACCAGGTTTTCTAATAAAGTTCCTCTATATCTTGATTTACATGTGATGAGTTTTCCCTGTTGTTTATCCGTGAATTATTCCATACTTCTGTTTTGGGAAATAGAGTGATGAACAAGTTAAAAATCACTTTGGGATGAAGTTTGTTTTCTTCAGAGGGTAAATTAAGTATGCCTTTTGCCTGGGAGCAGATATCAATAATACCTGTGTTCAGAGGAGACAGTGATATGTCTTACATGGAGCAACCAAGATCTTATGAAAGTTACACTCTCTGCTGATTTATCTGTTGGCTCACGCAACTGTTCACAAAGGTTCTTTCTTCTTCCTTATGGATGTTTAATAAGAGTCTGAAAAAATTGTGTTGTGTAGATAACACATTTGAATCATTAAGTTTTGGACTAGTTTTGATTAAGTGAAGGCACCAAACAAAGGGTCTGGTACATAGTAACCTCTCAGTAAGTTCTTGTCACTTTATTTTTCTGTATTTGAAGGAGGAAGTAGATTGAATTTATCCAGACTCTGCCACTTTACCAGACTAGGTACTTTTCATATGTTTTTTCATTTAATCTTTACAGTAATCCTACAAAGAATCATAAATGTCAACTGAGTGCTTGAAAAGTGCATACCCCCTACGTATCTAGTCATGATTCCCAGCCAATCTGTAGTGTTCGTCTATCTTGTAAACCATGTTATGAACTAACAGACAGTTGCCTATTCAATACCAATGAGAAACTGACATTCAGTGGTGTAAGTAACTTGATCTCCATAAAATAATACAGTTAGCAGAGGGCAGAGTTGGGCTCGGAATTCTTTGACTGAACTCTTATGCTCTTTTCATATCCGTGTATGTATTTCCTTTTCCCTTTTGGGAATGTAAGTAAGTAGGCTTTAAAATGCGTAGTAGCATCTTCTTTTTCTTTTCTTCTCTCTCTCCAGCATTTTATTTTGAAAAATTTCCACTTACAGAGAAGTTAAAACGTATATTCTTTTCCCACAATTCACTGGCTAACATTTTGTTCTGTCTGCTTTGTCCATCTTTCTCGCTACAGTATTTTTTCCTGAAACACTTTAAGTAGGAAGCACACACATCCCAGGATAGTTCATCACTAAGTATTCAGCATATGTCTCCTAAGAATAGTCATTCCTGTCATAACTACAATACCATTATCCTTCCCAAGAAAAGTAACATTGATGCATTCATATTATCTAATATACGGTCAGTTTTATTAGTTTTCCTGTTGTCCCAATAATAAAGCTTTATAACTTTTTGTTTTCCTCTCTCCAGGATCCAGTCAAGGATCACACATTGCATTTGGTTGTTAGGTTTCCCCAACCTACCCCCCTCTCCCCCCTGCATGGCATTGACAGTCTTTTAGAGTGCAGGGCAGAGTTGTTGTATAAACAGTTCCATAATGTGGATTGTCTGATTTCCTTATGATTATATTCAGATTACATATTAAATTTTGTGAGTGTGCATGGATATTGCATGGATGATGCTGGGTACTTTTGTGGCATTGTACCAGGGGCCACATAGTGTCCCATACTTGGTGAAGCTAAGTTTAATCACTTGATTACGTTGGTGTTCCCTAGCTTTCTGTACTTCAGAGGTTCATTTCTCCTTTGTTTTTGAGAAGTAATCTATGGGGTAATATTCTGAGACCATGTGATTATCCTGTTTCCCAATAATCTTTCACCCAATAGTTTTAACATCTGTGGATGCTTCTTGCCTGAAGTGTTTATTACGTTGGTGATTGCAAAATGCTGATTTTCCTACTACTGTCCTTTTTCTTTGAATTTACTAGCTGGCATTCTTCTGTAAAGAAGAGCTTTCTTCCTTTACCACCTCCTCACCCCATGTCTCCCCACCCCAGGTCCCTTTTTTAGTATCCCTATATACTTATGGATTCTTTTTTTTTTTTTAATGGCTTCATTGTGATATAATGCATGCACCATACAGTCACCGATTTAAAGTAACCATTCAGAGGGTTTTAGTGTATTCACCGATATGTGCAACCATCAGCACAGTTGTGGATTCTTTTTTATTTAATAATCATAATCCATTTCCATTATTACTCTTTTTGATGCTCAAACTGCCCCAAATTTGGCCAGTGGGAGCCTCCTCAAGCCTACTGTTCTTACACATTTCCCTGTTAGTCTTTGGGAACTTCCTTATTGGTATATCAAGGTGTCCCAGTCTTTGTACTTTACCTGCCCGATCCTGTAATCAGCCACTTCTCCAAGGAGCCCTTGATTCCTTGTAGTGGAGCGTGGTGTTTAGAAACTAAGATTTGGATTCTAGCTGTATTACTGCATTTAGGCTTTTATTGGGCAGAAAAGCTTTTATTTTATTATTATTTAAAAAATACTCATTTATTTATTTGGCTGCTCCAGGTCTTAGTTGAGGCGTGCGGGATCTTTAGTTGCAGCATGCGAACTCTTAGTTATGGCATGTATGTGGGATCTAGTTCCCTGACCAGGGATCGAACCCAGGCCCCCCTGAATTGGGAGTGCAGAGTCTTAGCCCCTGGACCACCAGGGAGATCGCAGAAAAGCTTTTAAAAATTAAATACATTGCTTTTCTTCCTCCTTCCCATTTTCCTATATTTATCTCAGGCAAGAACAACAAGTAATTACTGTTTATTTTGTTTTTTAAGTTATCATACTGTAAAATTGACTTCTTTTTAGTGTACAGAGCTATACATTTTAACAACATGTATAGATTAATATAACCAGCAGTACGATCGGGGTACAAAATATTCACATCATCCCCTAAACTCTTGTGCTATCCCTTTGTAGTCATACTCATTTCCCTACTTCTAATCCCTGGCAACAGCGGATCTGTCATTTAAATGGAATCATGTAATACAAAGTCTTTTGAGACTAGTTCCTGTCATTCATCATAGTGCTGTTGAGATTCATCCCAGTTGTTGTGTGTAACAATAGTGTGTTCCTTTTAATTATTCCACTGTTTGGATATACCACAGTTTGTTTATACATTTACCCATTGAAGGACACTTACATTCTTTTTTTTTTTTTTTTTTGCGGTACGCGGGCCTCTCACTGCTTGCTGTGACCTCTCCCGTTGCGGAGCACAGGCTCCGGACACGCAGCGGCCATGGCTCATGGGCCCACCCGCTCCGTGGCATGTGGGATCTTCCCAGACCGGGGCACGAACTCGTGTCCCCTGCATCGGCAGGTGGACTCCCAACCACTGCGCCACCAGAGAAGCCCGACACTTGAATTCTTTTGTTTGGGGCCATTATGAAGAGAATTGTTATGAATATTCATGCACAGGTTTTTGTGTGAACATAAATTTCCATTTCTCTAGGGTAGATACTCAGGAATGGGATTGCTGGGTTATGTGGTAAGTGTATGGTAACTTTATAAGAAACTGCAAAACTCCTTTCTCTAATACATTGGCTGTACAATTTTGCATTCCCACCAGCAATGGATACTCTAAATCTTTGTCACCACTTGGTTTTGGTAGGATTTTTAAATTTTAGCCATTGTAATAGGTGTGTAATGATATCCCATAGTGGTTTTAATTTTCACTTCCCGAATGGTAATGATATTGAACGTGCTTATTTGCCATCCTTAGATGTTCTTTGGTGAAGTGTCTCGTCTATTTTTTAATCAGGTTGTTTCTTTCTTTAATATTTCAAAAGTCCTTTATATGTTTGGGATGCTAGCCCTTAGTCACTATTGTGATTTGCATGATAATTACTGTCTGATCATCTCTAGCTTGTATTTTCATTCTCTGAACCGTATTATTTATAAAACCTTAAAATTTTGGCAAAGTCCATTTTATCAACTTTTTCCTTTATGAATTGTGCTTTGAGTGTCGTGTCTAAGAACTCTGCCTAACCCCAAGTCCTTAAGGTTTTCTCCCATGTTTCCTTCTAAAAGTTTTATAGTTTTATCTTTGACATTTGCATCTACAATCCATTTTGAGTTGATTTTTATTTAAGGGTGGGGTTTAGGTTGAGGTTCTTTTTTAAAAAATTTTATTTAATTAATTTATTTTTGGCTACGTGTGGTCTTCGTTGCTGCGCTTGAGCTTTCTCTGGTTGCGGTGAGTGGGGGCTACTCTTCATGGTGGTGCGCGGGCTTCTCATTGTGGTGGCCTCTCGTTGCGGAGCATGGGCTCTAGGTGCGCGGGCTTCAGTAGTTGTGGCTCGCGGGCTCAGTATTTGTGGCTCGCGGGCTTAGCCGCTCCACTGCATGTGGGATCTTCCCAGACCAGGGCTCGAGCCCCTGTCCCCTGCCTTGGCAGGTGGATGCTTAACCACTGCGCCACCAGGGGAGCCCTGAGGTTTGTTTTTTGCACATGGATGATCAGTTGTTCCAAAAACATTTGTTGAAAAGAATATCTCTTCTCCATTGTTATGCGTTTGCATCTTTGTAGAAAATCAGTTGGCTGTATGGTAATGATATTGAATGTGCTTATTTGCCATCCTTAGATGCTCTTTGGTGAAGTGTCTCTTGTCTACTTTTTAATAGACGTGAGTCTGTATCTGGAACAGATTTGAGTTGGTTCCTTGTTAGGTGCCAAGCAGTGTGTTTTTTGTTTGCTTGTTTTTTCCTACTCAGGTATTTGTGTTCATATTTTTGAACATCTCAGTCTTGAAAGATGATGTTTTGATTTTCTAAGACATTTCACCTTTTTTTTTTTTAACTGACAGAACTGATTAAAAAAACCCCCAAACTTATGTGTTTTCCATCTATTTCCTTTCTAAATCATCTCTTAAAAAAACTGATAGGAAGGACTAAAAACATTCTAAAACTTTTCTGTATCTTTTATCCTTTTTTTCTTTCCATTTTTGTAAGAATGAGCTATTTTCTCTTGAATTACTGTACCTTTAATATGTGTACATCAGTGGGTTAGAAGCTTAGTTCTTCATCTAACTTTGATTCAGGAGATGGTATTATTTCCTTATATAATTTGGACCGCTCACTTTGTTGTTGTTGTTATTGTTGTTGTTACATTGCCATATGGTATAAATAATCTTGACATTGACTTGAAGAAAGAAAAGGTGCTGTGTATTTTATTTTATCCAAACATGAAGCATCTTTGCTTGGAGAGTTATCCTCTTTACACTGTTCTATAAAATACAAGACCTGAAATGACTTACCAAGATGGCTCTGCTAGTCTGTGGTGAAGGTAAACTGAGAACTGAGATTATTTGATTCTTAACCTAGCCCTGCCTTCCTAGAATGGAGGGTCTGCAGACTGTGGAATTTAATATGAAATATTTAATGCAAAAAACAGATTATGGAAATTTCCTTTGTATACTGCAGCTTAAAAGAAGTTTGCCGTGGTTGCGAGATAAATATTGTTGCTCAGGTGATGATCCAGTGGTTTTAGGTCACCTGAAAATGTTTATTATGTGCGGGGTTCAGAGCTATAGGGTTAGCAGTGTGTGGATAAGACAAAAGAGGTCAAAGATTCTCCCCTCAGAGAGCTTCTGCTACTTGTATGTGGAAGGGCACGTATATGCATTTGTAAAGCAGTTCATCAGTAGTTGAAAACAATAGTGAAAGTGCTGGCAAGTATAGGAATGAATAGTCAGTCAGGGAGTAAACCCCTTCTCTGGATGAGTTGAATTTTAGGTAATCCTTTTACAAAATAGAAAAAGGTAGAGGAGAGTAATGGAATCCATGTGTTGATACTGGGGGAAACATTCTTAAAAAAAAGTATGCTAGCTGCCTTTAAAAGAATTTTTTTTTTTTTTTTTTTTTTTTTTTT
>NW_006769620.1:1042391-1062620 GCF_000442215.2 Lipotes vexillifer | reverse complement strand
CTTTTTATTAAATAGATTTGACAATCGTGGAAAGAGAAGGACATGTAGGTGGGTCTGTATTAGTCACTCCTTTACACGTACAGGTTGTCATCATTTCCGGTTCAATGTTTTCTTCAAGTTTCAAAACTTCGTTATGTATCTCGCATTCAGGTAAACAGTGGTCTGTAATGGAAAGGATTTCATTTCTCTCCTGTCTAGATCTGCTTGAGTGAAAAATCTGTTCATTAGGCAGAGGTTTTTGTAATACCAGAACCTGTCAAAAGTCCCAGGGATGATGCTGTCTGCAGGCTCTGTTTCCTGACTATCTCGGTAACCAGGGATTACGGTGGTAGTACTGGAGGTCATAATTTTTCTGATTCAGAGCTAAACTGCCGTCCCAAGCATATAGCTAAGATTTGATAGTCTAGAATAAACTGGTGCATTTCCTTTTTAAAAAATTCAATTTCCACTTTGGGGAATTAGCATCTCACGGAAGTTATTGAGTTAAGAAAATTTTACAAACTCATGCATTTTTTAAGGTGTGTTATTAAGGATGCAGTTGAAGAGAAAATGCAATGGAACAAGTGTAAACACAGACATACACACATACACTCACTCTGTCTCCCAGACGACTTAAATTTTTTTTTAAATTCCAAAAGGGAATTTTCAATGAAGGAAAGCACCGGTGAGAAAATAAGATCCAATTTGCTGCTTGAGGTGAGTTTTAATAATTGTGTCATTGATGGCTTGGGATTCAGAAGTGTTGGCTGAATAAAATACACTTTGTAAGCTAAACTCAGAAGTATGGTTAGCAGAGGCGACTTCATGAAAAAATTCAGCTGCTGGAGCTCCTTACCATATCATCCTTGGAGAATGGGGCTTGTGAAAATGTACTGACCCCACTTGATAAACGACAACAGTATTTTTGGTGTTTAATTAAAAAAAGAAAGAAAACTGACCTCAACATGGTACGGCATATGTAACTTTCAAAAAAGTTGCCCTCTTCTGGTACAAACTATTAGGTATAAAATAAGCTACAAGAATGTACAACACAGGGAATATAGCCAATATTTTACAATAACTGTAAGTGGAGTATAACATTTAAAATGGTGGATCACTATAAACCTGTAACATAATATTTTACTTCAAATGTACTCCAATACAAAAATTTAAAAAATAAAAAATATAATAAGATGCCCTCTTTCACTCATTAACTAAGTTTTTTTTGGGGGGGGTGTGTTTTCTTTAGAAATCATAATGCTAGCAATTTGTGGTGAGCTGATACTACAAATGGGTACAACTCATTTCTTCTGATACTTATCTTTTTTTTTTTTATCAATTTCTTTGTATGAGCTCTTTCTGTATCACATAGATTTTCTTTTCATTTTACAGATGTCCAAAGGCTTTTTAACTTGGTCTGGCTAGCTGCTTCTTTTGACATCAGGAAATAATAGATTTTGTCATTAAATCTAGCAATCGTTTCCTTTAAGTTTGTCCTAGTTTATCCTTCCCCCAACCCTTTCCCCTTTGATAACCACAGTTTGTCGTCTACGTCTGTGAGTCTGTTTCTCTCTCTCTCTCTCTCTTTTTTTTTTTTTGCCGTACGCGGGCCTCTCCCGTTGCGGGGCGTGCAAGCTCAGCGGCCACGGCTCACAGGCCCAGCCGTCTCCGCGGCATGTGGGATCCTCCCTTGTCCCCTGCACTGGCAGGCGGACTCTCAACCACTGCGCCACCAGGGAAGCCCTAAAATAATGTTTTTTATGCTTCAAGTGGTACTAAAACCCTGAGCTTGGACTTCCTGCTTGTAATCACGTGTACTTAACCTCCTTTTGGGGTTGGGACCTTTGTTAACCTTTGTTTTTTGAATGCCTAATTCTTGCCTCAAGTTAGAAGGGAAAAATAGAATTGCAAGTCGAGATGGAATTTGCTTGGAGGGCTCTCTGTAATGTTCTCATGTAAATTATAGGAATGGGTCTTAGAATATCAACATTAAATAGAAGAACTTAAAAAAAAATCCATCGGCTACTTGCCCCCCCCCCCAATCAGGGGCTGTTAGCTAATTAACACTGCTTATAATACTTAGTAACCTATTTACTATGGGTTTTTCATTGATTACCCAAAGTAAATGTTAGAGTGACCTTTGTAAGAAATGTGTCCCTGAGGCTCAGATGTGTGAGTAGTAAAGGCAAACGCTCTGCCCTTGGCTCTTACGTGTGGGATGCCACTTCAAAGATTTTGACTGAAGTGGCTCTCAGTACAATTAAAAAAATAAAGCGTTAACCTCTTTCCAGGAACACTTAACTTTGATTCTTTATGTTGAAATAAAGTTAGGTGCATGCTGACTATTAGAGAAAATGACTAGATACAGAAAAAAGCGTTGCCTAATTCGTTTCATGCAAATCAAAACCCCAAAATCATTTACAACCCGTTTCAGAGCTTAGCGAGTATTAAACAGGTGTCACCCATATTGGGCTTTTTGAGGCATTATTCAACACATGTCAACTTGTGCTAGCTTTTGCATTTTCTCAAATTTGCTTGTGTGTGCATTTTTAAAATTATTTAAAAAATATTTTACTTTTCAGTATAAAGAATTGGAGCCATCAAAGTTGGCAAGCATTAAGCATGCTAATTAGTTCAACATACTGACCAGTTCTCTGAATTATTAGTTCAAAGAAGCGTGTGGACAGGGATGAAATTAGATTTGGGCATTTTTCACTCTAGTTGTTTTAGGATACTCAGGGTTGCTTTGATGTGTAAATAACATGCTTTTTCATGCATGGTTCAGGATACATCAGACATGTTTAAAACTTTGTCTCAGATTTAGAACTCATCATTTGTATCCAGAATTGGATATACCACTTGTAACTGTCCAGCAACTTCAGAGAAAACTTTTTTGAGTTTGTGTTTGATAGTTAAAGTGCAGGATATTTTATTTTTCATAATATGTATGCACGGGCTTATTATTTTTTATAAACTGACGTAAATAGTTGTAAGGCGATGCAAAAATTTACTTCATCAACTGCTACAATATATTCACTTATTCATATGTCAGTTTTAAGACTAAGAGCTTAGGCAGCTGTGAAAGCATAAAGAGTATGTGTTTGTGTGTGTGTGTGCGTGTGCGTGTGTGCGCCTACATACATATATGTATATAATTGCTTATGTGCGTATATGTATATAAGTATAATCACATACTTTTAGCTGTTTGTGTGGTAAAGATAAACATGTTGACTTATCAGCTAAATGTCCTGTTTAAATTTAATTATCTAATAACTAGAATTAAGAGCAAACCTAGTTGTCTGCACATTAAGTTTTACAATTTACTACCCCCTCTGGCTTTTATGTGGGAAAACTTGTGTCATCATGAATAATTTTTGTAAGGAAGGGCATCCATTCACTTAGTCTTAGTGAAATTCGACTAAGAGGGTAAGAAGTGAGAAACCCGTGACTTTCCATTTCCCCCAGTCGCTGATCAGAAGGCTCCATCATAGGCTGTGCTCCAGCCCAGTGTTAGATGCAGGGGGCCATGTGACAAGAGTTCAGGCAGTGTCCTCTGTTGTGTAAGCCTCCTATTTAGAAATAATCTCAGAAATATTAAATAATAATGTCTTGCATTAATGAGAGAGTGTAAAACATACCCTTTTGTTTAGTAAAGTCATTTTTTCTTTTTGGTTCTTAAACTACATGAGGTTTCATAACACATTCTATTTTGTGGCTTTTCTTTATCAAAATATTACTTTAACAGTGGCTTCTTTGCTCCATCAGGTATTAGTATACTGAAGTTCTGGTTGCAGTTATGTCGCTTACTCTCTTGTGCCTTCTGAAGTTGTTTGATCTCCCTGGGCATTGGTTTTCTCATTGTCAGAGTGGTTGGTAAGGGCTTCCCTGGTGGCGCAGTAGTTAAGAATCCGCCTGCCAACGCAGGGGACACGGGTTCGAGCCCCGGTCTGGGAAGATCTCACATTGCCGCGGAGCAACTAAGCCCATGTGCCACAAGTACGGAGCCTGCGCACCACAACTACTGAAGCCTGCGCACCTGGAGCCTGTGCTCTGCATCGGGAGAAGCCACCGCAATGAGAGGCCCACGCGCCACAACAAGGAGTGGCCCCCGCTCTGAGCAGCTAGAGGAGGCCTGCATGCAGCAGCGGAGCCCCAATGCAGCCAAAAATTAAATAAGTGAATAAAAAAAAAAAGTGGTTGGTAAACCTGTGGGCCGTACCAGACCCCACCCTGTTTTTGTAAGACAGCCTTATTGGCCCATATTCATGTATGTCTCGTCTGTGGCTGCTTTCATGCAGAGTAGTGGTGGCAGAGTAGTGGTGGCAGAGACTGTGTGGCCTGCAAAGCTTAAAATATTTATTCTCTTTACAGAAAAAGTTTTCTGAATCTTGGGCTAAATCCATCTCTAAGGCCTGTCTTAGATTTCCTTTATGTCAACTTCTCTTTAATTCTTAGGGTCAGAGTCTTTATTCCTATTAAGCATATAGTATATCATATACCATGTTTCAGTGTTCATTTTTCCTCATTACCAGCTTTGCTACTTACCAAGAGAAAGAAAATATTGACTAGATCATTTGTTCTCAAAGTGTGGTCCCTGAACCAACTGCAGCAGCATTACCAGGGAAACTGTCCAGAAATGCAGACTCACAGGCCCCAAACCTTCTGAATCAGAAACTCTGGGGGTGAGACCCGAAACCTGTGCATTACAAGTCTTCCAGGTGATTCTGATGCACAATATGTGAGATCCACTAGGCTAGATGATACCAAGTTCAGTTAAAAGATTTTCTTGTTTTCTTTTGAAATAAAGAAAAAACTTAAATTCTAGAACCATTTGGTAAATCAGGAGAAAAATGAACTGTTGGATATTATTACAGAAACTGGAGAAATTATTACTTTTTCTTCTCCAGTAAAACCTTTTGTCGTAAATATATGTAGACTTTTTTTAATGTAATAAGAAATTCCTGAAAGATACATCTGTGTCACCTTCAGCATAATTTTTTTTTTTAATGGGCAAAAGGAAGAGTAACCACTATGATTGATTTCTTCGTGGGATTTTCTTTTTTTGGTGGGGGATTGCTTTGAGTTACTTTGAAGCTAATGATTTGAAATAAAGTTTTCACAGTAAAAGAATTACATCAACAGTTTCTTTGCTTCTGAAGCTAATGCTTTAAGAAATAAGCATTTAGGAGGTACAGTAGCCTATCTGCTGTGGCTCCCTTTCTTGCCCATTTTGTCAGATCCATGTTGAAGTGACTTTTTCGCAACCCTGGAAACCACTAGAATTCTGAGCACCAGTCAGACTACTCATCTCTGTTAGGAAAGATCACAAACATAATGCTTCATATTAAATCTCAGAGAGAGGAATAGCAAAATTGTACATGTCAAGAAAGCATTACAGGATGACGTTGTTATTTGGAGAATTGCTTTCATCTTTGAGATATCTCACACCTGCCTCATTTGGCACAGACAGTTTCCATCTCATGAAAAACAGTCTTTGCTGTCCTCCAAATCCCAAAGTATATAGACATAGCATGGTAATAAGAGAAAACTTTTAACATAAAAACTCACTTAAAGGCGCCATCTAAAAATGCAGGGTGTGTAAACTGAATTAACTAACTTCATTTTGTTGAAAAGGGACCATTGGTTTTGTGTGTGTGTGTAATACAATATACACATATACACACTTATAATATTATTATATATACACTTATACATTTATATATATACACATGTGATATATGTGTGAATGTGTATAAACACATTTCCATATATGTGTATATATATATATTTAAAACATTGCATCCAACAAACTTTCATATATAAAACCCTCTAATGTTTTTAAACTGCTTCTAAATTCTGTGTTAACTCTCAGTCACTAACAAAGTTCTGTAGGCCAAATTTATTATGCTGGTTGCTTTTACTTTCTCTTTAAAAATTTTAGAAAGTATTTATTTATGGGACTTCGCTGGCAGTCCAGTGGTTAAGACTGCGCTTCCAATCCAGTGGGTGTGGGTTCGATCCCTGGTCAGGGAACTAAGATCCCACGTGCCGCATGGTGCGGCCATTTAAAAAAAAAATTATTTACTTATTTTCTGCTTTTTAAAATGCACCAAAAATATAAAGAAAAAGTGCATGTGCATGTGTGTGTAACCATCCCGTGATACAGAGTAAGAGTTAAATATTTCGAAATACTAATATGATAAATTCTGTGAAGTCTTCTTTTCTTTGGATAAACAGTTTTGGCTTTTTAGAAAAGGTTATAGGTGTTTTGTTTCTATTTTTAATTAAACATCATGATTATTTGAAAGTCATGTAACTCCTCGAGAAGCTTCCTCCATGCTAGCGATTTTTGAAAATTTTGCTTCAGTTTTTCAGTGGACAGAATCAGACTTGTTTTTCACATTTTATAGATGACACATTTGGCTACCCCTGGGCAAAATCCAGTTAAAAATAATAGTATTTAATGTTTAATAAACTACCAAGCTTTTGGAACCATCTGGAACTTTATTTTCTTTTCATGCAGCATCTGAGTTTCAGCTGTTAGCATTTCTCCTTTGCTCTGGGAAGGGTCAATTGCTTTTAAAGTCTTTGATGCTTGCTGTGTCAGCCCTTTTCATATTTTCAAAATGCCCGTGTAAAAGGGCTTTTCGTCCATTCATGCTGATAATTCTTTTGAACTTGAGGTTTGAACCAAACTAATCAAATTTAATTATAGCTCAAATCCTGTTACAGTGAACTCCAGTAGACTTCTAGGCTAGGTTATTATTATTATTTTTTTGTTATACTGGAATTCAGCCATAACCAATATTACTAGAAGTAAGTGGGCTATTGACTGTATTTTGGGAGATCTTTTGTAATGTCCAGACTTTGTTATATTGACATTGGTAAATATGGATTTGAATTTCCATTCTTTTCTAAAGAATACTGAATTAATCTCATGTACAATTTCTCTTTCTTTGTGTATACTTTGAGTGATCTTTTCCTGTTCATCTTTAACAGTTTGAACAATTAAATTCTAAAAACTACTTTCTGAAAGAATCTTTCGGTTTTGTTGTTGCTGTTACTTGTTTTTTTTTTGCGGTACGCGGGCCTCTCACTGTGTGGCCTCTTCCGTTGCGGAGCACAGGCTCCGGACGCGCAGGCCCAGCGACCACGGCTCACGGGCCTAGCCGCTCCACGGCATATGGGATCCTCCCGGACGGGGGCACAAACCCGTGTCCCCTGCATCTGCAGGCGGACTCCCAACCACTGCACCACCAGGGAAGCCCTGTTACTTGTTTGTTTGTTTGTTTGTTTTGAAGATCCAAGACTGAGTGGGGATTTAAATACACCCTCCTGGGATCATCACCGTGGTTTGTGCATATTTATTTACCTGGTGTTCTGAGAGAGATGGTTTTTTTTTTTTCCCCCCTGTTTGCTTCATTTAAAAGAAAAAAAGTTTGAGCAGTATCATTTACTGGAGAGAAAGTAGGAAATATATATGTTTTAGACTGTGGCATATATTAAGGGAGGTGGACTAATACTGATATTTGTAGTGCTTTCTTCAAAATGATGGCTAACACATGTATATTATATGTTAGCATCTTGTTAAATTTACTTGTTGATCTGTATTTATGCTTCTGTATATGCAGAGTTGTTTTCCCTACTAATTAAATTTCTGTCCATTTTTAAATGAGATTTTGTTTGGATTTCTAAGCATATTTGGGAGTAATGGCATTTAAAATACTTTAAGTTCCTTTTCATCTCTGAATAGAGTCAATAATTTTCATAATATTGGACCAATTTTTGATCTGCAGGAATAAAATGACAACTCATTCTTTCCTTGGAGCTTTTGATGCTGTAATGGAAAATAGGCTCAGTGAAGAAGAGCGAATAGCAGAGCTCCTATGAAAGGTGAAAAGTGAATTTTTTAAAAAAGATTTTTATTGGAGTATAGTTGATTTACAGTGTTGCATTAGTTTCAGGTATGCATGAATTTTCTTTTTAAAATTCATCTCAAAACTGCCAGTTTCCCTAAGTTTATTATAGTGAGGGCTCTTGTTTTTAAAGGAAGTGAATGTGAGTTAATTTGCATGCTAGCTGCTTTGAAGTATAGTCTTGCTTGCTAAGTTGTTATGGATTTCGAATACATGCATTTACAGGAGTTTTAGTAATGATGCTGCCATGTGTAGTGTCTGCGCAGTTGCCTTGTATAGTACAAGTTTGTGCCAGAAATCTCTGGTGGGTTTAGAATCGTTTGACCCAGTTCCCACTCTGGTCAGAGAGCATGACCAATTCTTGTATGCTTTTGACTTAAATGCAAGTGAGTGTGACATCCACATCTGGTTGTCAGTCTTCTTACGTAAGAAGAAGCACAAGCTATCATTAGGAAAGTCAGACTTCGACTAACAAGAAGGACTGAATCTTGCTAGGCCCACGTGATTTCTGGAGAGCAGAGAGTTAACATTTTCGTTTAGAAAAAAATGTTTGCATTTCCGTACATGTTCAGACAGAGGACACTGAGCCTTGTTGCAGCTTTTTCTTATCTAAATGTTGGCACGTAGATAAGAACTAAGATTGATGAAGCATATTTTATGTGTAGGTACAGGTAGTGAGAGAGGTGGAACTCACTGCCTGCGGATGTCAGCGTGAGAAGTGTGATGGGTGGTGGTTGGGAACTTGGCCTCTGAAGGGAGCCTCCCTGGGTTCAGATCTCAGCTCCACGACTCACTAGTCCTGGGTCCTTTGGCAATTATTTAATCTCACTTACCTCATTTTCTTCATCTTTACGATGAGGGTAATAATAATGCCTACCTCATAAGGTTGTTGGAAAGATTACATATGTTCATACACAAAAAGTGCCTCAGTTAGTGCCTGACGTACAGTCCTGAAGAAGAGTTTGTCATGATTTATTGTTATGGTTATGATGTTATAATCGTTGTTGCTAAAGTCACCCTGGAACTTGCTGGCCTCCCCCAGGAGCTTTGTCATGTAGCTTCATCCTGAGAGTCCCTACCACTCCATCTGATGTCCTGAGCATACGCTGAATAGGCCCTGCATTCTCTTTGGAGCCTCTTCGTTGGCCCTTACTATAATTTCCAGACCATACATTTCAAAGTGGTGGTCCGAAATATTGGACCCATAAAATACTTTTAAAACTATAAGCCAACGTGTTAAAATTGGGTGGTTTCAAACACAACTCGAGATATCCAAGTTTTCTTGGGGAGTCAGAATATCTGGCAGTATTGAGCCCACATTCCTGTGTGGCAGCAGTTGGTTGAGCTGAGTAGCAGCTCTCCCCTTAGACGGAAGCTTGCCCTCCTCATCACTGGAGTCTCTACCACTTCCTGTTGTTTTGACACCTTCATCACGTCAGCCATTTGTATGACTTGCCTGCCCCATGTGATATTTATTTGCTGCCAGCAGTTTAGCAGTGGTTCTCAACTCTTGTTGTACTGTGCACTCAAGTTCCATTAGCCCTTCACTAGCCATAGGTTGCTGAATTTTGATCAGAGTATGAAACGTACATTTGTTAAAATCAAGTATACATCATAGTGTTTTGGTTTTGCCTGTAAAAAGGAATACTGAGCTGTTCAGATGGGTCTGTGCCGTCAGAGCAGGATACAACTTGCTGAAAATAAGAGTTAAAAAAGTTAGCCTGTGTTTAACCTCAGGCCGAGGAAAAAGTGATTAAATGCCAAGCCAAGGAAAATTAGGATATGGGAGAGCTTTGCCTTCTGAGTGTTTAAGAGAGGGCAGTCGGGGTATGTCACAGTGCTGAGGGGTCAGCAAGGATAAAGAGGGACACCTGTGATGCCTTCCCGCGGGCTTTCTCACCTTTGGCACTGGTGACGTTTTGGGCCTGATAATTCTGTGCTGTGCAGGCTGTCCTGTGTATTATTGAATGTTGAGCTGCATCTCTGGCGTCTACCCACTAGATGCTGGAAACAATGTCCTTTCTCCCCGAGTAGTGACAACCAGCTGTCCCCTGGGGGGCAGAATTGTCCCTGGTTGAGAACCACTGCTTTAAAGTTAAGGAAGACATTATTATAATACGGTAGTTGTGCTCTAGTTACCATTGACCTCCTTAGTGCTGCTTTTGGTCTTTGACTCTTTTCCAGTATCTGCTTTAAAAACCCACTTTTCTAAAGCTTGCAGTAGTTATTTCACAGGCATTTTAATGCAGTAGCTAACAAAGTAGATATCCTTTCTCTCTCCCTCTCTACAGTCAAGCCCAACTACCAGTATCTTAAGGAGAAGGCCACCTGACAGGCTCCTCCGTGTGCTGGGGACCTGGGCTCTCACTCTTACTCCACTGCTCTTTAATGCTGTGAGCCTGGGCACGTCAGCACCCTCTCTGCGGCTTGTCCAGAAAACAAGGTGGTTGCATCTGATAGTGATCAAGATGCCTTCTGGGTAAAATTCAGGCCATCAGTCAGAAAGTAGTGTAAGATTTCTGAAACCTTAACAGCTTATATATATATTATTAAATACATTATTTTAGCTACTCCCTGGTCTGAGGTCAGACATTTAATAGTCAAGATCATTTAACTAGAATATTCTGCATTTTTCACCGTATTAAAATGAGTGATTTCAAGAAGGTGTCATGTAATAGCAGATTAAGTTAGGGAACACCTAGAGGTGACTGTGTTAGTTTTCTATGGTTGTATAACAAATTACCACAAACGTAGTGGCTTCAAACAACAGGTATTTATTATTCCACAGTTCTGTAGACCAGCAGTCCGGGCCCACTGTGGCTGGGCTCTCTCTCTACCCAGGGTTTCACATGGCTGTAGTTGAGATGTCAGCTAGGGTTGTGATCTCATTTGAGGCTCGGGACCCTCTGCTAAGCTCACATGGGCGTTGTGGGATTTCTTCCTTTGTGGCTGTATTGATACCTTATTATCAAGAAGATGATTTATGACATATGTTATGATTTTTAGGGTCAAAAAAGACCTGCTAAACTCACCAGCATTTTACTCCGTAACGTTAAGAAACTTGAAAGACTTTGTCACTGGAAAGTACATCTTAGGGTTTTTATAACACGGTGGTATCCGTTGTTAGAATCCTGGGATTTTTTAATTAAGCACCTAACAACTTTCTAGGAGCTAAATTTTAGGCTTGCAGCTGTCAAAAGCCACATTTGTGTCCAGAGTCTTCATCTTTCTCCCCCTAAATAATAATTCACAAGCTCATTAAGTTTCTTGGATTCTCATGTCATTCTTTAGTGTTCTCATGGATGAGAGAAGTTTGGAGAAGCAGTGTCTAGATTTAGAGAATGGAGCTCTTTTACATTCTCAAGTGTATTGCTATAGTTTAAAGACATATGAGAACTTGTCTTTTTTCTCAAGTGGATCTATCTATTTTTCTTCAAAATGGTTCTCTAAGAGTAACATGACTGGGATAATTTAATCATTGGTATGAAAACTGGAACTCCTGGTTAGGATTTTTAAGGTGATATTAACAGACACCAAGTTTGTATATTAAGGGTATAAGAATTTTTAGATTCATAGATTTGAGCTATCCTTAACCTCTTCTCCCCACCTCCAGGTGACTTATGCTATACTCATAAACTTTGAGTTAACGCTGATATAATTTGTATATGCCAGAAGCTATGGATACAGAGTGAAGGCAGAGTCACAGCCACCTTTTAGGAGCTTAACAGTTTCGAGGTAGGAAATCAAGAGTCTGCATCATTTAAAACAGGTTAGAGGTTGTAGAATCAAAGGTAGTGAAGTGGGGAAGTATAGCAGATGCACAGATTATTACAAATTTCCTATGTTGTAGGAGCCTCATTATATAATTCGACTCTAATATAATTTTTTTTAAGTTCCAAATGTATTGCACGTTGAGGGTACCAGAAGCAAGCGAGACCATATACCACTGGAAATTCATATTCTGGCTAAGCAAATAAAAATTATGGGCAGAGATATCATTCTGATAACATGATGTATCCTGCCAACCTGTTTATCAAAACACTTCATGTGCTTTCACTAGACAGTTTATTTGTCATACAAATTTCATTAAAACTGTTGCCTAGTCTCATAAGTGGGTTTTCTTTTCTTTCTTTCTTTCTTTTTCTCTTTTTTCTTTTTTTGGCCACGCTGTGCGGCATGTGGGATCTTCATTCTCCCACCAGGGATGGTACCGTGCCCCTTGCACCCTGCAGTGGAAGCACGGAGTCTTAACCACTGGACCACCAGGGAAGTTCCTCTCATAAGTGGGTTTTCTTTGTGAGCATATAAATGCTATAGACAAAACAGGAGCAGTCTGACATGTCTTTGTAGTTTAAGGGCTCAGCTAAACTGAAATCAAAGTACTAATATCAGCGATTCAGTCTCCAGTGGGATTTTGGGACAAATAATTGAGATTAAACTATTCCAGCTTTTTTTTGATGGTTAAATATATATAACATAAAATTTGCTATTTTAACCATTTTTAAGTCTAAAATTCAGTAGTATTAATTACATTCATGGTGTTGTATAACCATCACCACTATCTATTTGAAAAACGTTTTCATCACCCCAAACATAAACTCTGTAACCATTAAGCAATAACTCCCCATTCCACCCACACCCCAACCCCTAGTAATCCCTAATCTCCTTTCTTTCTCTATGAATTTGCTTATTCTAGATATTTCATGTAAGTGGATTATAAAATACTTTTCCTTTTGTGTCTGGCTTATTTCGCTTAGAACAGTGTTTTCAAGGTGTATCCATGTTGTAGTTTGCATCAGAACTTCATTCGTTTTTATGGCTGAATAACATCCCATTGTAAGTATATACCACGTTTTGTTTATCCAGTCATCTGTTGATGGACATTTGGGTTGCTTCCATCTTTTGGCTGTTATGAATAATGCTGTAGTGTTTTAGTCCATTTAGGCTATGTAACAAAATGCCATGGACTGGGTGGCTTATAAACAGCAGAGATTTATTGCTCACAGTTCTGAAGGCTCGAAATCCAAGATTGGGGTGCCAGTATGGTGAGGTGAGGGCCCTCTTCTGGGTTGCAGACTTCTCGTTTTAGCTTCATCTGGTGGAGGGTGCTAGGCAGCTTTGTGGGATCTCTTATATAAGGGCACTAATCTCATTCATGAGGGCTCCACTCTCATGACCTAAGCACCTTCCAAAGGCCCCACCTTCTAAAAACCATCGCATTTGGCATTAGGATTCCACCACGTGAATATTGAGGGGCCATGAGCATTTAGACTATGGCACACAGTGAACATTGGTGTACAAGTATCTGCTTGAGACTCTGCTTTCCATTCATTTGAGTATATACCTAGGAGTGGAATTGCTGGGTCATACAGTAATTCTCTGTTTAGCTTTTTGAGGAAGCATGAAACTTCCTTTACAATGTCTCCACCAGTTTACATTCCCACCAGCACCCTATGAGGGTTCTGATTCCTCTCAACACTTGTTAGTTTCTGTTTTACATTAGAGCCATCCTAGGTGTGAAGAGGTAGGTGTGAAGTGGTAGAAAACACTTGAACGTTTAAAAGTAAATTTAAGATAATTTGTTTGTGAAAGCTTTAAACTTTGTTTTAAAATGCCCAGAGTCCAACAATTTAAAAAAATTTCACATAAAAATTATTATTAGACCCTATAATTCTTTTTTTATGTTAACATTGGTCATTATTATCCTGGTTGTCATGGTCTTTAAAGTGTGTGTAGCTCACCTAAAAAAGAAAATAAAAGTGAACTAATGGAATGGAAACAGTTTTTTTTCTGGGCGGGGTGAGGAACTTGTTGTAAATTAATGCTGTCCTGTACTCCAACCATGGGAAGGTAATGGGATTCTCCAAATAGGTTATACACATCTGCCTCTACCAGTGGTTTTCAAAGTGTGCTTAATGGATCAAGAGCATCACATCAGCGTCCTCTGGGAGTTGAATTTAAATGCAGATTCTCAGGCACTCCCTATGTCAGAAGTCTGAAGAGAGGGCCTGGAGTCTGTGTTTTAACACAGATAATCCAGATGATTATGATGCATGCCAAGGTTTATACCATTCTCTCCATTCAGAGTACTTCCCTTGCCCTTTATAGGATGGTAAGAGTCTATACATCCTGACCCCGCTGCAGTATTCCCCCTTCGAGGAAGGGTTCCCTCCCCAACCGCAGCCACCTCTTGCTCTGGGCTCCCTGAGCGCTATACTGTAGAGTGCTGGTAGTTTGTTGGGTATCCCCTACAGTGTGAGAAGCCCTTTAGTTTAGGGGTTTGCATCTCTTTCACTTATGTATCTATCATAATGCTTAACAAATTACAGACATTCTTGAAAGGTTTGTTAATTTGAATTGTGTGCCCAGTGGGTGGGCACAGGGTACATGAGTGATTACAGGGAAAGAACGAGGAAGCCGGTTGCTATTTAACCTGTGGGGTCATGGAAACCATGGTAATTTAAAACCGTGGGTTTAAATTAAAAAAAAAATTTTTTTCCTGGGGATTTTATTGTACTTTCTTGATGCTAAGCTTCTTGTCCACTTCATTGCTTTTTGCCTTATTTTAACTGTGGTATGCTGCAGAGAATTCAGAAATATCAGGAGGAACTTGCTCTAAAATGCCAACATTGTCTGAAATGCACTTTGAAGATAGTTGTGTGTGGGGCTGATTCTGTGATGATTCTCTTGACATTTTCATCTTTAGGGTATAGCAAAGTGTCTTTCAAGGAAGGAGTCCTTTGTATTAATACTATTTCACTATTCACTAGTTCGATATATGGTTTGGATTAAATTTAAAAAAAGGACACTTTTACCCTGCAAAATTTAAATACACAACTAGTTGAAGATGTCATTTAAAGTCTTGGCACACACTTTCTCTCAATAAACAAGTAATGGGATCCATGTTTTCCAGCGTGGAGTATAAAAATAAAAACTGGTGTAGTAGTTGCTACAGTTGCAATCTCATTACAGTTGCAGTGGAGTTTTTTTTTATTAAGACAAACCTCTTTTCAACCACAGAGATACTTTTAGGCTTCAGAGGGCCTCATAACTGAGGTTGCATTGGAGTTGAGTATCTTGCCTTTAACAGACTTCTAGGGCTCTATTTGTTTCCCACAATTTTATGCGTGTTTGTCTCAAATGAACCATAAAATACTTCAGTGCCAACATGTGGTTTTAATAACAAATAAGCATGGGCAAATGAATGTTGAATTAGAATGTGAAGTTTTATATATATATATATATATATATATATATATATATATATATATATATATATATATACCATGACTTTAACTTCTAAGTCAGTTTATAGCCCGGCACTCAGTCAATGTTAAATAATCTGTCAGTTACTATAAGGTAGTTTTCATTCTATGCGTCAGTTATTTGGGGTGTTCGTCGATGATTGAAAATCACACATTTGTTGATAAACAATTTTCTACAAGTTTTTCATAGTAAATTTCTAGTCAGGTTTTATGATTAAGTGGGAACAAATCCCTCCCCCCAGACCCCCCGCAGAGCTCTTTTTTACCTTCTTGTTTTTTTAATTATTATAGTTTATATTATAAAAATGTCCATTTCACAATTATTTTAGTATTACAAAACTCACTTTTTTACAAAGTTCCTACTGAAAATGAGATCTTGAAGTAGGAATTTAGTCTAGCTGTTGCTTGGAGCCTTAGGATTAGGAATAAGTGGAGATTGCTTCTCCTCTCTCTCTGGGGTGGACAGATTGAGGCAGTTGTCTGTGTCAGTGTGTCTTTTCCCTCAGCTGTCTTGTGGGGTGAGGATGACAGGGGAGTGGAAGAGATGTCGAGAGAGAGTTAATAGAGGCCACATAGAATTGTCTTGCCTTTTACAAGTGTTGCCTACTCTAAAACAGTATTTTCCAATCAGCTGTATGACGATAAAAAGGATAGTCTAGCCTAAAAATAAAGGAATAATGCATTATATGTGAGAGATGTTTTCATTTGTTAAAGTTCATTTATTAGCCCAATTTTGTTCCTTTCGTTTTATATTTTGTGTCTTAGCTTTTTTTTTTTTAACTTCTTGGACTCATATTTTGTTTTTGCATCATGATTTATCTTCTTCAAAGTACTTATTCCTTTTAGATTAGTTTTACTGAGATATATTATCTACAAGAGATCCATTTGAAACATACAGTTCAATAGGTTTTGACATATTCATACAACCTTATAACCCCATCATCCCAAGTAAGAGATAAAGAACAGAAACTTTGTATGTAAAGGGCCACATAGTAAAATGTTTCAGACTTTGTGGGCCATAATATTTCATTTGCAACTACTCAGTTCTGCCCTAATAGTTTAAAAACAGTCATAGGGGCTTCCCTGGTGGCGCAGTGGTTGAGAGTCCGCCTGCCGATGCAGGGGACACGGGTTCGTGCCCCGGTCTGGGAAGATCCCACATGCTGCGGAAAGGCTGGGCCCGTGAGCCATGGCCACTGAGCCTGCGCGTCCGGAGCCTGTGCTCCGCAACGGGAGAGGCCACAACAGTGAGAGGCCCGCGTATCATAAAAAAAAAAAAAAAACAAAACAGTCATAGACAACACATAAATAAGTGGGCATGGCTGTTCCAGGAAAACTTGATTCACCAAAACAGGCAGCCAGCTTGCAGGCCATAGTTTGCCAATGCCCTGTACAGAACATTCTCATCACCCCCAGAAATTCTTCATGGTCAAATCTCCATCCTCAGCCCCAGTCAAGTACTAATCTGCCTAGCACTTTAGATCTAGTTTGTGTGTTTTAAAGAATTTATAATAAATGAATGTGTACTGTTTATGGTCTGGCTGCTTTTACTCAGCTTAATGTTTTTGAAGTCCATCCATGTTGTTGCACGTATCAGTAGTTCATTCCTTTTTGTTGTTGAGAGGTATTCAACTGAATAAATAGACCACAGTTTGTCTACTCTCCTGCAGAAAGATGTTTGAGTTGTCAGTTTTTGGCTGTTATAAACAAAACAACTGTGACCAGTCTTTGTGTGAATGTTTGTTTTAACTTCTTTTGGGCACACACCTAGATAGATGGGCCATGTGGTATGTATTTAACTTTTTGAGATACTGCAAACCCTTTGGTAAAGTAATTGTACCATAATACACCTCTACCAGCTATTGTGTATAGAGTTCTAGTTGCTCCATGTCCTTGCCAACACCTGGTATTGTTAGTCTTCTTACTTTTTTACTTTTCCGTTCCAATATGCTTTTTTTTTTTTTGGTCTTGCTATCCTGGCTTGACCTCCAATAAAATGTTAAGTAGATGTGCTAAGTAGGTGTGCAAGAGTGGACATCCTTGCCATTTTCCCAGCCTCATGGGGAAGGCATGCAGTCTTTTGTCGTTAAGTATGGTGTCAGCTGTATGCTTCTTATAGATGTTCTTTATGTATTAGAAAAGTTTCCTACTATTCCTGGTTTGTCTATAATAATAGGTGTCTCATTTTTTCAAATACTTTCCCTGCATCTATTGAAATTGTCATATGGTTTTTCTTCTTCTGTTAAAATCAAATTTTATTGATTTTAGAATGATGAATGAACCTTGTATTCCTAGGATAAACCTCACTCATGGTGTATTATCATTTCTGTATATTTCTGCATTCAACCTACTAATATTTTGTTAAGAATTTTTACATCTGTGTTCATGAGGAATACTGATCTGTAGATTTCTCTTGGAATATCTTTATTTGGATTTGGTATCAGGGTAATGCAGGCCTCATAAAATATGTTAGGAAATAGTCTCTTTTTCTTCCTGAAAGGGTTTGTGTAAGATTCGTATTAATTCTTCCTTATTGTTCAGGAATAAGGAAGAATTGTAATTCTCTAGAATTAGAGATCAGAATTAGAATTCTCTAATTCTAATTCTCCTTAGAGTTCACCAGTAAAACCATCTGGGCCTAGGTTTTCTTTGTGAGAAGGCTTTTGATAAATTCAATATATTTTACAAATATAGGACTGTCAAGGTGTTCTCTTTAGCTTGTGTCAGTTTTATAAAGTTGTACTTTACCAAACACTTTTTCCATTTCATCCAAGTTGTTTGTCTGTCTTATCCTTTTAATGTGATGGTCCCTCTTTCATCTCCAGTATTGATAATTTGTGTCTTTTCTTGGTCAGTATAGCTAGAGGTTTGTGAATTTATTGATCTATTCAAAGAAACAGTTTTTAAATAATTGATTTTGTGTATTTTTGGTCTGTTTTCTATTTCACTGATTTCTGCTTTTATCTTTGTTATTTCCTTTTTCCTGCTATCTTGGGTTTACTTTGCTATATTCTCTTTCCAGCTTCTTAAGTTGGAACCTTAGATCACTGGTTTGTAGATCTTTTTTTCCCCTCATATAAGCATTTAAATTTATAAATTTCCCCCAAGCACCAAATTAGCCATATCTCCCAAACTCTGATATGTTGTGTTTTCATTTTCATTCCTTTCGTAATATTTTCTGAAGTGCCCTTTCGCTTAGGATATAAAAAGTCACAAGGAGAAAAAAAGCCAGATAACATATAAAATCATAGTTCTTTTTCTTGAGCCCGTTAGAGCTGAGATTGCAAGGCAGCCAGGCAAACTGAATTACATGGGGTCACAAGAAGAGACTGTGTAGACACACAGACTGTTTGACCTTTTGTAGACAAGGAAGAAGTGACAGCCAAAAGAGTGGGTGAGAAGGACATCGCTGAAATCTTAACACATTCTTAAAGGCTCAGTGTTGTCTATCATGAGAGTTTAGGATTCTTGGAAGACTCAGGTACCAGGAGAATCTGCACCCGTTCATGAGCTCTTTCCATGTTACTCCACCAGGTACTTATAAGAATGATCTGGAGGCAGGGCAGGAGACCCGAGAGGGTCCCCTCTCAGAGTTTAAGGGTGGAACCAGAGTGCCCAGAAAAGCCCATCTGTGCTCTGGGCCCTGCAGAGTACAAGGTGTTGATCGGATGTCACTGGCACAAAACTGACCCACATCTCAGAACCTTCGCTGGGATGCAACAGAAGTCACCTGCGAGGGGAGGAGCAGGTAACCCCCCCCCCTTCCCCGCATTCTCAGTACCAGGCAAAGGTTGGCTGTTGCTAGTGGAGGAAGATGGAAATCCGACCTCAGTCTTGTGATTGTGCTCAGAAAGTGCCATCTGCCATGAGGAGGGGGCTACAAAATAAAACTGAAGTATCGCATTTCTTGAACTTGTTACTAGGAAAATGACCGATTCCGTGTGGGATGACTATGGACTTCTGGCTGACTGTGATTTGGGGCCTTGTTACAGTCCATTTTTACCTGGCACACTTACTCAGCTTGAGATTACTGCCCAGGGTTCATGCTGCTGTGTTAGTGTTTCCTCTGAGGATTACCTGGTGACAGACATCCTTTGTTAATTTTATGTTTGAGATGTATTATTGTTGTATGTTCTTAGCGGTACATATTTAGGATATCAATATTTTATCATGTATTGATACATTATAAATATATGCCTAGCTGTATCAGTTGGTTTTTACTTTTCTATAAGACTTATGTTCCGTGTGGAAGTTTTACATTTTTATGTAGACAGATATATCATTTCCTCCTCCATCTTTGTTTTTTTCTTTGCTTTTATGAAAAGGCCTGTACTGATTTTTCTTCCTTGAGGTATAATTTGCATATTTTGAACTCTACAGATCTTAAGTGTACAGCTTGATGTGTTGCATTTTTGTACATATCCCCATAATCGCCACCCAGGTCAAGATACAGAACTTTTTCATCCCCCCCCAGAGGCTCTCTGGGGCCCCTTCCCATTTCATGTTCACACGCCCGTCCCCAGGAGTTAACCACTGTTTTGACTTCCATCATAGATGCTTTAATCTGTTCTTGGCTTTCAAATAATAGAATCACACGCTATGTGTTCTTTTTGTTACAGCCTTCTTTTCATTCTGAGGTTCAGCTATGTTATATGTGTAGTGGGTCTTTTTTTTAAATTGTTTTATAGATTCCATTGTATGAATATGGCACAATTTGTATATCGGTTCTCCTGTTGATAGATGTTTGGGTTGTCGGTAGTTTTCGGCTCTTATGGATAAAGTTGTTATGAACACTCTTGTACATGCTTTTTTGTGAGTTTAGGTACTCACTCTTTCTCTCTCTTTTTTTTTTTTTTGGCCGCACCATGTGGCATGTGGGATCTTAGTTCCCTGACCAGGGATGGAACCTGCGCCCCCCCAAAGTGGAGGCATGGAGTCTTAACCACTGGACCACCAGGGAAGTCCCTAGGTACTCATTCTTGAGTGTATACATAGGGGTAGAAATGCTGTGTCATAGGGTAAGGTGGATACAGTTATCCCTTGGTATCTGTGTGCTTTGGTTCTAGGAC
>NW_006769620.1:1024103-1042381 GCF_000442215.2 Lipotes vexillifer | reverse complement strand
CCCCCCCCCCCCCCGAGGATACCAAAATCTGTGGATGCTCTAGTGTCTTATGTAAAATGGTGCAGTATTTGCATATAACGTAGCACATCCTCCCATATATTTTATTTTCTTATTTTTTATTGAGGTATAGTTGATGTACAATATTATGTAAGTTTCAGGTATATCTCTCATATACTTTAAATCATCTCTAGATTATTTATCATACCTAGTACCATGTAAATGCTATGTAAATAGTTGCCAGCAAATTTAAGGTTGGGTTCAGAACTTTCTGGAACGTTTCCCCCCCCAAACAGTTTTGATCCTTGGGTGATTGAATCCACACATACAGAGGGCTGACTGTATTTAATTTAATAGGTACTGCCAACTCTCATCCAAAGTGATTGAACAAATTGGCACGCCCCGCAAAAAAAGAATGTACTCATTGGTTTTCTCTTATTGAAGGGATCCTTTTTGTTTTAAATATTTTTAGCAAAAATTCTGTTTTAGTTTGTCTTCCAACTATAACACCCATTGTGAGAAATATTATTTTGTATAATTGAGTGACTTAACACAGCTCTATGCAGTATGACAGAGGTCAAGCCATAGTCCCCCTGACATATCCCAGTATTCCCAAAATATTGTTGTTTAGGAAAAGCAGTTATTCTTTTTCCAGGTCAGTACATTCCTTTAACAACTTCATTTCAGCTTTTGTGAATTCTTTTTCTTTTTTATTTGTTCACTTTATTATTCATTCAACAAATATTTATTGAGTAGTATGTGCCAAACACTTCCAAATGCTTGGGATACACATTATTTACACAATAGACAAAATTAAATGTCTTCACCCGCTGTGCTTAGTTGGCAGCATGCCTCAGTACAGTGGGGTGAAATAAATATTCTGCTGAGTGGTGTTCCTGCTATCAGTTTTGCACAATATAACCCAATGTCCACAGAACAGAAAAAGGGAGTTTTAAAAGTCAAATTTAAAAAATATTAGGCCTTTGCCACCTTCATTTAAGTTCTTTTTAGATGGTGTAGAGGATGTAAAATTTTGTTGTGGTTTTATTTAACTGTCCTCGAATAAAGGGATTTTTTGTGTATCTTACTTAGTTCATTATATTTAAATGAAAAACCAAAAAAAAAAAAAGTTTACCCTTTCTTTAAGGATATGGGAGAGTAGTGGTTTATTGTCTCTAAGGCCTTCTTTTACATGGAAGTCTGGAAATCACATCCTTAATATATTTGAGACCTGCAAGCCTATTTGAGTCTCCTACTGACTCCCCGTAAAGAAAGCCATTCCTATGCTCACAACACTTGTGCTTAGCTTGATGAGTGAAATGGTGTGATTGGAGAGAATTGTTTAGCAAATGACATTGCCACAGGGAAAGGGCTTTGGTGGTTATCATTTGTGGAACAGTTGAAGTGCTTAGAATGTCTTCCAAACCCAGTATCGTAAAGAGCATAGGATTCCCCAAAGATGGGACCACTCGCTCTGTTAGTTAGTCACTCAGGTGATTTTTCACACTGGCTTAGACTCTGTAAATAGTTTAGCCCTGCCGGAGGGATCAACCTCGTCTCTCATTTTGCTCAGTGGCTTCTGTGTTTTTACCTCTGTATTTATGAAGACCTTCATGAAGACATAGAGACAAAGGAGAATTTCTTTTTTTTTTTTTTTTGTGGTCTTAAAGATGATCAGATTCTTTTCCAACACTTTGTAGGTACAGAACCAGGTTCTGCTTGGCTTATGAAGGGTAACTCTTCTACTTGGTAGAGGAAAAAGCATGACCTGATTTCTTGCGTTATGCGGGCCTCTCACTGTTGCGGCCTCTCCCATTTGCGGAGCACAGGCTCCGGACGCGCAGGCCCAGCGGCCACGGCCCACGGGCCCAGCCGCTCCGCGGCACGTGGGATCCTCCCGAAACGGGGCACGAACCCGCGTCTCCCGCATCGGCAGGCGGACTCCCAAGCACTGCGCCACCAGGGAAGCCCGAGAATTTCTTATTTCTCACTCTTGGGCATGCTGGCATCGGCCACCTGTCAGGTGAGGCGGCAAGAATAGCGAGAAGGAGCAGCTCTGGCACCGCTCACAGTGCGTCCACGTGCACCTGGCCTGTGCCACAGATGCTGTGCCCTGGATTCCTGACCACAGATCCAAACTTACCCTGTTCTCTTCTGTTTTTAATTGCCTTGGTTTCTGGCAAGGAGTCCCACTACAGAGAGAAGGCTCGTGTGGTCTTTTAACTTAGCCACAGACCCGTAGAGCCTAACCCCGTGTAAAGTGGGACTCCACTGGGATGGCTCCAAAGGCACAAGGGGCGTGGCTCTTTAGCGGTGCTGTGGTAAGAAATGCCCACCAGGAAAGAGAGGAGCAGCTGGCTGTTCTTTCCTGCAGCTTTCCAAACCACTGCATGCATGTGGTTTCCGTCTAGCGGCGGTGGATTTAATAAATGCAATACCTACTATGTTCCAGCCCCCACGTTAGCACATTCCACACACAGGGGCTTGTTGAATCATAACGTACAAGTATTTCTATGAGCATCTATTGAGGTTGAAGAGGTTTCATAATAAAACAAAATGAGATAAGCCCCACAGGCAAGCGAGTCACTTGAGAATACTGTTCCAATCTTCCTTTCACCTAGGAATTTGATAGTATCTTGAAGGCAGAATGGTTTGAATGCTCAAAGATCTGTACACGGCTGTTTTCTTTCCTCGGCTTTAGCTCTCTGGTTCTCATACCTTAGTGTGCATGCGGCATTCTACGAGGTTGGTTATGTAAAAGCAGGTCTCCTAAACTTACAGGAAGTTTTGGGCTGTCTTGTTTCCTTCCTTCCTTTGCCATGTGTACCACTACTCAGCTTAATAGTTGGCTTTCTACCTGCACCTCCCTCTCATTTGGATTTCCCTCCCTTTATGCTCGAGGGTGGTCTTAACCCCCTGCCTTGCCTTTAGTCTCCTTTGATGTTTCCACAATTTCAGTATGATACAGTTCTAGTTTGTGGGAGACTGAGGCATATAGTCAACAAAAAAGAAAACTAGAATAAAAGAAAGTAATTCTAAGCAAAGGTGAGGTGATGAACCCTACCCTGTTTGTATATCAAGAGTCAAGTCCAGCTTCACGAGGTATCACAGATCGATGGATGGATGGGTGGATGGTTAGTTCATTGATTCATTTGCAGTACACTCAATCTTTCATATGCACAAGGCGCTGTGCGTTGGACAATATTCATTAACAAGGCGAGTATTGCCCCTGCTCTTTGCTCTTGCTTTGCTTACGGTCAAGTAGGTGAAACAGACATTAATTTGAATATAATGAGTGTTTCAAAGGAGAAGCACACATACTGTGGAAGTGTCCCGGTTGGGGCACCTGATCTAATCTGGGATCAGTTACTGGTATTTTCCTGGAGGTGGTGCTTTTGGGTCTGAGGTCCAAGGTATGAATAGTAATTGGATGAAAAGGCGTTCGGTGAAGACTGAACAGTCTAAACAGGGGGGATCACGTATGAAGGTTCTCAGTGGGTGAGGCCAGTGTGGCTTAGAGCGCGGAGCAGGGTCAGGTGGCTTAAAATGAGCCAGTTCATGCAGAGCCTTGAAGGCCATGGAATGATCTTTTATTTTATCCTAAAAATAATTTATCTTTGAAAGCTTTATGTAGAAGGTGACCACTTTTGTTTTTTTTGTTGATCTGCTGTTCTAATGCTACCTCTGGTTCCTCTCAGAAATTGTTTGTGGTGCGGGAATGAGAAAGAGGTAGGAGGGAGGTGAGTCAGGCTGTTGCATTTGTTCAGGTGAAAGGTAATGTTAGCTTGGATTAGGGGTGCAATGGAGAGAAATAGGTTGAAGAGATATCCAGGAGAGCAGATTGACATATCAGGATTGGCTAATAGCCTGTGAAGACAAAGGAGGTACCAAGAATGACTGCCAGGTGTCTGGCACAATCATCTGGTTGTATAGTGTCCGTGTTGATCGAGGTAGGGACCCCAGGAGAAGGATGGGCTTGGAGGTTGGGACATTAAACTATGAGATAGATTGTGGACATACTGAGTTAGAGTTGCCTGTGAGATGGTCAAGTGGAGATGCCGAGTGGGCAGTTGGACGTATGGATCAGGAGTTAGAGAAGCTGTCTGGGCTAGAGAGAGACATTTCTGATGGATTTTTAAAGAAAACATCTGTTTGGGTTGGCCAGCAGCTTTGCGAGCTCTGTAATTGTTAATGGAATGTCCAATATTCCAAAAATTTGCAGACGCCACAGATTATGGTAATAAAACCTTTTCTCCTTTTTTTTTTTTTTTTTTAAGTAAGATACCTTGCATGACAGTAGCAGTGAGGGAAAGTGGAAAGATAAAAACCTTAAAATAAGGTCACCTGTAGAGCCGTCTGTAGGGAAGCTACCATTAATCGCTATCTCCTGCCAGCCAAACGTGATGCCCAGCTCTTTATATCTCTCGTCCTTCCAGGAAGTGCCTCTCTTTTGTGGATTAAATACTGAGGCTTAGGCTTATGTTGAGTAACTTCACAGGTTCATTTGGCAGATCTGGATTTTAGCAAGAATCTCTTTGGCTCTGTAGTTTTTGCTCTTTCTAATAACCCTGTTGCAATCCAGAAAACAGTTAAACTAAAATAATAATCTACAATCAATTTAACTCTGGGGTACAAGGGGCAGACAAGGTAGTCAAGAGGTGTCCTACTGAAACAGAGGACATTCCAGGTATCTGTGGAATCACGGGTGCTTCAAAAAATGATTTTAAAACCTTCGAACCTTGGCATTCTAAAACTTTAATGTTGTAAAGGACTTGTGAGACCTTGGTGTCTAGTAGTCTTACTCTATAGACAAGGAAACAAAGACCTCAAGGTCACAGATCCTGCTAATGGGAAGGACGGACTGTAGCCCAAGCTTCAAGCTCCCGGTCCCTCGTTTCACCAGTGTCCACTACTGATCTCATCTTTGACTTCTTTGTCAGCGCTCACGTTCAGTTACCAAAGCCCCATCCACTGCTCTTCCGTAAGGCCTTTCACCCCTATTACTGTCTCCACTTCTTACTCTTTCTAGCCTAGTTCAGTCTCCCACCCGCTTCACTTCCACACTGTTGGGGTGACCTCCTAACTGGTCTTTTCCTAAAGCAGCCCTGTTCCTAAGTCCCTTTCCAGCTCACACTGATTGAATTCTCCCCAGAGTCTACTGTTTGATGTCAAAACTCTTCAGACTGTTCTTCATGGTGCCCTTCGGCTGGGCCCTAGCCTACACAGGCCCCATCTGTATACGCCCCTAGTCCTTATCCCCTACCTGCCAGCTAACCTACATGAGTTACTGCTCCTCGAGGGCTTTTTCTTATCTTTGCTTTTCTAGTTTGTTCCTCTGCCAGAAGATCCCACTCCCCACCTTCACCTTTCAAAACACTCTCCATTTTTCACAGCCCGGCCTGCATCTTCCATCAACTGGTACAGTCAGTTGCCCCTGCCTGAGGTCTCCTCTTAACACTTAGAGTTTTGTGCCCCTGCTCATCTTCACTTCCACATGGGGCCTTGAATCTTGTAGGAAGTCTATAAATGTTCCCCTCTGATGATTGCTGTGTCATTCTTTTTTCTTCACAGTTGCATTTTCTTCAGAGGATGTTACATTTGTTTCAGTCCTTTGGATTTTAAGACTATAAATATCTTCGGATGTCTGGTAACTTTTCCAGTATGCACAAGTGTTGACCGTGTCTTTTGTGTCTGGTTTCTGGTTTCCACATCACTTTTGACACTGTTCCCAGGTCCTTAGGGTTGGGATCCTAGGTGATAGTAGCGGGGGTCACAAGGGCTTGGTGGAATCAGTGGGCCTGATTTGAAAACTGAAATCAAATCTTTGAGAATTTATTGTTTTGAGGATTGGGTCTTTCTTTAGTTATTTTGTAGAGACCATTACTTCAAGTGTTGTATTATGTGTAATTTGTTGAAAAGTACTTCTAAATATAGTATAATATGTGTGTACAAGTTAACTCTCATCGCACTGTAAGATGGTTAACTTATTAAATATATGACAATAATAGTTTGCATTTGAAGGACCCTGATCAGGAGTCCACATTACAGAAGGACAAGGACTTCGGATATTACCATCTAAACCTGTACTGGAGGATTTGTTAACATAAAGAACCCTTGCTCGTTCTGTGTCTCACCACGTAAAGGAGGGTTCTGTCGCCTGAAGGTAACAGTGGACATGGTTGCTCTCACCTTGGACTTATTGACAGTGGAAACTTTACCAAGGTTATAAATTAGGTTGTTCAACCTTTTTTTTTTTTAAGTCACTGATTGCTAATGTGTCTATTTTCAAATTCCGTTTAAGGTGTCTTTTCATTGTAAATATCACCTGCTAAAGAGGTTGTTGGGAAGGAGACCTATAGCCCAGACCCCTGCCTACTTCACCTTTGTTGGCCCTGCCTGTATTTAAACAAATTTGGTCACATTGGCTTGGTCAGATCACAGGAATAGATAGACAAATGGTGAGGAAGGTCACCACCGATAAGGCTCTCTGCCTTTCTCACACCTTCCCTTAAACACACACACACACACACACACACACACACACACTCTCTCTCTCTCTCTCTCTCTCTCTCTCTCTCTCTCCCTCTCTCTCTCTCTCTCTCTCTTTCAGTGTAATTCTTTACACTGAAAAAATCAACTATAAAAAGATTCCACTGAGTATTTTCCTTATTTTAGAAAATAAAGCTAGCAAATTCTTGGATAGTTCTGCAGATTCAGCACAGCTTTGTAGCTTATACGAGTAGAAAATGGTATTTCGTCCTGCCTACATTAAGTGTCATAAAGAGTCTTATACACATATATACAGGTACACTTATACACATATGTACTTACACATATACAAACGTATATACTAAAGACATGTAATTATTTATGTAAGAATAATAGTATTGATTTACAACCCCCCCAAGCAATGTATACTGCCCCCCATCTCCTTTCCCTTTTTCTGTGAAATTTTTTGTAAAGTTACTTGTTTGTGAATTCTTTCTTATTTTTTAGACCAAAACTGAAATGCAGTTACTAGACAAATCTTCAGTGTCATCTGTCCAACTTTCTTGTTTTTCTAGTATACAGGTAACACTTGAAAAACATGGAGGCAAAACCAGTTCTCATCTTTGTTATTAAACTAGTACCTGAAATAGGCTGGTAATCCTTCCTGTGGCCCCAAATCATCTGACTCTTCCTACCAAGGGGCACCACTGAGCTGGTACTCAGAGAAGAAACTTCTTGGAAAGAGTTGATTCCACCATTTTGTGGTGTTGGAGGTCGGGGAGGGGACCCAAAACTTTAATCTCCATCTTATTGTTTTCTCAGCTTTGGAAGTCGAGAAAGGTCAACTTTTAAGAAAGGGAGTCAGTCACCCTCTACCTATATGCTGTTGACCTTTCTAGCTGTGCTCCATTCAGCTCAGTTGCTTCAGTGATCATTTATGAAGTGCCCACAATGGACCAGGCCCTGGGATAGTCATGGTGAATGGAGCCAGTGACTTTATTCGGTAGAGTAACATCTCTTTTATTTGGTTCTTAGAAGAAAAAATACCGTTAGAATGGAGCCTCCTTGAGGTCAAAGACCTTGTTTTAATTATCCTTGTTGTATCCCCGGGGTTTAGCTTAGCAATGGATGCTTAATGGGCCTTCAGTAGATGTTCATAGTGTTCATGGAGATAGAATTAAACTAAGACTTCTTGAACTTTCATATTCTGTTTTACTTAAAAGTTTTTCCAGGGCTTCCCTGGTGGTGCAGTGGTTGAGAGTCCGCCTGCCGTTGCAGGGGACACGGACTCGTGCCCCAGTCCGGGAAGATCCCACATGTCGCGGAGCGGCTGGGCCTGTGAGCCATGGCCACTGAGCCTGCGCGTCCGGAGCCTGTGCTCCGCAATGGGAGAAGCCACAACAGTGAGAGGCCCGCATACCGCCCAAAAAAAAAAAAAAAAAAAAAAAAAGCTAAAAAAAGTTTTTCTATAAAAAAACTTATACTTTTTAAAAGTCTCTTAGATTTTTTTGTCTTTGTTTTTAGTTCATTCTGTCCTGACCATCCTTTCCATTCATTTCTTTCTCATTTAATTTCTTGATGGCAAGGCAAGTAACGGTTTAGTCATCAGGAAAGTAAAGGTATTAACATGTAATAAAATCTTTTGTTGTGTCAAATTGAAAAAACACGTAATAAAGGTAATATGCCTTGGATTTATATTAATAAATGTACTGTGCTTTATTAGGAATTTGAAATACTTAGTAAATATTCTATGAAAGTATGTTTTATTCTCTTGTAGTATTTGGTCATTCCTTGTCTCTTACGATTACATTTTAATTAGGAAGAAAAGTTTTCACAGATTCTTTTAATTATGTTCATCTTTTTTAGCATTGTGATGACGTTGCATTCTTTCAGTAATGGTATGGAAAGAGAATAAAAGTCCTATTAAGATGAAAATTCAAAGAATGACTTACTTCATAGCCAACGTTTTTCTTTATAGTTAGACTTCAACCCTTTGTTCCTCTGAAGTTTTATTTAACGTGAAAACCTGTTTCTAAGAGGCGTTCCTCATGTGAATCAGTGTTAGACCGTTGTGGTTTTAAACCCGGCACATGTGGTCTAATGCATTACCTACCAATAAGTAGGAGATCAGCTGTGGCTTATATATATTCCTGAACAGCTCACATGTTTTCCGATGATTCATTGTTACCCTGTGTCCTTTAATCATGGGACTCTAAAAGGTTTGCCATCTGACACACTTATGTTTCCTATTTAACAAAACTTCCATTCATCTAAAGCTGCTGAAGTCATCTACTACATTACAGAATTTTTACCTTAAAGAAAACTCGGTGTTCAAGAAATAGCTTAGGTGTCTTTATAAGAGTATTATACATTGTTTAATCAATAAAATTGTGTGTCAATGAAACACCATTATGTTTCTCCTTATAGGGTATTCTTTTATAAGTATTTGCGTTTATATTTTAATCTTAATTTCCCATTTGTTGTCTAAATGGCCCCGTTTAAAATGTTTTAAGAAAATATTAACATTTTCTTACCGGATTATGAGAAAAGCATATCTTTAAGGAAAAATTACCCTATGAGCAGGTGATTTACAATAATGTTTTCTTTTGGCTAACCTTGTTAAAACCCAAAATATGTGCAGTTTTTTAAAAGCTGCATTAGAATTAGTAATATATTATAACCTATTTTTAAGGTATATAAAGTGCCTCAAACAGTGCCTGGCACATAGTGACCACTAATGGTTTGCCATTATTACTCTTACCTTGATTTTAAAGATGGAAATGAAGGAAATTTTTTGATTCTTACACTGAAATTCCGTCTTGTCGATGGTCATTATGATAAAATTGTTTCCTCTAAAATTCTCTGCAAAAGATTTTCTTCATATTTAATCTCTGTGTATGCCATAATTTGTTTTTCCACACTTCCTCCTTTTGGGGTTCCTCTGTAGATTTTTTTAAACATGTCTTACTTAAGAACCTCTTCCTTTTCTTAAAACTCTGCATCTGTAAACCAGATAATTTATAAAGGCATTGAAATTTTATGTGTCTGAGTGGTACTAAATTTTTTTCCCCAGGAGCAAGCTGTATTGTATGCCAGTTTAATAATGAAGAACATTGTAGTGAATTTGCTTTTAAAAAGTTCCCCTTTTTTTCCCATTTCCACTCCCCTCCCGTCCAAGAGTGAATGTGTTAGACAGAATTGAGATGAGTTTCCATTAGGGTTTTTCAAGGAATTTTTCATTATAAAGGAATTGTATATTTATTACATTTTAAAATACAAGTAAGTTGAAAGAAGAAAACCACTAGAAGACAATTAGTTTTAATATTTTGTGGAAAATTCTTCCATTATTTTTTCCTTTATTTTAACATTGATTTAGATGGTGATTGTTAAGTCAGCTTCTATAATAAAGAGCTATGGCATTTATCCTTCTATTTTAGTATGTTTTTCTGAGATATGTTCATACATTTAAGAAGTATTTATTGAGGACCTGCTATATACCAGATGCTGTTCAAGGGATTTTGATTCATTAAGATACCCCACCCCTACCCCATGTGTAACTTTCCTACTTTCTCCTAATCTTCCAGTCTGCTCCTGACTTGAGCAGTTTCCAGTAAGTTGGCCTGAAAAGGATGTGGTTTGTGAGAGGAAAAGAGCCACCAAAGATGACTCCAAGGTCCATCCAGTTGGCCTATACAATTGGACTTTTATAGTTCCTTTAAGATGGGAGAAACTGTAGGTAGAGTAGGTTTGGGAGGGAGATCAGGGGTTGAGTTTAGACGCGCTCAGTTTAAGATGTCTGTTAGGCATCCACATGCAAATGTTGAGTAGGCAGGTGTGAAGTAATAGAAAATATATATTTTGGTCACAGTCCGTGGTTTCTGGCATGGAGATCCTAAAACCCTTACATGTTTGTAAGTAGTAAGAACACTAAGAGCATCTTTTGTTTTAATATTTGGTCTTTTTTTTTTTTTTTTTTTTGCGGTACGCGGGCCTCTCACTGCTGTGGCCTCTCCCGTTGCGGAGCACAGGCTCACGGGCCTAGCCGCTCCGCTGCACGTGGGATCCTCCCAGACCGGGGCATGAACCTGTGTCCCCTGCATCGGCAGGCGGACTCCCAACCGCTGCGCCACCAGGGAAGCCCCGTAATATTTGGTCTTTGACCCCGGTTCACAAGAGCTTCTAAATCCCTTAGAATTTCCTGGGTGATAGGAGTGTCTTTTGTTCTAATGAGGCAACTCCTGGTGGGCTCCTGGATGAGGGTGGTCACTAGAAAGACCAAGCCATGATTAAAAGCTTGAAACTTTCCACCTCACACTCCATCCTCCGGGGAGTAGAGAGGGACTGGAGGCTTAAGCTAATGACGCGTCATGACTCTATGATGTAACCTCCATAAAACCCAAAGTATGGGCTTTGGGGAGCTTCCAGGTTGAACACATGCACGTAGCATGAGGGTGGTGCACCCCAGCTCCATAGGAACAGAAGCTCAAGACTCTGGTGACCTCACTCTGTGTATCTCTTCATCTGCCTGTTCATATGTCTGAACAGAAGTGTTTTTCTGAAGCCTGTGAGCTGTTGTAGCAAATGATTGAATCCGAGGAGGGGGGATGCGGGTAGGGTGGGTATGTGTCACGGAAACCTCCAGTTTGCAGCCAAGTTGGACAGAAGGTGTAAGTAATCTGAGGACCCACCTTTTTACTTGCAGTTGGCGTCTGAAGTGGAGGGCAGTCTTGTGGGGCTGACCCCTTAACGTGGGGTTTTCTGCTTTAACTACCTGGAGTTGAATCCAATTGAATTATAGGACACTCAGCTGGTTTCACAGAGAATTGCTCGTGTGGGAATAAAACCTCACACATATGGTGTCAGAAGTGTTGTAAGTGTGGTAGATATTTCTGTGACTTTGTTCTATTTCTGACACTTTATTTTTTGCAACAGTTTTAGATGTAGAGAATTGTCGCCAAGATACTATAGAGTTACCATATACCCTGTATAGCTTCCCGTTATTAATATCTTACATTGGTATGGTACATTGGTTGTGACGATTGAACTAATAGTGATACACTGTTGTTAACTAACATCTATCCTTGATTCAAGTTTCCTTAGTTTCTACCTAATTCCAGGATATCACATTACGTTTAGTTTTCATGTCTCTGTAGGCTCTTCTAGATTGTGTCAGTCTCTAAGACTGTTTTTGATGATCTTGACAGTTTTGAGGAGTTCTGGTCAACTCCTCTGGTTGTAGAATGCTGTCTATTGGGATTTGTCTCATGCTTAGACTGATGTTATGGTACATACTACCTACTTGACTTAGCACTGTTAATGTTGACCTTGACCACCTGGCTGAGGTAGTGCTTGTCTACATATAGGGTTTCTCCACTGGGAAGTTACTCTTTCCTTTTCCCACACTGTCCTCCTTAGAAGGAGGTCACTGTGTGCAGCCCACACTTAAGGAGCAGGGATTTATGCTCCACCTTCTTGAGGGCAGGGCACCTACATGAATTATTTGGAATTCTTCTGTACATGTTTGTCTCTTCTCCCTCATTTAATCATTTATTCAGTCATTTATTAGTATGATTCCTGGATGTTTATTTTATACTTTGGATTCTGATCCAATACTACTATATTTATTTTACTGTTTGAATTGTTCTAGTTTGAACTATTGGGTACTCTTTTCCTTGGCTCCTTTGTCCCTCTGACATACCCTGTTCAGTGTGAGTGTTGGGGCTTTGTTTTTGTTTTTTGGGTTTTGAGTATTTTCTTAATTTCTGGCCTTACAAGATGCTCATCATCATGTAAATTTCCTGTCCTAGCAGTAGAATCCTGCCCTGGTTTTCCCTCCACTGCCAGCCTTTTTTTTTTTTTTTTCTCTTTCTCTGTTTTCTCTCTAAAACATTTTTCGAATGCTTGAAATGTGTTCACTGTTTGTGGTAGGCGCTAGGGCTCCAAGGTGACACAGGATAAATTCCATACTACTTTTCCTGACATCTCAGACATCCTGTCCTGGTATATCTTTGTAATTTTTATCTTTTCTTTTAAAATTTTATAATGTTTTCTTCATGTATTCAAAACATATGTGTTTTACGCTTTATAAAAGATGGCTTACATGATACATATTTTTCTGTTTTGTTTTTATTTCTTTTAAAAAATAACTAAAGGGGGCCCTTCATGTCAGCCATTAGAGTTCTGATTCATTCTTTTAAATGGCTGCTTACTGTTTTCTGGTAGGGGATTATTTTCATGAATCCACATCTTTCCCTGTTAATGGCATGCTCATAGTTTGCTTCTAGACATTAGTCACTATGAACAGTGTTGCAGTAAACATCCCTGAACAGAAATGCTTTATTTCTGTGGGATGAATTTTTCGGAGTGGGTTTGCTGTATCTAAAGTTATGTTTTTAAATAGTTGTTTCTATATTACAATATTCTTTTAAAACTAGCAATTCACACATCCACAAGGAATGTCTGAGAGGACCCTCTCCCTTGCATTCCTGTCTGCATCAGGAACAGATCTTATCAAATTTGCAGATCTGGTTTTTGTTCAGTGATACCTCCTTCGTAGTTCAGTTTGCATTTCTCTGAGTTTGTCGTCTTGTTTATTTGTTGGCTGAACTGACCACTGGGAATTACTCTCCTGTGAATTTGCTTCTTTTTTGTCCTTTGCCATTTTTTTCCTGGTGCTCATCTTGTCAGTTTGTAAGAGTTCTTTGTATTTGTGAATATTAAGCCTGTGTCCTCCATATTGGAAATATTTCCCCTAAATCTTTTGTCTGTTCTTTTGCATTTTCTGTTGTTTGCTATAGAAATTTAAAATGTTTTTTTTTTTGTAGTAAATATGTCTGTCTTCTCATTTGTAGCTTCTGGGTTTAAGGTCTCTTAGATTTTTTTTTTTTTTTTTGCAGGGTTTTTATCAAAACAAAAATTTTTAATTTAATTTTTATTTTATATTGGGTATTGGATTTACAATGTGTTAGTTTCAGGTGTACAGCACAGTGGTTCAGTTTTATATACATATATATATATATATATATATATATACACACACACACACATATATATACACACACACATATATACACACCCCCCCCCACACGCATGTACACATACACACACACATATATCCATTCTTTTTCAGATTCGTTTTCCATATAGGTTATTACAGAACATTGAGTAGAGTCCCCTGTGCTATACAGTAGGTTCTTGTTGATTATTTTACATGTAGTAGTGTGTATATGTTAATCCCAACCTCCTAATTCCTCCCTCCCCCCGCCACCTTTCCCCTTTGGTAATCGTAAGTTTGTTTGCGAAGTCTGTGAGTCTGTTTCGTAAGTAAGTTCATTTTTATCTTTTAGATTCCACATATAAGTGATATCATATGATATTTGTCTTTCTCTGTCTGACTTACTTCGTGTAGTATGTTAATCTCTAGGTCCATCCATGTTGCTGCAAATAGCGTTATTTCATTCTTTTTTATGGCTGAATAATATTCCATTGTATATATGTACCACACCTTCTTTGTCCATTCCTCTGATGATGGACATCTAGGTGGTTTCCATGTCTTGGCTATTGTAAATAGTGCTGCAGTGAACATTGGGGTGCATGTAGCTTTTTGAATTATGGTTTTCTCTGGATATATGCCCAGGAGTGGGACTGCTGGATCATATGGTAGTTCTATTGGTTGTTTTTTAAGGAACCTCCATACTGTTCTCCATAGTGGTTGTACCAATTTACATTCCCACCAGCAGTGTAGGAAGGTTCCCTTTTCTCCACACCATCTCTAGCATTTACTGTTTGTAGACTTTTTGAGGATGGCCATTTTGACCGGTGTGAGGTGAAACCTCACTGTAGTTTTGATTTGCATTTCTCTAATAATTAACGATGTTGAGCATCTTTTCATGTGCCTTTTGGCCATCTGTATATCTTCTTTGGAGAAATATCTATTTAGGTTTTCTGCCTATTTGTTGATTGGGTTGCTTGGTTTTTTTGATATTGGGCTGCATGAGCTGTTTATGTATTTGGGAGATTAATCCCTTGTCGGTCACTTTGTTTGCAAATATTTTCCCCCGTTCTGTGGGTTGTCTTTTCGTCTTGTTTATCGTTTCCTTTGCTGTGCAAAAGCTTTTAAGTTTAATTAGGTCCCATTTGTTTATTTTTGTTTTTATTTTCATTACTCTAGGAAATTGATATATTCAAAAAGATATTGCTGTGATTTATCCCAAAGAGTGTTCTGCCTATGTTTTTCTGCAAGAGTTTTATAGTATCCTGTCTTATATTTACGTCTTTTATCCATTTTGAGTTTATTTTTGTGTATGGTGTTAGGGAGTGTTCGAATTTCATTCTTTTACATGTAGCTGTCCAGTTTTCCCAGCACCACTTATTGAAGAGGCTGTCTTTTCTCCATTGTATATCCTTGCCTCCTTTGTTGTAGATTAATTGACCCTAGGTGCATGGGTTTATTTCTGGGCGTTCTATCCTGTTCCATTGATCTATATATTTTTTTGTGTGTGCCAGTTTTGTGTCTGAAGTTAGGGAGCCTGATTCCTCAAGCTCCGTTTTTTTTGTTTTTTTGTTTTCCCTCAGGATTGTTTTGGCTATTCTGGGTCTTTTGCATTTCCATACAGATTTTTAAATTTTTTGTTCTAGTTCTGTGAAAAATACCGTTGGTAATTTGATAGGGATTGCATTGCATCTGTAGAGTGCCTTGGGTAATATAGTCATTTTGACAGTACTGATTCTTCCAATCCAAGAACATGGTATATTTTTCCATCTGTGTCATCTTTGATTTCTTTCATCAATATCTTAGTTTTCAGAGTATAGGTCTTGTGCCTAAGGTGGTCTTATTCCTAGGTATTTTATTCTTTTTGATGTGATGGTAAATGGGATTGTTTCCTTAATTTCTCTTCCTGATCTTTTGTTGTTAGTTTATAGAAATCCAAGAGATTTCCTTATATTTTGTATCCTGCAACCTTACCGAATTCATTGATGAGCTCTAGTAGATTTTTAGCAGCATCTTTGGTCTAGTGTTTATATTTTGTACCTGGAGTAAGATGGGGTTCTGTTTTCTTCTGGTTGCCCATAGTGTATTATGCTAGCACCTTTGTCTACCTTTTCATAAATTAAATTCTCATATGTGTTGAAATTTATTACTTGGTTCACTCTTCTGTTGTGTTAATAGTTTGGTCTACTTTTAGACTAATAATGTATTTATTTGTTTGAAGTAGCTTTATAGTATATTCTGATATCTGAACCTGAATTCTGCTTCCCCCTTGCTCTTCTTTTTCAAAATATTCTTGGCTATGCATGTGTATATTTTCTTCTATATAAATGTTAAGACGAGTATACAATTTTTAAAGGATAGTTTTATAACTGAAAGAATATTAAATATATGTATGAAGCCTGGGAGAACTGACAAGAATACAGTATAATTTCTACATTTTTTCATAGCTTGTTTGATGTCTTTTGATATAATTTCATTATTCGGTTCATATATTATATGTCGTATGCCCCTTTTTTGAATTTATCCTTAGGTATTTTATAGTTTTTGTTACTGTTGTGAATGGAGGCCCCCTACCCCCCTTTTCTTTTTAGGAGCTTATTGATAGAATAGTTTTAAAAGATACTGACTTTTTAATTTTCTCAGTAACCAGCCACATTACCCAATTTTCTGATTAAACCTAGAACTGTTTGACTAGAAACCCTTGGGTTTTCTGTGGCATGCGAGTGAAGAGTTCTTTTTCCTTCTCCTTTCCTCCCCTCTTTTTCTTGTGTTCCTACCAGTTATTGTATTTTCATGTCTTACTGTGTTCCCCACACCCGTTAAGGAATGTTCACTAATACTGCTGACAGCAGGCATCCCTATCTAGTTTGTTTTTTATTCATTTAGCTGCTAAGGTTTTGGTTGGGTATAGGTTTATAAGATGTCTTCTTCGTAAATCATAGCTTTTATCATTAGTTAGGGACACTTAAAAAGATACCATTTAGTCATTTTAACCTTCTAAACCTAATTCCTCTGCCTATCCGTTTATTTTAAGCACTTCTTTATCATTTTGTTTTATTTTAAACAGAATATAACTTGGTCTTTTAATGGAATAATTTTCTTTCTTCACTTGTATAAATAGTTTTTCTTTTAACTTGCTTTGTTTGTTATGTAGTTTAACTTGTGGTTTCTGTTTCCTTTTTAAATTTTTGCTGGTTTGATCAAGTTATTTTGCATTTGTTGTTGTTGTTTTTACTTTAAAAATTGCTACACATTTCCATCCCATTAATAATTACCTTTTCTTTTCTGTACTCATCATTAGAAATACTTACTTACCATTATTAGAAAATGAGATGCTAGTGATTTCTCCCCACCAACTTGACTTGAATATGGTTGGCTCGTTTTTATACCTCCTCCATTCACCCCTCCTCAATAAGGTGAGAACTTGAGAATATTTCACTCTACCCCATACCTAGCTGAGATCTTTAGGATACTTTTACTCCTATTTTTAGTCCCTCTCTCACCTCCTAGATTTTCCTGAGGTAGTTTAATACTTTCAGTTCAGTGCTTACTAGGTATTGCTTTGCTGTATATTTGTGTCAAGAACTCTGATTTAGAATTTATTACATGCTGCTGGACAGTTAATAATTACTCATTTGGACTAAACTGTATATAAAACTGTCATATTTCATAATTCTAAAAAGCAGGGTTGGTTTTTGTTTTTCGTTTGTTTTTGCATTTTAACATCTCTGAAATTAAGGTGTGCCTTATAATTGATGGTTTCCTAGAATTAGATTTACAGTTGTCCTTGGCAGCATTTGTCTTTCTTATGGTTAGTAGGTTCAGCGGAATTCATACAGATACATGAAACTGGATATAGGGAAAGGAAGCAAGTGCAAGTACAAAGTTTTTTCTTACCACTGCTCTCTGCTCTCTCTGATGTCCTCCCCCAGAAGGTCTCTGTTCTAATCTGTTTGTTCTTTGTCAGAATTCTTTCACAGATACTTTCCTATATGAGGTTTGTGGGTGGTACATTTTCTGAGTATCCACCCGTCTCTTTTACCTGCCAGGTGTAGTGTTTGAGCATTACCATTTTTTCCTCAGTAGTCTGTTAGAGCTATTGCTGTAGCTTCCAATGTTGCAGATGAGAAGTCTGATGCCTCTCTGAATTCTCTCCTCTGTAAGTTCTTGCTCCCTCCAAGCTTGTATATTCTTGTATACAAGCTTATATAGTTCAGGAATTTACAAGGCTACTCCTAGATCTGTGTCTAGAGTAAAGTGAGCTCTTTAAATCTACAGATTGAGGTCTTTCTTTGGTCCAAGCAAATTTTTTTCTGTTGTGTTCTGTTATTGCCTGTCCTCTGTTCATCTTTCTTCTGCTAGAACTGCTGTTTATCACATTAAATCTGTCTTCCAAGTCTCTTATCGTTTCTATCATGATTTCTGTTTTGCCGCTTTGAGCTATTTTTTCCATTTGATCTTCCAGACCACAAATTTGGAGCTTTGCCGCAATCCATTCTTTCCTTCAGTTAATATACTGTATTGTTTATTTGGAAATTCTTGTTTTTCAATGCAGGAAGACTTCGCTCTGGTGTGGTTAAATCTCCCTAAGTTCCCGTATTATTTTTCTGACCCCTATTGGTTTCTCTCACTTCAAACAACTATATTTAGCCATGGGTTTGTTCCCTTTGTCCTGACTGATCACTGTCTCTTTGGATGCTCAACCTCCTTACATGTTGTCATATTTTCCTCGTCAGCTCATCAGGGTCTAGTTTTGGTCTTGGCCTCTAATGAAGCCGGGAGACATGCCCCCCCCCCCCCC
>NW_006769620.1:1017695-1024093 GCF_000442215.2 Lipotes vexillifer | reverse complement strand
CCCCCCGCACCTCCTCCCAAGGGCCATAAGGTCTCCATGGGCCAGGCTTTTTCTAGAAGCATTAATTTACAGTCCTTGTTCTAGGCTAGTTCCAAGACGCTAGTTCTTAGGCACTAGGCCCAGCTCCTAGAAACTAAAAAAACACATTTTCCAGTTCCCTCCTCTATACTCTGAGGAACCCAAGCCTTCAGTTTCGTTTAGCTGTCTGCAGGCTCCAGAACTATATCTGTTGCAGCAGATAAAATGAAAATGGAGTGGGGGTAAAGGGGGGTGAGTTCCTGTCATTGTATTCCCAGGATCTTCTTTGAGCCTGGATTTTTCATTTTTTCATTCCCTTAACGGTTGTGGATATGTGCTTTTGCCTAGATTTACCAACAGTGGGGAGAAAAGCATTAGGCATGGAAGTTGGAAGATCTGTGGGATAAATTATATCATAGTTCTCAGTTCTGCTTATTTCCCTGTAAGATTATCTGTTATATTTCCCTGCCTGTGGTTAAATGATCTGCAGTGCCTCCCTGTCCCATAGTCAGGCTTGGCCTTAGGACTTGTTTTGGTCCGTGAATGTGTGTGGAAATTGATAGTGTTCTAGTTCTGAACAGAGCTTTAAGAGGCATAACAAGTTTCTATCAGCCCTGTAGCTTCTGCCTTTTGCCTTGAGAATGGCATGTCTCATAAGGTCTGTTCCTTCTGATTGGGTCTTGGAACGAGAAGACACGTGGAGCAAAAGCCACAGCCTGGGGGCAGCCACAGCCACCCTGTAGCTGACATGTCATGTGAATGGGAAAAACAGTGTATTGTATGCCCCAGAGATTTGAGGGTTGTTTTGATACTGTAGCAGGGCTGACTGATAAAATCTGCTTTAATTTCTGTTCCTTTTTTTATTAGCTAGTATGTTGTTTTTTCCCATCTTAAAAAAAAACTGTATCAGATTCTAAAGTCTGTTCTCTCTCTCTCATCTCTCTCTCCTTTTTTTTTTTTTTTTTGCCTGCGCTGGGTCTTTGTTGCTGTGCACTGGCTTTCTGTAGTTGCGGCGAGCGGGGGCTACTCTTCATTGCGGTGCGCAGGCTTCTCATTGCAGTGGCTTCTCTTGTTGCGGAGCATGGGCTCTAGGCACGCGGCATGTGGGATCTTCCTGGACCAGGGATGGAGCCCATGTCCGCCGCATTGGCATGCAGATTCTTAATCCCTGGACCCCCAGGGAAGTCCCTCTCCTAATCTCTTAATTGGCTGATAAGCATAAACTAGTGCTGTAATTATGGTCAAACACTGATTACCTGTGGTAGAGTATTGACAAATTATGTAATAGTACTCAACCCATGTAACTGAACTTGAAGAAAAGGTAACCAGTAAAGTGGGGGCAGTGTCTTCTGGAAGTTTATTACACTCATTTATCTAATGCCTTAAACTCTACCAGAAATGATTCTTCTGGAAGCATGGCTTTTCTTCAGTTGTACAAAGTAGATTATTTATAGTTCTCAACACCTGGGCTTTAATGCTGTTTTCTATTATCATAAGTGAATAAGAGATAATTGGAGAAGCATTTATAGAGTGGCTTTCCAAAGCTTCTATTTCTTGGGATGTATATGTGTGTGCGTTTGTGTACCCGCATATTTCTCTCTTATTGACTTCACTAACAAATGTAATGAATGGGATCTATTTTTATATTTTTTCCCTTTTGTATTTAATTGATACTCATTTTTCTTTTTTCTTATCATTCAGCTCTCAAAGCACTGTTCTAGCAAATACTTTTAGAGCAGTAGTTCATGAGTGGAGAGAGCATTCATTGGACTGTGAGCCAGAAAACCTGGGTTCTACCCTAATCCTGCCACCAGCCTTTTCCCCTGCCTTCTCTTCTTCCATTCCTTTACCTTTCCTCCGTTTACTCATGCAGTAAATAGTTACTGAGCACTGTTGGACCAGGCAGTGGGAGATACTGAGAAGTAAGCAAGTAAGACACCTGTACCTTCCTGCCCTTATCAAGCCTACTGCCATCTTTTCTTCTGCTCCCCCAGCCCCTCTTCCTTCTGACCATACTGTAGCTTTGTCAGCACCCTACTTGTGATGAGGCTCCTGGTTGTCGTTTTATGTTAATGGGGCTGCTCTCAAATTTGTTTTTACTGCCACTGGATTATTTTGGGGAGGTTGAGGGTGATGCTGGGAGAGGAAAGAAGGTAGGTGGGAGGGAGGGATGGAGGGAGCAAGGGAGCTACCTGCACAGCCTAACCACTATAGAAATTTTTTATTTTTCATGATTCTTTCTAAGTTGTAATTTTGCCTAAATACCCGAAGGATGTACCTATACAAATGTTTTGAATGTTAGGTGAGATGTTTATTGCTCTTGGGTAGTCTTTTAAATCATATTTATCTAATTTTATTTTTACTTTTTAGAGTTTGGGAAGCCATCAGTTAGAACGTCTTTATTACCAAAAATCAAATTGCTTCAGAAATGAGGAAAACCTGGATAAATAAGCATGTGCCTTAGTTAACAAGAACAGTTGGTGATTCAGTAGTCTACTCTGTATTGTAGAACTTCTTGAGGAATTGGTTGCTCATTTTTCTTTGCTTTCTGAGTCACGAGCTAACTGGGCTGCTGGAACGGAAGGAGGGAGTGAGTGGTAGGTGGGAGAGACAGCTGAACTCTACTTGCTAAAGCCATTCTCAGCTGCAGAAAAACATCTTAAGCACAACCTGATTATATTTTGTAAGGGATTAAAGTTGCCTGCAAATGCTAACTGAGAACATCTGTTTCCTGACCCTGTGCCAGAGTCCTCACCTCTTGACAGGAATTCTGGTTTTGAAATTCTGAGTCTCAGGCACCTCCTTCAATTACTCTTTGGCTGTTTCCTTAAAAGCCTTAAATCAGCACTGCCTGACGTGTTGGAAGTGACTCTGAAGAACTGAAAATGAACTTCTTCCTTTGCTTTGTATACTCAAAAAGAAAATTCAGGTTTCATTAGCAAGAATCGTCCCAATTGCTGAATGATTATCGTAAGCATTGTGGGGTGATCCATAGTTCATTAAAGAAGCCAGGAAAATAAATGGAAAGGAATCAGTGTATATGTGTATGTGTATGTGAGTATATTTATATAAAGATAGATTTTATTTAACTTTCTTGAATTAAATAGAAAACTTTAAAAAGTATTTCTAATTTTATTTCTTAAGAATCCCAGCTAACAAAAATAGTTCTTTTTTTTTTTTTTTTTTTTAAAGATAGGGCACAACTTGTGTATACTTGTGACCTTATATTTATATTCTGTAAGTCAGACATATATTGGTAATTCTTGATACCATAATTCTACTGCATAAGTAATTGTTTACAGACCCCTGGAAGCAGGATTAAATCTTAATGCAAGTATTGAACATTTGCTCAGAGTCAGTTAATGTTGAATGATGTGTTAGAATTATTCACTAGATGTGTGAAAGTCAATGTGATACTGTGATTTTGATTTTGATTGATTTATTAAATGATACCTAAAGGAAGATAACTTTGTGCTCTGATATTCCTGAATATTAACACTGGGCATTTATAAGGATGATTATGCTGATGAAGGGTTAATGTTGAGCATTAGCCTTCCACGTTGTTATTAGGTATGTTTAGAAATTATATATTTACTCTCTGTATGATATATCTAGAATCTCCTACGTATCAGAATGATTGATTAAACAAAAATAGTGTTTTATGAGGGATGAAATTGGACATCAACTATCAAGGGATAGTTAAATGTTATAAAATACTATGCAGTGGTCAGAAATGACAGATCTATATTGATCAACATGGAAATATCACTAGACATTGTTTAGGGAAAATTTTAAATTTTGGAACTGTATGTATACTAACGTTTACTTGAAAGAAAAAACCCAAACTAAACCTAAGTATGTTGAGATAAATGAGAAGCTACATCCCAAACTATTAGTGTCACTTAACTTTGGTTAACTGGAGATAGGAAGCCCGCTTTGACCTTTAGTTCTAGGCTTCTGTATATGAATTTTAATAATCGTGCTTTACTTGCACACTTTTTTTTTAACTTAAGAAAAATTTAAATCATACACAAGGTAAACGAACCCCAAAGTGCTCATCACCAAGCTTTGACAGTTATCAGTATTCTGTCATTTTTATTCATCTATATCTCTACCCACTCTTCCCTGTGATTACTACAGTATTTTTCATAGTATATTTGTAGATAACATTTGTCTGCGTTGAAATGCATACATCATAGGTGTACACTTTTGAAGAATGGATATGCTCATGTAATCCACACCCCTGATCTGATATTGAATATTTCCGTATCCCTAGAATGTTTTCTGATATCCCATCCCAGTTACTCTGCCCCCTCAGGTTAGTTTTGCCTTTTCCTTGAACTTTCTATAAATAGAGTCTTGTAGTATAAATCCTTTTTGTGTCTGGCTTCTTTTACTTGATACGGTGTGTGTGAGAATCATCAGTGTTACAGCATGTATCAGTAGTTCTTTCCACTTTATTCCTAATATTCCATTGTATGAATATACCACAATTTGTATAGTTTTTCTTCTCTTGATGGGCATTAACTATTGTGATTAAGGCTGCTTTGACATTCATGTACAGATCTTATTGTGGACATATATTGTTATTGCTCTTGAATAAGTACCTAGGAGTGGAATTTCTGCATCAAATAAAAACTTAGCAAACTCCTTTAGGAAGTGATTGTTCCATTTTAAGTTCCCATTGTCAAAGTCTGAGAGTTGTGGTTGCTCCACACCCTTACAATTATTTGGTTTTGTCAGTCTTTTGTATTTCAGCCCGTTTAGTGGTTGTTTAATGGCACCTCAATGTGTGCTTTTTAAAAAACAGTTTTTAAATTGTGGTAAAATAGATATCACATGAAATTTGCTAGTTTAACCACTTTAGGTATACACTACAGTGTAATTGACAATGTGGTGCAATCATCAGTACAATCTACTCCCCAACTTTTTCATCATTGCAAACAGAAACGCATAAAGCAATCACTCCCTACTCTCCTCTTTCCTGAGCCCCATAACTTTTCATCTAGTTTTTGTCTCTAAGTTTGCCTCTTCTAGCTATTTCATGTAAATGGAGTCACAGAATATTGGTCCTCTTGTATCTGGTTTTTTCACATAGCATGATGTTTTCAGGGTTCATCCATATTGTAGCACACATATATCAGAACTTCATTCCTTTTCATGACTGAATAATATTCCACTGTAGGGACAGACCACATTTTGTTTATCCATTTATTTGTTGATGAACACTTGGGTTATTTGTATTGTCAGTAATGCTGCAGTGAAGATTGGTGTACAGGTATCTGTTTGAGTCCCTGGTTTTGGCCGTATACCTAAGAGTGGAATTGCCAAGTTGTATGTTTAACTTTGGGGGGAAACACCAGATTGTTTTCTCAGTGTGTTTTAATTAACACTTCCCTGATGACTAATGATGTTGAATATCTTTTTTGTGCTTATATTAGTGATTTGTGTAACTTTGTTTGTGAAGTGCTTGTTCAAGTCTTTTGTGCATTTTAAAAATTGGGTTATTTGTTTTTCTTTCTTTTTATGATTGAGTTTTGAAAGTCCTTTATTCTGAATAGAAGTCCTTTTTCAGATATGTGTTTTGTGAATATTTTCTTTTAGTCTGTGGCTTGTCTTTTTAGTAACAATATCTTTAAAAATTTTTTTTAAATTTAAAAATTGTGATAAAATACACATAATACATACCATTTTAACCATTTTGAAGTGTACAATTCAGTTAAGTGTTTTTACATTGTTGTGCAGTTGTCTTCAAAACACTTTTCGTTTTGCAAACCTGAAACTCTTAAACTTGTGTAATAATCATTAAACAACAACTCCCCTTTCCCATCTTAACCCAGCTCCCCCGCCCCCTGGCAGCCACCATTCTGCTTTGTGTGCCTATGAATTTGACTGTGCTAAATACCTCATATAAGTGGAATCCTTCAATATTTGTCTTTTTCTGACTTTATTTCACTTACCATAGTGTCCTCCAGGTTCATCTGTTCTGTAACATGTCAGAATTACCTTCTTTTTAAGGCTGAATAGTATTTTGTTGTATGTATATTCCATATTTTGTGTATCCTTTCATCCATAAGTGGACACTTGGGTTGCTTCCACCTTTTGGCTGTTCTGAATAATGCTACTATGAAAGTAAATGTACAAATCTCTCTCTGAGGCCTTGCTTTCAGTTCTTTAGTGTATTTACCCAGAAGTAGAATTGCTGAATCACATGGTAATTCTATTTTTAATATTTTGAGGAACTGCCGTACTGTTGTCCAAGTGGCTCCTCCATTTTACATTCTCACCAGTACAGGACGGGGTTCCAGTTTCTCCACATCCTTGTCCATACTTGTTTCCTTCCTCCCTCCCTCCCTCCCTCCCTCCCTTCCTTCCTTCCT
>NW_006769620.1:1004498-1017685 GCF_000442215.2 Lipotes vexillifer | reverse complement strand
TCTTTCCCTCTCTCTTTCTTTCATAGTAGTTTCATAATGAGTGATATCTCATTTTGGTTTTGATTTGCATTTCCCTAATAATTAGTAATATTGGGCATCTTTTCATGTGTGTGTTGGCTATTTGTATATCTTTTTTGGAGAAATGTCTATTCAAATCCTTTGCCCATTTGAAAAATAGGATTTTTTGTTACTGTTCAGTTGTAGAAGTTGTTTATGTATTCTGAATATTGACTCTTTATCAGGTTGATGATTTGCGAATATTTTCTCCCATTCCATAGGTTGCCTTTTCAATCTGTTGATTTTGTCCTTTGATGCAAAGTTTGAAATTTTAATGTAGTCCCATTTGTCTAGTTTTGTTGCCTGTGGCTTGGTGTCGTATCCAATAAATCATTGCCAAATCTAATATCATGAAGGTTTTCCCCTCTTCTAAGAGTTTTATGGTTTTGGGTCTTACATTTAGATCTTTGATTCATTTGGAGTTAATTTTTTGTATATAGTGTAATGGAAGGGTCGTACTTGATTCCTTTGCATGTGAATATACATTTTCCTAACACTAGTAGTTGAAGAAATTGTCCTTTCCCCATTGAGTGGTCTTCGCACTCTTGTCCAAGATCATTCGAACATATATGCAAGGATTTATTTCTGGACTCGTCATTCTGTTCCATTGTCCGTATGTCTGTGTTGATGCCACTACCACCATGTTTTGCTTACTATATCTTTGTAGAAGTTTTGATACTCTCAGTGCTCCTGCCTCTGAGATCTAATCTTACTTGAGAATCAAACTGCTCACACTCATCTCCTTCCCTATTTTATTTTGATACTCTTGTGTCCATTTAGTGCTTTCTTTGGAAAGATGCTTTTGGAGTTTTAGTATGGTTTATAGACCTGAGGAGTGAGTCACTTTAAATTTTTTCTACTTTTAGGTTACTTTCCTTTATTAGGTATGCATTCTGCTCTCTATGTACAGTGCGTGTCAATGAATTATAGTTGTTAAATTTAAAAATCAGTGTTTATTATTAGAATGCTTTCCTGGTATGTCAGATGGCAGCAGACCAGATTTGAATGGGTCTCACCTTTTCCTTTCTTTTTTAAAGAATAGTAGTCACTTTGGGGCAAAATGTTTTCAGGTCTTCAAATTCACTTGTCCTTGGTTACCACTGGGCTTGGATGGAAAAAGGCACAGAGTATTTAACAGGAGAACTGGCTTTGTTATCTTTGCAACACTAGAATGGAAAACCCGAAATCAAGCACAGAAATTCGGACACAGTCTTGCAAGAGAAAGGAGACTCCCCTTTGCGTCACTTGTAGGATCCATTGTGTTCTTTGCAGCTTATGATCAAGTCTTATTTTTTTAAAACGTATTGAATTGGTATTTTAATTTGATCGGTCCATTGAGCCATAGAATTCTAGAGCTAAATGATACCTTAGAAATCATATCTTCATATCCCTTCAGTTATATTATATATCACATTATTATTTGTTAAAGGACTATAAAGTTATAGGCATTTATTTTAAGATCATAGGATTATAAGCATTGATTGGCTTCAAGGATAATCTAGTCTAAAACTTGGTAATAGGTAAAGCGTGCTCATAATGTAAGTTTGTACCTTCTTTATTTCATTAGTAATGCCCAACACTTCCTTTGCCTGTTTACCACTCAACTTTCACTTTCTCTACTTCACATGGAATCCTCACATGCACTCTCGTATGGAATTATTGCTCTGTTTATTACTAGTGGAATCCATGTTGAATTTTAGCAGGTTTCTTCCCCTCTACATCTGCCTCTTTGATGGTAGCTGAGTTTACTGTTGCTCACTTGTTAGGGCTCTGGGTCTTAACAACCTTATTCAAACAAAGCATCTTAAATGGAGGTATTAAAAAGGTCACAACAGTGAGCCATTTTGTAACTTTTGGTGCAATAAAGTGGGTATGTTGTGTTTTGGAATATAAGACCTCTGAGTGCAGCTATTCATTTCATTCATCTATAAAACATTTTAGAATAACAGCTTACATCTGTATGGGGTTTTAAATTCCACATTTTGAAGAAACATCACTGTTTTGAAACTCCAAACCAGACGTGGGGAGGGAACTTGCCTTCTGACCGGCCCATGTTCTGTAGAAGCTGGGAGAAGAATTTGTTTTAGCCGTGGAGCCATATTTGCTGGCAGTACTAGTGTCACATGAGTGGAACACATTTTCATTATGTCTTCATATTGTAAATGACAAGGCATTCAGTAAGATTTTGACTTGAAGAATGTTTGAAACATTTTTACACATCAGGAGTTTATCTTATGAGGGATATTTCATTACCAGAAGCCAGAAGTATATTTAAGTATTCAAGCATTTACAGCACATTTAATTACCTGAGACTGTCAATCTTGTTTTTTAGAGTGAAGTTGGGATTTACTTTCGGCTCACTTTTTAAAATAAATACTCAGTAGAACAGTTTTGGCCATTTCAAATGCGTGATTTTTAAAATTACTTCTTTAAATTGAAGGAACAATTTAATGAATCACTTTTAATAGAGGAAAATGGGCAAAATGTCCATCTACAGGATTCAAAATCTGGTATTATTTATTAAGTACCAAAAAAGTGCCGATAACATACAATTCAGTTTTATGGGTTATTTTAATCAAGAAGTGAAGAAGGCTAACATTCAGTAAGTTACAATAAGTTTTAAGTTACAGGCCTTATTACAGTAAGTTATAAGACCTTTTTTCATCTTACAAATGTGAAATATAAGCCAAGGACTAGACGGCTTCACAGGTGAATTCTGCCAAACATTTAGAGACGAGCTAACACCTATTCTTTTCAAACTCTTCCAAAATACAGCAAAGGGAGGGACCCTCCCAAGCCTGTTCTACGAGGCCACCATCACCCTGATACCAAAACCAGACAAAGATGTCACAAAAAAAGAAAACTACAGGCCTGTATCAGTGATGAACATACATGCAAAAATCCTCAACAAAATACTAGCAAACAGAATCCAACAACACATTAAAAGGTATGATTACACCGTGATCCAGTAGGATTTATCCCAGCAATGCAAGGATTCTTCAGTATACACAAATCGATCAATGTGATACACCATATTAACAAATTGAAGTATAAAAACCATATGATAGTCTCAATAGATGCAGAAATAGCTTTCAACAAAATTCAGTACCCATTTATGATAAAAGCCCTCCAGAAAGTAGGCATAGAGGGAACTTACCTCAACATAATAAAGACCGTATATGACAAACCCACAGCCAACATTGTTCTCAGTGGTGAAAAACTGAAACCATTTCCACTAAGATCAGGAGCAAGACAAGGTTGCCCACTCTCACCACTATTGTTCAACATAGTTTTGGAAGTTTTAGCCACAGCAATCAGAGAAGAAAAAGAAATAAAAGGAATCCAAATCGGAAAAGAAGAAGTAAAACTGTCCCTGTTTGCAGGTGACATGATACTACACGTAGAGAATCCTAAAGATGCTACCAGAAAACAACCAGAGCTAATCAATGACTTTGGTAAAGTAGCAGGGTACAAAATTAATGCACAGAAATCTCTTGCATTCCTATACACTAACGATGAAAAATCAGAAAGAGAAATTAATGAAACACTCCCATTTACCATTGTAACAAAAAGAATAAAATACCTGGGAATAAAGCTACCTAGGGAGACAAAAGACCTGTATGCAGAAAACTATAAGACACTGATGAAAGAAGTTAAAGATGACACAAACAGATGGAGAGATATACCATGTTCTTGGATTGGAAGAGTCAACATTGTGAAAATGACTCTACTACTCAAAGCAGTCTACACATTCAGTGTGATCCCTGTCAAACTACCAATGGCATTTTCCACAGAACTAGAACAAAAAATTGCACAATTTGTATGGAAACATGAAAGACCCTGCATAGCCAAAGCAATCTTGAGAAAGAAAAATGGAGCTGGAGGAATCAGGCTCCCTGACTTCTGACTATACTACAAAGCTACAGTAATCAAGACAGTATGGTACTGGCACAAAAACAGAAAGATAGATCAATGGAACAGGATAGAAAGCCCAGAGAGAAACCCACACACCTATGGTCACCTTATCTTTGATAAAGGAGGCAAGAATATACAATGGAGAAAAGACAGCCCCTTCAGTAAGTGGTGCTGGGAAAACTGGACACCTACATGTAAAAGAATGTAATTAGAACACTCCGTAACACCATACACAAAAATAAACTCAAAATGGATTAAAGACCTAAATATAAGGCCAGACACTATCAAACTCTTAGAGGAAAACATAGGCAGGACACTCTATGACATAAATCACAGCAAGATCCTTTTTGACCCACCTCCTAGAGAAATGGAAATAAAAACAAAAATAAACAAATGGGACCTAATGAAACTTCAAAGCTTTTGCACAGCAAAGGAAACCATAAACAAGGCGAAAAGACAACCCTCAGAATGGGAGAAAATATTTGCAAACGAAGCAACCAACAAAGGATTAATCTCCAAAATATACAGGCAGCTCATGCAGCTCAATACCAGAAACACAAACAACCCAATCCAAAAATGGGCAGAAGACCTAAATAGACATTTCTTCAAAGAAGATATACAGATTGCCAACAAACACATGAAAGGATGCTCCATGCCACTCATCAGTAGAGAAATGCAAATCAAAACTACAGTGAGAGGGCTTCCCTGGTGGCGCAGTGGTTGAGGGTTCGCCTGCCGATGCAGGGGACGTGGGTTCGTGCCCCGGTCCGGGAGGATCCCACATGCCGTGGAGCGGCTGGGCCCGTGGGCCGTGGCCGCTGGGCCTGTGCGTCTGGAGCCTGTGCTCTGCAGCGGGAGAGGCCACAACAGTGAGAGGCCCGCATACCATGAAAAAAATAAAAACAACAGTGAGGGCTTCCCTGGTGGCGCAGTGGTTGAGAGTCTGCCTGCTAGTGCGCGGGACACGGGTTCGAGCCCTGGTCTGGGAGGATCCCACATGCCGCGGAGCGGCTAGGCCCGGGAGCCACAACTACAGAGCCTGCGCGTCTGGAGCCTGTGCTCCGCAACAAGAGAGGCTGCGATAGTGAGAGGCCCGCGCACTGCGATGAAGAGTGGCCCCCGCTTGCCACAACTAGAGAAAGCCCTCGCACAGAAACGAAGACCCAACACAGCAAAAATAAATAAAATAAATTAATAAACTCCTACCCCCAACATCTTCTTAAACAAAAAAACAACAACGAGATACCACCTCACACTGGTCAGAATGGCCATCATCAAAAAATCTACAAACAAAAAATGCTGGAAAGGGTGTAGAGAAAAGGGAACCCTCTTGCACTGTTGGTGGGAATGTAAATTGATACAGCCACTATGGAAAACAGTATGGAGGTTCCTTAAAAAACTAAAGATAGAACTACCATATGACCCAGCAATCCCACTACTGGGCATACACCCTGAGAAAACCATAATTCACAAAGAGTCACGCGGGCTTCCCTGGTGGCGCAGTGGTTGAGAGTCCACCTGCTGATGCAGGGGACACGGGTTCATGCCGCAGTCCGGGAAGATCCCACATGCTGCGGAGTGGCTGGGCCCGTGAACCATGGCCGCTGAGCCTGCACATCTGGAGCCTGTGCTCCGCAACGGGAGAGGCCACAACAGTGGGAGTCCTGTGTACCGCAAAAAAAAAAAAAAAAGAGTCACGCACCACAGTGTTCATTGCAGCACTGTTTAAAATAGCCAGGAAATGGAAGCAACCTAAGCGTCCATCAGCAGATGAATGGATAAAGAAGATGTGGCATATATACACAATGGAATATTACTCAGCCATAAAAAGAAATGAAATTGAGTTATTTGTAGTGAGGTAGATGGACCTAGAGTCTGTCATACGGAATGAAGTAAGTCAGAAGGAGAAAAACAAATACTATATGCTAACACATATATATGGAATCTAAAAAAAAAAAAACTGTTCTGAAGAACCTAGGGGCAGGACAGGAATAAAGATGCAGATGTAGAGAATGGACTTAAGGACACGGGGAGGGGGAAGGGTAAGCTGGGACGAAGTGAGATAGTGGCATTGTCGTATACACACTACCAAATATAAAATAGGTCGCTAGTGGGAAGCAGCCGCATAGCACAGGGAGATCAGCTCAGTGCTTTGTGACCACCTAGAGGGGTGGGATAGGGAGGGTGAGAGGGAGATGCAAGAGGGAGGGGATATGGGGATATAAGTATACGTATAGCTGATTCACTTTGTTATACAGCAGAAACTAACACAGCAATGTAAAGCAATTATACTCCAGTAAAGATGTTTAAAAAAATGAAATATTTACATTCTCGTTAAAATGTGACATATTTACAGTTGGGAGGAGAGAGTACAAAGAAGAAAATTAAAGTCATCTCTAATCCCACTAACCGTAGTCCTCTTTGGTATTTTATTACATCTTATAAATTTTTAAAAATGGTGGTCCAGTTGTTAGGACTCATGACTTCCACTGCAGGGGTCCCAGGTTTGATCCCTGGTTGGGGAGCTAAGATCCCACAAGCATGCAGTGCAGCCAAAAAAAGAAATGAAAACTAAAGTTAGTTCTTGGGTTTTGATAATTTAATTGAAAATACAGCATTTTAGTGTCAGAATGGACAGTGTCAGATGCTTTCTTGTTTTGGTGACAAAAAAGCTCAACTAAGTTTGTCTCGTATTATGGAACTTTGATGTACAGGTTGGGGCGCTTGCTTATTTATGAAGATGACAAAATTCCATGAGATTTTAGTTTGTCAACTTAAACTAGTTTATTGACATTGATGTTTGTTTTTTTTTTCCTCTCTCACTGCCATTTCCTGCCTGAATGGAAGGCAGATTTTTCTTTCTGTGACCACTGTCAAGCCCAGGGCCATGATTTCTTCAAGCAGAATAAGACAGATGATGCTAGACTCTTAATCTCTGATTAAATATAAATATTTTGGAAGTAATTTAATGCTCTTAATTCATGGGAAGGTAAATACCCATTAATCCCTTCAACATTGTGGTCTCTGACACACACACACATACACACACACTCACACTCACACTCACACCCACATACCCCTATGCATTATTGTTATTGATCAAAGTCTACATTTACTTTTCACTTACAACTGAACTGGGTACAGAGGAACTATACTGGGGCCACGACCTGCTTGAGCAGCATCATCCCTTATGTAGGCCCAGTGGATAGTGTGTGGATATTACCTAGGCTAGTGGGTAGGGTCCCCTGGAGTTCAGGTATTTTTATTTTAGGAAATATGGAGGGTGGGGTTCTATTTTAGAATTTTAGAAAGTTTAATTAAAAGCACATAGATTATACTGGGGGTGAATTTATATGCAGGCAAATCCAATAAGATATCTTTTAGGTAGAGTAGTAGTCTACAGGGGCCTGTAGTCAGATTGTCTGGGCTTTTTACTTCCTTTGTGCTTTAGGCAAGTTAAACAGCATCTCTGAACCTCCATTTCTTTTTTTTTTTTTTTTTCTTCTTTTTATGTTTCTTATGCGGGCCCCTCACTGTCGCGGCCTCTCCCATCCGCGGAGCACAGGCTCCGGACGCGCAGGCTCAGCGGCCATGGCTCACGGGCCCAGCCGCTCCGCGGCATGTGGGATCTTCCCGAAACGGGGCACGAACCCGCGTCTCCTGCATCGGCAGGCGGACTCCCAAGCACTGCGCCACCAGGGAAGCCCTGAACCTCCATTTCTTGATCTGTAAAATGGGGATGGTAATAATACCCATCTTACAGGGTTGTTGTGAGGATTCAGTGAAATAAAAACTATGAAGTGCTGATTGGCACAGTGCCTGGCATGTGAAAAGTGCTTGGTAACAATTCTAGCTTATTGCTGTACAGCTAATTGTAAATCCTTAGTCTAAGTATATGCTGATTGTCTTCACTGCTAGAGATGACCCTTCTCCCTGACCAAGCTTGAGACTAAATCAGGCTGTCAGGCCCAACTGTTTAGAGCCCTCCCTCCTCCACATTGAGAAGCCCTTCCTGTCTTCCCACGCCTGTGTTCTGTCCTCACACCTTGCTTCTCAGCTTCCTCCTGCAAGTGGCTCTGTCTGCTTCCTCTTCTTTCTCTCCTCCCAGCCACCTGCCTTGTCCCCTCTGTCCTTCCTCGCACCTCTCCCTCCGCTCTCTCCCTCTCCTTTCCTTCTCTCTCCCCTCCTCCCCTTTCCTGCTCTTCCCTTTCTCCTTTCCTCCCCATCCCTTCCTGTGCTCCCCCCTCCCCCACTCTTTCTCCCCCTCCCTGCTTCTCTTTGCAACCCTGACACACGGCTCGCTGAGCAGCAGACAGCTCAAACTCTTAAGCGGGAAAATGTCACATCTTTAAAGTCTTCATTACCTGTGATGGAAAATACTTATTTTCTCATTTCTTTAAGCAGCCTGACACTCTTCATATTGGGCTTCTCTTTCAGTCTCAAGAGGGCATCATTTTATGTCCTTTGGGCTCAAAAACTTAGTAGATTTTACAGGCAGTTACCGTTTAACTCTGTTTCTAAAAACTATGCATCCTGTACTTATAAATTTAATGGTAGCTTTATTATGTATATAAAGTTAAAATGAAATAATGTTTCTGAATAATAATTATAGGTTCATATAGTCATGCTAAGCAAACTGATCTTTCCTGCCTAATTTGTTTGATTTTTTCTTTTTTTTTTCTCTTCAGATTCCTTTCTCATTGGTCCAGTTTCCCCTGTGGGAGTTCTTAAAAGTAAGTTTTCCAATCTTCATATAAAACTTCTAATTATCTTATGATCATTAATACCCAGTTGTTTCAGTGTGGAATAGTAGAATATAATATTGAGTAGTGGTTTAAAAACTCAAAATTATTAGGAGTTGGAAATATTTTGTGAGTGGGATTTACATGCCAGTTCAGTGTTTTAAACTTGTTTAGGTGTCTGTGGTCTGGGAAATAAGCAGAGCAGGCATAACTGAAATCCTGAGATGTTTAGGAAAAACTTTACTTTCCTCTGTATTGTAACTCTTTTTCCACCCACTTGAATTTTATTTCACTTCGCTGTGTGTGCGCGTGTGTGTGTGTGTGTGTGTGTGTGTGTGTGTGTGTGTGTGTGTGTGTTTGGGTAGAGGTTAAGGAATAACAGTGAGGGTAAATGGAAAAGGAAGGAAAGCAAGGCTCTGAATATTTGTAGGCCTAGAAGGCCAAGACCTTCCCGCCCACATCTAATGGTGGGTGGGAGTGGGGAGGGGCTTGGTTTCTGAAGGTCCCTTCTGTCTTTCCTGCTCACCAGGCCTAGGAACCCTCAGTGAGAAGGAGCAGAGTGTGGGGAGTTGTGAGTCAGCCTTGGACTCATATGTTTAAAAACAAACAATTAAATGAAAATTTGAAAGCCTTTGTTCAAAACATGCAGACATTGTATTTGTTTTTCATCTCCTGGTGCAATGATTTCAAAAATTGCGGCTCACGGTATAAATTATGTGGTGTTTGCCAGCATTTTAAAGACAACAACAAAAGGGAAAATAATAGCATCTTAGGAGGTAAGGTTAAGTCTTGCTTTGTCAAACTTCAGTGTTGCGTGTACATATATACACACATCTGTGTACTGGGTCACAATGTGAATAGTGATCAAAAGAATCTGAAAACCCTTGTTCAAATGAAATGAATCTGAAAACCCTTGTTCAAATGAAAATGGTTTATAAATGACCACACTGTAAAATGGCAAAGTACCTAGGTAGGCATTTGATAATACAGAAAACAAAGGAATTACTCTCATAATTGTATAGCATTAGTCATCACGGAGCGCTCAAAGAAAATGTCTTTGGAAGAATAACAGTTACTTGGACTCTGAAAAATATTCTGTTGAAGTTACATACTAAGGATAATAAAGTGAGACAAAACATTATTCATAAAAATAAACTCAGCAGTATTAAGTATTGAGAAATACTTCTTATAAATGATCTGACTTTAAGGAGTAGTACAGTTCATTTAATGCAGATTTTGGGATCTTTCATGGTTGTTTTGTTTGTTTTTGTCTTTACTGTTTTCCGTGTGGCACACGGTGAAAATGGATTTCTCTGGCAGTGTTTCCGGGCGTGATGTAACAGCTATCCAATGAGAAGGTCACATTCCATAAGCATAACACCTCTCTATTTTTGTGTATGACAAAAGACAATGGAGCAACAGCTGTCCGGCAAACAAGACTCACTTTATTAGTGTCTCAATAAGCAGCATTCACATGGCTTCTGCACTGTATCTAACATACTTAGGCCCAGTTTCTGCACAGGAATGTTTTGAGGCCCGAAGAGGGAAAAAGCATGGGATTTGTTTCTTTGCAGTATTGAGGACATTTGCAGTATGCTAGCTAGTTAAGAAATGTCTAGGCTTCCCTGGTGGTGCAGTGGTTAAGAATCCGCCTGCCAATGCAGGGGACACGGGTTTGAGCCCTGGTCCGGGAAGATCCCACATGCCGCAGAGCAACTAAGCCCGTGCGCCACAACTACTGAGCCTGCGCTCTAGAGCCCGCAAGCCACAGCTACTGAGCCCACGTGCCTAGAGCCCGTGCTCCGCAACAAGAGAAGCCACCACAATGAGAAGCCCTCGCACCACAACGAAGAGTAGCCCCCACTCGCCGCAACTAGAGAAAGCCCGCGCACAGCAACAAAGACCCAGTGCAGCCATAAATAAATGAATGAATGTATGTATGTCTAGAATTTTTCAGAGTAATCGTAGATAACAATGTTGAGCTTTAATACTTTTCTTTGAGCCAATGTTAAGGTGCCATAGTTTTTTTTTTTTTTTTTGTCGGATTTATTGAGGAATAATCTTCATACAGGTAAACTCCTTTTAAGTGTACATTTTTACAGGTTTTGACAAATATGACTACCACCCTAAACAAAATGTAATATCATCACCCTTTTCCAGAATATCATATAAATAGAATTACACACTGTGTAGTATTTTGTTCCTGGCTTCTTTCATTTAATATCGAAGAAGAGATTCATTCCTGTTTTATCCCGTACCAGTAGTTTGCTCCTTTCTGGTGCTGAGTAGCATTTCATTGTGTACGCGTACTATAATTTGTTTAGCCAGTTACTAGTTGATACACGTTCGAGTTGTTGATGATTATGGGTGAAGCTGCTACAAATATTTGCACGTGGGTATTTGTATGGATATATGGTTTTGTTTCTCTTGGGTAAGTACGTAGGAATGGGATTGCTGGGTCATAGGGAAAATATGTTTAGTTTATAAGAAACTGTCACAGTGTTTTCCAAAGTGGCTGTCCCATTTTCCAGCAATGTGTGAGAGTTCCAGTTGCTCTGCATCCATGTCATTGTTTGTTATTATTAGATTAAATTAACCTTTACCCATTCTGATAGTTGTGTACTGGTATCTCATTGTGGTTTTAATTTGCAGTTCTCTCAGGGCTAAATAATATTGAGCATCTTTTCGTATAACAGTGTTTTTTTTTTAAAACATCCAAATGTGAAACCACAGTGCTTTGTAAAAGTAGACAATTTTTGGCATGTCTTTTATTTTTATATTTATGAGTTTATCCATTTAAATTTGCTTCTGCAACCATAGAGACACTGTATTATATGGAAGGGTTTCTGTATTATGTTTCTGTGGAAATACTGCTAGGAAAAATTTTTCTCAGCAAGGACTTCGGCAGATTGTGTGCACATTGTGCTTTAAGGAGTAGGAATCTGGAGGTAGGGGGTGGCCGCTATCATCTTAAACTTATTCTGCCTAAAATCGATGGTATCGCCTTCTAAAATCACTTCCTCCTGCTGTCTCCCTGATTTCTCTTAATCATACTACTATTCTCCTGACCCCTTTGGTCTCAAATCCCAGATTAAATCTGATCCTCTTTTTCTCTATCACTCACCAAGTTGTGTTCACTCTGACTTTTTGAAACCTGTGGCCTCCTTTTTTTTTTTTTTTTTTATCAGATTCTTACTAACTTATGCCTGGACTTAGTTAACACTCATCTGTTCTACACATTGAGTTTGTGTGATCTTCCTTAAACATCTCTTTGAAGTTCCCAGAAATGTATAACTTTCTAAAACTCTAAAGCATGAAGTTGTTGGCACTCAGGGATGTCCATACTGTGTTCTTAACTGTTTTTTTCCATCTCCCTTCCCCTTACACATTTTTTTTTTTGCTTTCCCTCCTTTCCTTCCTTTCCTTCCAACCGGAATAGCCTCCTTACTGCCCCTTTTCTTTGGCTTCCTTCTGCAATGGGCTTTCACGGATCAAATGCTATGCACCTTTTAAAGCCAGCTCAGTTTTCTTCTCGTGCTTGAAGTCTTCCAGTCCAGACCCTGAAGGTTTACCCTTATAGCTAACATTTGTCTGTATAGCTGATTGGTATTTATTCGTGTACTGTATTGCATTCAAAACATCTTAGAACTGAGCTGTAGCACATTCTGATAAGGCCTGATCCCCTTCTATTTATAGAAAAGTGGCAGATGCTGTTAGTGTACATGTATTGCCTGCCTGCTGTGAGTTAGACACTGTTTCATTTCAAGGCAATTCAAAGATGAGTAAGATGTAGCTGATGCCCTTGAAGAGTTTTTACTCTATCAGAGAAGCACATACCCACAGATAACTCCAAGGTAACGTGTCTGTAATTGAAGACCACCCAAGGCACTGTAGGAGCCAGCCCCCCGACTCCCCAAATCATGTCATTTCACTACCTCATTTCTCATGTTTTCTTTTTTTTTTTTTTTAAATAGTACATATGCTTACAAAAAAGATTTAGATGAAAGAAGACTAAACACCATAAAGAGGAGGGGAAGTAAAAGGGGTAGATCATCATATCCAGAACCTCTGAGAAGATCATTTTCCTTTAAGATTTATATTGAGTTTGGAACTTTTCTAGTAGCCCAACAAGAAGAGAAACATGTTAGATTACATGGTTCTCTTATCTGACAAATAACCAAAGCTTATTATTTCATGTTGTCCCTTGGCTTTGAATACCCTGTGTATATGGCTGACTTGCACGTTTAAAGCTCTGTCGTGGACCACTTGCTCTGAGTTACAGCCTCACATGACCAACTTCCTAGGTGACACCCTTACTCAGGGTGTCTCAGGGGAACCAGTTCAGAACAGAACACTTGGTTTTTATTCCCCTTCTCCCCAACCTGTTCCTTCCCAGGTGTCTCCTTCTCAGTAAGTATAACACATGTCTGTTGCTTGCTAAAGTAGAAACTTAAGAATGACTCCACAGTTCTC
>NW_006769620.1:976672-1004488 GCF_000442215.2 Lipotes vexillifer | reverse complement strand
CTTTCCCTCATCATCCAACCCATCAGAACAGTCCACTGTTCTTTTTTTTTACATTTATTTTTATGTTATTATTTATTTTTGGCTGCGTTAGGTCTTTTTTGCTGCGTGCAGGCATTCTGTAGTTGCGGAGAGCCGGGGCTACTCTTCGTTGCAGTGCACAGACTTTTCATTGCGGGGGTCTCTCTTGCTGCGGAGCACAGGCTCTAGGCGCGTGGGCTTCAGTAGTTGTGGCTCGCGGGCTAGAGCACAGGCTCAGTAGTTGTGGCGCTCGGGCTTAGCTGCTCCGCGGCATGTGGGATCTTCCCAGACCAGGGCTCAAACCCGTGTCCCCTGCATTGGCAGGCGGATTCTTAACCACTGTGCAACCAGGAAGGTCCCCAGAAGAGTCCACTGTTGTGATTGAAGCCTCTAACTCATCTCTTGCTTGAGTTGCCACGTTGGCCTCTCCAGTGGTCTCCCTGATTCCATTCTTGCTTCTCTAAAATATCTTCTCTTCACAACAGCCAGAGTGATCTTTTAAAGAAATAAATCAGATCATACCACTCTCTGCTAAAAGCCTTCAGTGACACCTCTTTGAAAGAATAGTAAAATCCAGAGTTTAAACTGCGGTTGACAGGGTCCTGTGTCATCCGCCGCTCCTACCTCACCGACCTTATCCCACAGCACCCGCCCACTACACTCCAGCCTCCCCATGTCCACGTCCTGCCCTGCAGTCTGGCTAGCCTCCCTCTGTTCTGTTCGGACTCGCCAGGCTGCTCCTTACCCGAGGGCCTTTAAGTTTGTTGTGCCCTCTGCCAGAAATATTCTTTATTCATTTATTCTAGACATAGTTACTGAGTACCTACTATGTGCCTACGGCTTGGGGAATATAGTGATCAACAGGGTTGACAAAAATCCGTCATCAAGCTTTCACTCTGGCTCTTTCCTTCCCTAGGCTTTTCTCACGTCCAAATCTTTCTTGTTCTTTAGTCTTAGATCATGTCACTTCAGAGAGGCGTTCCCTGTCTGCCCATCTTTAAAGTAGGACCTTCCCATCTTCCCTGCTCAGTAAACACAGCACCTGTTTATTTCCTTTGTAGCATTTAAATAGTTTATTTAGTTATGCACTTATTGACGCCCAAATACTTACAAAAAACACGTTGTGTGTTGAGCAGATATATGCCAGGCACTGTGCTGAGGAGTATATTATATATTCCTTAGCATCTTATTCACGTGACGTACAACTCAGAGAGACAGGTCCTGTTGTCATCCCCACTAAAACAGGGAAACCAGGGCTCAGAGAGATTGTCTTCCATCTGCCAAACTTAAGTCCTCAGTTTTCTGTCCAGTACCCTTTTACTGTGTTAACATTGTTTTTATTACTACAGTCATGATCATTAATAATCATAATATGTAGCATTTCTCAAAGTTACAGTGTGCCCAGCACTGTGCTAATCACTTTCCATGGCTTAACCTCCTATTAATCTTCATGGCAATTCTTTGAGGTGGGTGCCCTTTTACCGTCTTCATTTTGCAGATGTGGAAACTGAAGAAGAGTTTGAGTGCCTTGCCCAAGGCCTCAGGAACACTCAGTGTTAAGGGGTACATCCAGGATTTGAACCCAGACAGTCTGACTCCAGAGTTGATGTCCTTAATTATTTTACACATAACTTTGCACATAGCATACAATATCTTTAAGAATGTCGTTGCTGTTTCATATGTTCAAAAGTTGGTAAAAAGTTGAGATGGTTGTATCATATCTAATCAGCTTATTTCAGGCATTTCTGCAAATTGTGTTGATTTTTTAACTTGATGACATAAAACTTAAAAGCCCTGGCTACCATATTTCTTAGACCAGCTTCCCTTCCTCCCCTCCCCCAACCCATCCCCGGTTCTGCTGTACTTGGGCAAGGGTTAAACAGTGTTTGCTTCAGGAAGGAGTCAGCTCCGAGGGACCGAAATGGGGGAGCACAGATAGTTTATGGGGATGAGTGGAGCCAGACTACCTTTCCCGCGTGTTTGTGTTTTAATTTCTTGTAGGACTTGGCTTTTTGGAGGAAGAAACTTTGTCTTCTGATCGTTTATATTCTTTGTAGTTATGACTTTTACACAGCAGGTGTTTATGACTATTTACTAATTGTTTGGAGGTTAGCCTTCTTTCTTTTTCAAGGTCAAAGCAAAGTTGGGTAGCTGTATACATTAACCGTTGTATTTAAAAGTAGTTTCTTTCAGAAGTATGTTGACAGCTCTAACATACAGATGTATTCTCACTGAGCCTTTGAGAAACGATACGCGTATTTTGAAAGGATATGATAAAATTTCCTATAAGAATGTCAGATTTGTTCTAGTGTCTGAATATATAGAGAAGTGTAGAGGATTGTTAAGAGTGCTGCCAGGTCTAAGTACTTTTGCTTCTAGCCACAAGGTGTTACTAAGTTGCAAAGCAGTAACTAGAAGAAATGCAAACCTTAACCTCAGATGCAACGTTTGAAGCAAAATGAAAATAAAATCAGTTTGGTTATGTAAAATTTTCACATTATGCTGATGATTTTCTAAAGTGAAATCATAGCTTTGTAACAGAAATCAGGGGCCAGTGGATTATCATTTCAGTTATAGGACAATGTATAAAATCAGTACATTTTAGAAGTCTTTTAAACAGCCAGTACTTTATAAAAGCTATATTTTTATACAAATTGAAGGGTAACTTTATTGTTGTTGATTCTTATTTTTTAAATTAATTCATTAATTTTTGGCTGCATTGGGTCTTCTTTGCTGCATGCAGGTTTTCTCTAGTTGCAGTGAGCGGGGGCTCCTCTTTGTTGTGGTGCGTGGGCTTCTCATTGTGGTGGCTTCTCTTGTTGCGGAGCACAGGCTCTAGGCGCGCAGGCTTCAGTAGCTGTGGCTTGCGAGCTCAGTAGTTGTGGCACACGGGCTTAGTTGCTCCGCGGCATGTGGAATCTTCCTGGACCAGGGCTTGGACCCATGTCCCCTGCATTGGCAGGCGGATTCTTTTTTTTTTTTTTTTAACATCTTTATTGGGGTATAATTGCATTACAATGGTGTGTTAGTTTCTGCTTTACAACAAAGTGAATCAGTTATACATATACACATGTTCCCATATCTCGTCCCTCTTGCGTCTCCCTCCCTCCCACCCTCCCCATTCCACCCCTCCAGGTGGCAGGCGGATTCTTAATCACTGTGCCACCAGGGAAGTCCTGATTCTTATTTTAATAATAGTTAAAGTGTCTTTTATCACTCCATCCACAGCATTCTCCCATATCTTCAGCATATGAACAAAATGATAGTAATTTAGAAGGTGCTCATGGTCAGGGTCTCCGCTGCACCATTTCATGAGACTGGGACAATCTGGTATCTGCACAGACATGTTTGATCAGAACACAGATTCCTGTGAAGGCATATTAAAGATTGAGAAGGGAATGATAACAGAGTAAAAATGATTGTGTGTGGTTTTTACTGCACTAAGTTTGTCCCCTAAGTTAAATACAGCATGTCAAGATGGAAGAACACTCCTAAAAATAAGAGCAAAATATTTTATGTCCAGATCACCAGCAAAAGTCAGAGTCTGAGATGCTGATTAGGATTTTAGCGAAATGTCATTATAATGAAGCAGACATCTTTTTTAACAATTTAAAAAATATGAGAACTTTTGAATTCTTAAAGACAGATGGTTAAAAAGAGATGTCAAAGAAAACTAAGTAAGGAAGGAAGGATGTGTAGCAAAGCCTGACAGGATGGATGGAAAGGGTGTCACTTCTGAGGCTCTGGATCCTTCTCCCATCTCCTCCTTTGGACCGGTGTAGTCAGCTGCCTGGTGTCCTGCTGTAGTTACAGTTGTGAAGCCAAAGCAGTATCAACACCTAATACGTTCCTTGCAGGTTCCATTACTTTCAACCAAGTTAAGATTTAACCTTGCCTCATGGGTCCCACAAGCTAGTGGGTTAGGGTCCTTTGTCAAAAAACAATAAAATGCACATCAGGATTCCTCCTTTGTCATCTTCTTTTGGGTGTTTCTCTTCTGTTTATGCAAGTTTGTGAGCAAAATGAGATAAATATGCTCATTCAGATATAACATTCCTGTGATGAATCAAATTGACTTTTTTTGGCTGAGACAAAGTGTGAGAAAGGAATTAAACACACTTTATTTTAATCAGATTATCAAACAAATATAAAAAAGCACTTTTTATTTATTTATTTAACTTCTTTATTGGAGTATAATTGCTTTACAATGATGTGTTAGTTTCTGCTTTATAACGAAGTAAATCAGTTATACATATGTTCCCATATCACTTCGCTCTTGCGTCTCCCTCCCTCCTACCCTCCCTATCCCACCCCTCCAGGTGGTCACAAAGCACCAAGCTGATCTCCCTGTGCTATGTGGCTGCTTCCCACTAGCTATTTTACTTCTGGTAGTGTATATATGTCCATGCCACCCTCTCACTTCGTCACAGCTTACCCTTCCCCCTCCCCATATCCTCAAGTCCATTCTCTAGTAGGTCTGTGTCTTTATTCCCGTCTTGCCCCTAGGTTTTTCATGACCTTTTTTTTTTTTCTTAGATTCCATATATATGTGTTAGTGTACGGCATTTCATTTTCTCTTTCTGACTTACTTCACTCTGTATGACAGACTCTAGGTCCATCTACCTCACTACAAATAACTCAATTTCGTTTCTTTTTATGGCTGAGTAATATTCCATTGTGTATATGTGCCACATCTTCTTTATCCATTCATCTGTTGATGGACACTTAGGTTGCTTCCATGTCCTGGCTATTGTAAATAGAGCTGCAGTGAACATTGTGGTCCATGACTCTTTTTGAAGTCTGGTTTTCTCAGTGTATATGCCCAGTAGTGGGATTGCTGGGTTGTATGGTAGTTCTAGTTTTAGTTTTTTAAGGAACCTCCATACTGTTCTCCATAGTGGCTGTATCAATTTACATTCTCACCAACAGTGCAAGAGTGTTCCCTTTTCTCCACACCCTCTCCAGCATTTATTGTTTCTAGATTTTTTGATGATGGCCATTCTTACCGGTGTGAGATGATATCTCATTGTAGTTTTGATTTGCATTTCTCTAATGATTAATGATGTTGAGCATTCTTTCATGTGTTTGTTGGCAATCTGTATATCTTTGGGGAAATGTATCTTTAGGACTTCTGCCCATTTTTGGATTGGGTTGTTTGTTTTTTGATATTGAGCTGCATGAGCTGCTTGTAAATTTTGGAGATTAATCCTTTGTCAGTTGCTTCATTTGCAAATATTTTCTCCCATTCTGAGGGTTGTCTTTTCGCCTTGTTTATGGTTTCCTTTGCTGTGCAAAAGCTTTGAAGTTTCATTAAGTCCCATTTGTGCACTTTTTAAAAATGCCTATAATGATGCCCAGTTCCTTTGGAGATATAAAACTGTGCTAGTATTTGATTTCCAGGGAGCCATGTACAGATTCACACGTAATCTCCTTTAAAAAATGGGGAGAAAAGGAGTTAGCTTTGTTTCTCTTTGTCCTTTAGACCTGCTTCCTGGGTATTCGTGAGTGTTTTCGGTGTCAGTTTAGTATGTCTGGTGTAAATATGCGATAGGATACTGTTAGTGCTGCTCTGGTTTCACTCTGTCATCCCTGGGTGATCCTGGCCCTCCTTCCAGCTGAACCTCAACCAAGCCTTGGAACTGTCTCTGCCCAGCTCACTAGAAGGCCTTGTCCAGTTAAGTAAATGTTCATCCTTGAGCTGGAACTTGTTAGCTGTTCCTGGTTTATACGGTTCTTTCCTGAGCCACAAAGGACAATTTGGGATTATGATGTCTGGCCAGTGGATGTTTTCCTCCTTCTCTACACAAGGGTAAAATTATCCAACACTACTTACATTAATAGGTAAACATATCGGTTCCAAATATTTGCCTGCCTTCTGTGTATAAGGAATTGTGCAAGGCCTTGTGAGACTCCAGAGGTGAAGGTAATGAAGTCCCTATCCTGTTGAATCAGGAGTCAGATGAGCGAGTTTTTGCAGGTTAATGAAAAGAAGGGAGTCTTTATTATACATATTTTTTGGTGCTTTTGAGGATAGTGGCTTGTCAGCGTGCCTGTTTCTGAATAAATGGAGCTTGTTGGTGTAAGTCCCCCAGTTCTTCCATTTGAACCATTTTTATAAAAATCTTTTAAAAAGATTGTTACATGCTTAAACATAGCAAACCAAGTGTGTCTTTCCAGGCAGAAGTATTAAAAATAATCACACCTTTTCTTGTTGACTTAAAATTTGTATCACGAGCATCAGTTTTAATAATAACTGTTACTCAGTTTAGATACCTTTTGCCCCTACCCAAACTAATAAAAGACATCAAACCACAGATCCAGGAAGCTCAGACAGCCCTCCAATCAGAATAAATACCTCCCAAATAAAACCTAGGCACACATATGCAAAAATCTTGCTTTGTAATTGTAAAACCTAAATATTACTAAGCAAACTCAGCATTTGAGCCCATCTTACGTTTGCTCAAGAATAAATGAAATTTCTTATATTGGGTTGACCAAAATGTTCATTTGGGTTTTTCTGTACCATCTTAAGGAAAAACCCAAAAGAAGTTTTTGGCCAACCCAATATTAACCAGCACAATCATTCATTAAAAAATTTCTTACGAACTCTTATTATCGGTTTAAGAGGAATCCATTTTAGCCCTTTAACCACTTGCGTATATTGCTCCAGCCATGGTAGGGCAGAAGTGAAAGCTTACTTGTGGTTCCCAATTGTATTCATTATTCTTTTCATTTTAAAACTTTGCTTTGGAAATCCCACATTTATTTATTTATTTATTTATTTATAAAAATTTATTTTTTTAAAACTTTTGCCTGCGTTGGGTCTTCACTGCTGCCTGCGGGCTTTCTCTAGTTGCGGTGAGCGGGGGCTACTCTTTGTTGTGGTGCGTGGGCTTCTCATTGCGGTGGCTTCTCTTGTTGAGGAGCACGGGCTCTAAGCACGCAGGCTTCAGTAGTTGTGGCATGCGGGCTCAGTAGTTGTGGCTCGCGGGCTCTAGAGCGCAGGCTCAGTAGTTGAGGCTCACGGGCTTAGTTGCTCTGCAGCATGCGGGATCTTCCCGGACCAGGGCTCGGACCCGTGTCCCCTGCATTGGCAGGTGGATTTTTTACCACTGCGCCCCCAGGGAAGGCCTGGAAAACTCTTTTTTTCTCTTTTTTTTTTTTTTTTTGTGGTACGCGGGCCTCTCACTGTTGTGGCCCCTCCCATTGTGGAGCACAGGCTCTGGACGCGCAGGCCCAGCGGCCATGGCTTACGGGCCCAGTCGCTCCGCGGCATGTGGGATCTTCCCCGACCGGGACACAAACCCGTGTCCCTTGCATCGGCAGGTGGACTGTCAACCACTGCGCCACCAGGGAAGCCCTGGAAATCTCTTTTTTCAAGTCATGTTTGTATATAAGTACTTCACAGAGAATTCATTAATGTAAATTATAAATATAATTTTATTATTCAGTTGTTAATTAGTAATTGAATAATAAAATTATAGGCAGTTGTTGCTTTAACTATGTGTTTTTTTTTTTTTTTTTTTTGCGGTACGCAGGCCTCTCACTGTTGTGGCCTCTCCCGTTGCAGAGCACAGGCTCCGGACGCACAGGCTCAGCGGCCATGGCTCACGGGCCCAGCCGCTCTGCGGCATGTGGGATCTTCCCAGACCGGGGCGCGAACCCGTGTCCCCTGCATCGGCAGGCGGACTCTCAACCACTGTGCCACCAGGGAAGCCCTAACTATATTTTAAAGTGGATGTGCCAAAGCTATGCAATAGCTTGATCACCTACAGTATGGAGGGCAGTTGAGTGAAATTAATCATCTGCTGTCTTTGACGTGTTCTGAAATTCTGGTACTAGACAGCAGTGAGACCTGCACAGAGGATTGTCTTTTCTGCTGTGTTAAATGAATTATCATCATTTATTATGATGTCAGTCATGTGGAACTGAGTAGACGATTCAGCACAGATACCTACTAAGGTACCATAAAGCTCATGGGGTAAATAAAGTGTTGTAATCTTACGCAATTGGAAGCCACCTAACTACTTCTGAGGACAACAACTGAAGAAGTCCCAAAGTTAAGTTTCCCTGCACTGAAGCCAAAACGCTTATTTTCAATTTGTTGTTCGTTCATAAGACAACTGTGCACATTTGGGTGGGTCTCTTAAATGTGTCTGTGCACATTTGGGTGGGTTGTTTAAAAGAGAAGGCTTTTAAACAAAGCCTTCTCTTCATGCTGTACTTGAAAGACACTTGGCTCCGGCTTGGACTCCCAGCCATTTCCTAGTATCCGGCCTGGTGTTTGCTCTCTGTCCTCTGAATGAATACTGGTGCTAATAGCTGTAACCCTGGTGGGGGTGTGTGTGGAGGAGCCTCGAAAGTACTTCATGCCTTCTTCCTCTGATGGCCCTTGAGCTCTGAGTGAAGAACAATCTGATTGTTTTTGTAGCGCCACCACTAAGTATTCAGGATTCCTCATAATATCCTGCTGGATAATAGAAATGTCATTAATTGAAAAATAAATCAGGCCTGATGTTTAAAATTCACACACCTTTAAACAATGTGAATGGTGAAATTCAATTAAGGTCTGTATCTTAGGAGTATTGTACCTATTTTCATTTCCTGTTTTGATCATTACACTTGGGTTATGTAAAATGTCAACAGTAGAGGAGGCTGGGTAAAGGGTGTATGGGACCTCTACTATTTTTGCACATTTTCTGTAAGTCTAAAATGATTTCAAAATGAAATTTTCTAAATAAGCTACTAGAAATCGTTTCCAGTCATCCTATGTTAAGGAAACTTTCCTCAAGAAAAACCGCAAAAGTGAAACTAAGAACATTTCTGACTGCCATTCTCGTTACTTGAAATGTCTCATTTACATGAGATATAAGCAAATGTGCATGGATTCATCTGAAAATTTCGTTTTATATTTGAAAAGAAAATGGAAACAGGACTTGGACTAGTGATAAGTAAGCAAACACCAAGTAAAGTATGGCCGCCTGCTTTTTTTTAGTCTTACAAGCTCTGTCACATCAGTTGAGACCCCACGCTGTGGTTCTTCACGTTTGGGCCTCCTTTCTGCCCTCCCCCTGCAGCCATTTACTTGCTTTTACAGGAATGATCATTAGACCTCTGTGGCAATGGAAATACTTATTTAGGTTGAGAAGTTACGGCAATTTAAAAATTTTTGGTGTTGAGACAGGGCCTTAAAAAAAATCCTCCATTCCAAACCCACATGATTTGTATACATTTATTGACATCAAAATATTTTCTTTAATAACTTGCATATTATATTGTAGCTTCCGTAGAAGTTGAGCTGTGTATCGAGGAGGCTTATAAATGTTGCTTATATACTATTCTTTCTACAAGGCACGTGGCTTTGAGGGGACCGTAAAAATCAGCTTCAGTTCCCCCACTTTCGATCTGTGTGACCTCAGGCAAGTTACTTGACAACTCTTAGTACCACCCTACACCTGTGTGTCTGGATAATAATACACAGCTTTCAAACTTAAATGAGAAATGTGCAGTCTTTTGCATAGTTTCTGGAACATGCTAGGTACTCAGCAAGTGGTAAGTAATACTGTCAATAGCAGTCATTCATACTGTTGTCTAAACTACATTTTTATTCCATTTTCTAATCTACTCTTAAATTATTTAAAGCTAATAAACAATAATATTACACTTCCTGTGAGTAATCTTTCTTTTTTTTTGTTTTAACATCTTTATTGGAGCATAATTGCTTTACAGTGGTGTGTTAGTTTCTGCTTTATAACAAAGTGAATCAGTTATACATATACATATATTCCCATATCTCTTCCCTCTTGCGTCTCCCTCCCTCCTACCCTCCGTATCCCACCCCTCTAGGTGGTCACAAAGCACCAAGCTGATCTCCCTGTGCTATGTGGCTGCTTCCCACTAGCTATCTGTTTTACATTTGGCAGTGTATATATGTCCATGCCACTCTCTCAGTTCGTCCCAGCTTACCCTTCCCCCATCCCCATGTCCTCAGGTCCATTCTCTACGTCTGTGTCGTTATTCCTGTCCTGCCTCTAGGTTCATCAGAACCATTTTTTCTTTTTTTTTAGATTCCATATATATGTGTTAGCCTATGGTATTTGTTTTTCTCTTTCTGACTTACTTCACTCTGTATGACAGACTCTAGGTCCATCCACCTCACTACAAATAACTCAATTTCATTTCTTTTTATGGCTGAGTAATATTCCATTGTATATATGTGCCACATCTTCTTTATCCATTCATCTGTTGATGGACACTTAGGTTGCTTCCATGTCCTGCCTGTTGTAAATAGAGCTGCAGTGAACATTGTGGTACATGACTCTTTTTGAATTACGGTTTTCTCAGGGTATATGCCTAGTAGTGGGATTGCTGGGTCGTATGGTAGTTCTATTTTTAGTTTTTTAAGGAACCTCCATACGGTTCTCCATAGTGGCTGTATCAATTTACATTCCCACCAACAGTGCAAGAGTGCTCCCTTTTCTCCACACCCTCTCCAGCATTTATTGTTTCTAGATTTTTTGATGATGGCCATTCTTACCGGTGTGAGATGATATCTCATTGTAGTTTTGATTTGCATTTCTCTGATGATTAATGATGTTGAGCATTCTTTCATGTGTTTGTCGGCAGTCTGTATATCTTCTTTGGAGAAATGTCTCTTTAGGTCTTCTGCCCATTTTTGGATTGGGTTGTTTGTTTTTTGATATTGAGCTGCATGAGCTGCTTGCAAGTTTTGGAGACTAATCCTTTGTTGGTTGCTTTGTTTGCAAATATTTTCTCCCATCCTGAGGGTTGTCTTTTCGTCTTGTTTAAGGTTTCCTTTGCTGTGCAAAAGCTTTGAAGTTTCATTAGGTCCCGTTTGTTTATTTTTGTTTTTATTTCCATTTCTCTAGGAGGTGGGTCAAAAAGGATCTTGCTGTGATTTATGTCATAGAGTGTTCTGCCTGTGTTTTCCTCTAAGAGTTTTATAGTGTCTGGCCTTACATTTAGGTCTTTAATCCATTTGGAGTTTATTTTTGTGTATGGGAGTGTTCTAATTTCATTCTTTTACATGTAGGTGTCCAGTTTTCCCAGCACCACTTATTGAAGAGGCGGTCTTTTCCCCATTGTGTATTCTTGCCTCCTTTATCAAAGATATGTGCGTAGGTTTCTCTCTGGGCTTTCTGTCCTGTTCCATTGATCTATATTTCTGTTTTTGTGCCAGTACCATACTGTCTTGATTACTGTAGCTTTGTAGTATAGTCTGAGGTCCAGGAGTCTGATTCCTCCAGCTCCGTTTTTCTTTCTCAAGATTGTTTTGGCTGTTTGGGGTCTTTTGTGTTTCCATACAAATTGTGCAATTTTTTGTTCTAGTTCTGTGAAAAATGCCATTGGTAGTTTGACAGGGATTGCATTGAATCTGTAGATCGCTTTGAGTTGTATAGTCATTTTCACAATGTTGATTTTTCCAGTCCAGGAACATGGTATATCTCTTCATCTGTTTGTATCGTCTTTAATGTCTTTCATCAGTTTCTTAGAGTTTTCTGCATACAGGTCTTTTGTCTCCTTAGGTAGGTTTATTCCTAGGTATTTTATTCTTTTTGTTGCAGTGGTAAATGGGAGTGTTTCCTTAATTTTCGCCTGTCTTTCCAGCCAGTTTTTTGTTGATCACAATCCTCCAGTTCCTCCATATATGTGAACAAATATATAATTTCAAAATATTTTCATAATTCATGTACAGTACTTTTTACCAGCCAGTTTTCTTGTCATTATCCTTGTTGCTTAATAAATTTAAAGTTGCCCCCAAATGAATCATTTGTAAACAACACTCATCTTTTTAGTTTGGTCTCAGTATTCTTTTTCCAAAGTTCTATATTCAGACAATTCATTATTTAAAAAAATTACAAACCCATATTATTTAAAGCAAGTTGCTTTGGACATTGACAAAGTTTGTTCATTCACTTGAATATTCTGATATCATTCTAGTAAAAGTTACCTGTATGTGGAAGTGAAGTATCTTATAAATACCTTCTGTCTGCTGTCAAAATACCTGTAACCTGTAGATCCAAGTCCAAGTATGTATATACTCTGTACCTACCTGTTTAAACTTTGGCAAGTTACTTAACTTCTCTGAGCCTCAACTTTCTTGTCTGTAAAATGAGGATAAGATAGCACATACCTTAGAATATTGTGGTTAGGATTTCATGAGTTAATGTATGTAAAGTGTTGGGTACCTGGAGCATAGTAAGTTCTGTATAAGTGTTTGTTGTGGTTGCTTTTATAATCGTTACTTCTCTTATGCTGTGTTTGCCGTGGAAGTTTCTCACTTGAATCTAAATCTTTTGGTTATAGAGATTTTCGTTTAAGATATTTATTAGTATCCTTTTCTAATACAAAATGATTTCCTTATATGTTTTTAGGCTAAATTGTTCTGGCCAGGTGATATGCTTATCTTTGGAGATTCTATTTTTAAATTGTGTCTTCAGCCGTTAGAGTCTGTTTTGATCCAGTGTTTTGCTTCCCCTGGCAACCAGTTTTTTTCCTTCCTAGATTACAACAGGCACCTCTGTGAAGCCTTCTTTGTCACTTTTTGTTATAACCCTCTTCTGCCCTCACTCTACTCCCATCACATATTAGACCTGGGGACTGCTATCTTTTTTCCCTTGACCTTATACTGACTGAATCCTAGTAGGTATTGAGTAAATGTTGAATTTATGAGTTATGTAGTATCTTTGATTTTTTTATCCTGTATGACATGTAGTGCACATCTTATTATTTGTTCTTTATTACTGCTTATAAACTCAGCATTATTTGTAGTATTTTAAGTTTGTTTGGAGTGAACTTTGGCTCTCTGGCACCCTTAAAGGTACCAGTAGAAACTGAAGATGATGTCATTACCAGAATGACTATTTTATGTTTTGTATCCTTTTTCTAAAAAGTCAGCAAAGTAAATAATGGTGTTAAATTTGGCATTAGCCTGATAAAATCCACCTTTTGCCATCTTTAAAGTAAAAAGTTGCTGTTCTGCTAATTTGCTTCTCATGCTGTCTTGAGTGCTTATAAGAGCTCTGGAGAAAAAAATGTTTTCTACACAGATATACTTTCAAACATTAGAGCATTTAGTGAAAAAATACTAAATACTCTGCTTAATGCCAAGATTATCTTTAGAAAGCTGTTTGTGCTAAAACTTTTTTTTAGCTCATCTACTTCCACAAGTAAGGTTACAAAAATCTTTTTGATAGCTGCACTCTTAGTCCAGTGATTTTAATAAATACACTTTCCAAGTAACTGTTCTCATTAGTTAGGTGGAAGGAAATGTTGGAGCCCTCAGACACCATACATTATTATATCTCTAACTTGTTAGGTAGTTTCCATAGTTAGGTGACTGACTTAAGAAAAGTTGACAAACAGGGCCCTACATGCCTTGGTTTGTTTATATGGCACCTTCTCCATTTCTGTAGCAACTTACTCAACCTTCCAGGTGTATTTTCGGTGGGGAAGTATTGAGAGTAGAAAATTAGTACTGGGTTTGCTGTTCTTCTTTCAGTTGTGGTATATTTGATCATCCATAAAAATGTCATGCCACCATGAGCAGGTTATTATACTATTCTAACCATTGTGATGAATATATTCAAGAGGTCTTATTTCTAATATTCTTCATCCTTATTGCAGTACCTGCCATTATGCTAGACAGCCTATCCAGTGCAGTAAGGCAAGAAAAATAAATAAAAGGCAATGATCCAAATTGGAAAGGAAGAAGTAAAACTGTTTATTCACAGACAGATGATCACGGATGTAGAAGATTTGATGGAATCTCCAAAGAAGCTACTAGAGCTGATAAATTTAGCAAGGCTGCAGAATACAAGATCAGTATGCAAAAGTCATTTGTATTTCTACATATTAAGCAATCAGAAACTGAAATTTAGAGGAAAAAAAAAAGCAATACCATTTACAATAGCACCAAAACATATGAAATACTTAGGGATAGAATTGACAATACAAGTGCAAGACCTCCACTGAAAACTGCAAAACATCGTTGAGACAGAATAATGGAGCCCCAGGGTTTCCCTGGTGGCCCAGTGGTTAAGAATCCGCCTGCCAATGCAAGGAACACAGGTTTGTGCCCTGGCCCGGGAAGATCCAACATGCTGCAGAGCAACTAAGCCCTTGCATCACAACTACTGAGCCTGAGCTCTAGAGCCCACAGGCCACAACTACTGAGCCCATGTGCCACAAGTACTGAAGCCTGTGCGCCTAAAGCCCATGCTCCACAACAAGAGAAGCCATGACAATGAGAAGCCCGCGCATCTCAACGAAGAGCAGCCCCCGCTCACCACAGCTAGAGAAAGCCCACGCACAGCAACAAAGACCCAACACAGCCATAAATGAATGAATGAAAATAATGGAGCCCCAAGTAAATGGAGAGATGCACCATGTTTATGGGTCAGAAAACTCAATACGGTTAGCATCTCCGTTCTCTCCAAAGTGATTGATGGATTCATTGCAATTCAAATCAGAATCTCAGCAGGCCGGACTTCCCTGGTGGTGCAGTGGTTAAGAATCCGCCTGCCAATGCAGGGGACATGGGTTTGAGCCCTGGTCTAGGAAGATCCTACATGCCGCGGAGCAGCTAAGACCGTGAGCCACACCTACTGAACCTGAGCTCTAGAGCCCTCGAGCCACAACTAGTGACCCTGCACGTCTAGAGCCTGTGCTCCGTGACAAGAGAAGCCACCACAATGAGAAGCCCATGCACCGTGATGAAGAGTAGCCCCCACTCACCCCGCAACTAGAGGAAGCCCGTGCGCAGCAACAAAGACCCAACGCAGCGAAAAATAAATAAAAATTAATTAATTAAAAAAATCTCAGCAGGCAGTTTTGCAGGAATTGATGAGCGGATTCTAAAATTCTTACAGACGTGCAAAGACTCTAGAGTAGTCTGAAGGACTTTGACAAAGAAGAAAGTTGGAGAATTAACACTACTTGAACGCAAGATTTATTATAGAGGTGTAGTAGTCAAAAAAGTATTGAATTGGTATCAAGATAGATGTGTAGATTAGAGCAAAACAGAGTCCAGAAATAAATCCACGCATATATGGACAATTGATTACTGACAACAGTGAGAAGGCAGTTCATTGCAGAAAGGCTAGTCCTTTCCAATTGCTGGAACAATTACATATCCATGTTTAAAAACAAAACAAAAGAACTTCAAACCTCGTAGCATACATAAACATCAACTTAAAATGGAAGATCTAAATATCAAACCTTAAGACAAAATTTCTAGAAGAAAACATAGATGAAAAATCTTTGTGGTCTGAGTTAGGTAAAGATTTCTTAGATAAGTCACCAAATGCAAGATCTGTAAAAGGATAATTTGCACATCAAAGTTAAATAGTCTGTTCTTGGATAGACACTGTTAAGAGTATGAAGAGAGAAGCCACAGACTAGGAGAAAAGAATTGCAGGTGACCTATAGCTGGACTATATAAAGAACTGTAAAACTCAGTAATTACAAAAACAGACAACCCGGTGAAAACGTGCAAAACTTTCGAACAGACACTTCACTAAAGAAAATATATTCTGGATATACTTTTCAAGTACATGAAAAGGAGCTCAGCATCATTAGTCATTAGGGAAATACATAATAAAACCACAATGAAATGCTACTGCATACCAATTAAAATGGTTAAATTTTTAAAATACAATACCAGGTGTGGGAAAGGATGTAAAGAAACTGGAACTGGTCTAAATGTAAAATACGACCACTTTCTAAAACAATTTGGTAGTTTCTTAAAAAGTATACAACCGTATACCTGCCATGTGGTCCAGCTATTTCACTTCTAGGTATTTTCCCAAGAGAAATGAAGGCCTGTGTCCATACGAAAACGTGAATATAAATGTTTATAGCAGCTTTATTTGTAATAGCTAAAAACTGGAAGAATCCCAAATGTCTGTCAATAGGCAAGTATATAAACAAATAATGATACAATGGAATATTACTTAGCAATTAAAAAGGGGTGATCTATTGATATCCACACTAACATGAATGAATCATACAGAAATTCTGAAGGAAAGAATTCGAGTTAAAAAAATTAATGTATAATTACAGTTATATAAAATTCTAGAAAAGGCAAACGAATGTAGAGTGACTGATCAGATTGTTTAGGGGTTGGTAAGGAAGGGCAGGAAAGGGGGATGACAAAGGGACCCGAAACTTTTTTGGGGTGATGGATATGTTCACTGTCTTAATTATGGTGATGATTTCACATGTATGTCTATCAAAAGTTACCAAATCACATACTTAAATATGTGTAGTTTATTGGATATCAGTTGTACCTCAATAAAGCTAAAAACAAAAATAAAGAGTGCAGGCTCTGCTGTTAGAAAGCCTGGGTAAAAGAAGGACAATAACAGGACCTAACTCTCAGGGTTGTCGTGAGGACTGTGGGTTTTGATGTATGGTCAGAGATTAGACCAGGGCCTGACTCAGCGCTCTTCACCATTTGATATGACTGTATTTTATTTTCTACTAAATCATAGACTCTCAACAAGCAAGGCACCACGTCTCTGCCATCATTTTGCCTAGTTTGAAACTCAGCACGAGTGTTTATTTGTGTAATCCTCAACGTATTACAAAAACAGGGCGAAAAGCATTTTGACGAACTTTACGTGGTTCAGTAATAGAATTAGCGTCCTTCAAACATGTACAGCATAGGTAAAGATTGAAAAAAGAACTGTGGAATTTGGTATACACTGCTCTGGCCTAATTTGTGAATTATGGTATTTATATATGTTTAGAATTATATGGGAAACATTTAAAATGTTACATTGTCTTAAAGATATACCTTTATTTTTATACACGTATGTAAATGTGTGTATATGTGTGTGTCTATCACATATTCCCTGAAAATGGTTTCCTTTGGGCACTCTAACGTAGCTGTCACCCTCGTTTCTTTGACTTACTTTAGAATGCAGTTAAGTCCTTGGGAAAATCACTTATGTCATCAGTGAGGAATGCCACCAAAATAGCTTCTCACTTAAGTTCCCATCCCCAGAGCTAACCCACGGGAGGTTCCGATAAATTCAAATATTTAATAACTTGTATTTTTCTTTCTCCTTAAACACAGGCCCTCTGGTCCTGGAGGCAGGATCATGTGGTGGATTCTTGGCAGTCAGCAGTCTGTGGAGCATTTGCAGGTGCAAAGGATTATATTATACTGGGAAAGACCAAAGAGGGGGAGAAAAATGTGAAAATATTAACTGTGCAAAAACAACAGTCTTCAGAAATTCCAGATTGTTTGGAAGAAAAGAGTCCCACTAGTTGTTTGAGAAAAGAGAGTGTCTTAGGGGGGAAAAAAAAAAAAAACTGCTAAAAAGGTGTCTGCCTGAAAGACAGCCAATTTGTTTTTGACAAATTTTTTCTTTTTATTAAAGCCTTCACTCAGACCCTTGGATTATCTTAAAGATGATTTAGCAAGGCCTCTGTGGGAAGAGACTGGCTGTGGGTGCAGCTATCTGCCTTGAGCACTTCTTGGGGGGGGTTTAGGCGATTTTTGCAGAAGGCAGTGATTCACGGTCCATGTGACATGTTTGACAGCGCCGTAGATTAACTGGTGTCAGGAGAGCGGAGGCTGCTCCACAACTTACTGAAGGCTAAAAACTGCGTGGTGTAGAAAATATGGAGATCTAAACATCTGGGCATTTTCTAGACATTAAACAAAGAGCAGAGCGACACTATGCAATGTCTATCTATCACTTGGTCATATGCGTTTTCCAGTGAGGTTTTAGTGAGAACTCAGAAACTGGAAAGAATTTAAAAAGTAAGAGGTGTAACGGTCTAAAAGAGAAATAAATACATTTTGTTGCAAATAAAGGTGAGTGAGAATTATGGTTGAAATAAATCGAAACGGAAATTTGCCAGAAAATTGTAAACTGCTGGTTTTGATGTGAAGCCAGTAAACTGACAGATATGCGGGCTTAGGATACCAACCTTAGTAGAAAATAATTCGTTTCCAATTTGTTTAATGGTCGTTGGATGGGTTTTTAGTTGTAGTGATTAGGAAAACAGAAAACATACATTTTATAATTAATAATTGGACCCATCTGACTTATAGAATTGATAATCCAAAATAAGACTCTTGCCTCTAGATATGAAGCCAGCTCAGATTGCTTATGACGGGTAATTGTTTCCACATGATCCATAGTCATTAGCTGTGTTAAATGGGTACGTGGTTTTGATTCATTTGCCAGTGGTCAGGAGTCTTTACTCCCCAGTCCCTAAGAAATGTGCGTTTCTGTGGACTCCCTTCTGGGTCCTGGGCACAAAGTGAGCATTCTGGAAATTGAGTCATCCTGGATAAGGAAGGCCGGTTCTTAAAGTTAACATACTATAAAACGTCTGAGTGTTGAAACAAATATATATATTCTCTGGTCCCTTCCCTTAGGTAGCTAATTCAAAGATTCGCTTGCAAATATGCATTGTTCCTATTAAGGACATGTGCGTTCATTACAATTCCTTTTTCTGAATAATGCTGTGTAATAGGCACTAAGTACTTAGTTTAGTCAGGGGGTGGGAGCCAGGGAGAAACTTGGTATCAGACCCCCACTGTTTGGCGGGATCCTGTGGGCCAGGCTCTTTCCATTCCGGTGGCCCCCCTGAGGATGAGGAGTGCAGCAAGCCACACTGCTCTCCAGGGACAGTGGGGAAGCTGGGATGCGGGGCAGGGAAGGGATTCGCCCAGAGCCTCAGGATCCAGTGCTGGCTGACCTGTCTGAATCATAGAGCTGTCAAACCTCTGTTCTATCCCCAGCTAAGGAACGAGACTTTGGGGCCTTATTGAGCACCCGTTTCCCTTACCTGTAATGCAGAAGCAACCCTCCCTCCGTTAAGGGGTTGTTGCTGGGATAGGTGCGATAATGTGCGTTAGAACTGCGTTTACGGAGTTTATTTCAATAAAAACAACCAGCACCCAGGAAATGAAAAGCTGTCATCATCACAGTAATTCATATTCTTAATTGCATGAAAAAAATAACACATTAATAAAGTTACTATACGTAATCATCACCTCTAGTAGGGTGTAGATTTAAAAACTACTCCAAGACAATTATCTTATTTTTTCAGCTGAGGTTCTGATAGGAATTTGCCCAAGGTCTGCAGAAAATCCGTTGTCAGTACATGTACATGTATTTAACAAAAGATAAAGTAAAATAAATAGATTTCTTGTTTATATCCCTTTTGTTCTGAAATTTTAGCTGGTACAAATGTTGATCCTGAGGAACAAGGTTACTCTTTTACAACCTTTCTGAAAGATAAACGTAATTGGAAAATATTTCAGATTGTGAGAAAGCAACATTCTGTAAGAATTTGCTGCAAGATTGTGCACTGCACAGTATAGAGAAATGACTAATGACTAGTCATCTTGGGCAGCCCCTAAGATCTGACATGCTTACCGGCTGTACTTTCAGATGTTTTTGCCTTACATGGCCACAGAGGCAGTGATAAAACTTGCCCTATAAACCAGAAATCTGATTTCTCATCCCTGTGTGCTTTTCCAAGTTTAACCTGGTTGAAGCATTGTAGACGAACCACTCTCTGGCCATCCTTGGCACTCTTCGGTGCCCATGCTTGCTTTATAAACCACTTGGCACAAATATCCAAAAATGTCCCTTGAGATTGGAGGTGTTGATGGCTCGTCATGCTCAGAAATTCCCTTGGCTTCTGGTCGGGGGTTAGACTGGGGGTGGGGAAACGGACTTTGCCAACTTCCCTACTTCAAGTTAACTTCCAAACATAAAACCATCATTCAGTCTTAATAATTATGACATCTGCTACTATAGGGATATCTCCTACTATAGGGATATCTCCTACTATAGGGATATCTGCTGTTCTAATGTCCTTTGATTAGTTTCCTGTAATGAACACTTAACTTACATTCTCTAAGAGAGAGAGCTCTCCCGCCATGGTTTGAAACTCTAGAATAGGGTGAGGGTTGTTTGGGTAACAAATGACAGGGCTTGATGCAGTCTTTAAAACACAAACGAAAACACGTTTTTTGCCGTTGCTGTTGTTGAAGCCGTCCAAGTCTGGACGCTTGTTTGTAGCTCGTCGGTGGAGCTGCTTTTCCTGCTTCCGGCTCATCTGGGGAGGGGAGCCCCTGGGCGGACAGTGTGTGGCAGTGCCGCCCATTACTGCTCCCACCACATTCACAGCTGCTGTTGGAGGTGACAGCTCCATAACTCTCGTAGGAAGGCGGCCCCTTTGTCTGGAGAAGGCGACGAACCTGCATTTCTTCCCTGAGGACACGTGAGATGTAGTTTCACTGTAAAAGTCTAGTTTCCCCTGAGTCTGGTTCTTGAAAGCAGTTAGCCTAACATTCAGTAAAAACTCAACTCTAGTGGAACCCACAGAAAATTGTTTCACATGTGATTTGAGCACTAAAGTAGCCTGCAGTCGCTGTACCAAATAATTATTTCCTGTCTAATGTTAGCATGTTCCTTGTATTTATTACCAGCGGTTTACATTTCCCTTAAGTAAAATGCAGAAAATAACTACATTTTAACTGGAAATACAGCTCCCCTCCCCATCATGACCAGTTATTCTGTTACGTGATCTTCACAAGTCCTTCTTACAGCCTCATAAAAAACATTGTGAGGTCTGTGAATTAAAGCAGTCTTTGATATTTGAAGACATTTAAATCGTCTTATTAATAACTTGCATAAAATAAAGTTTCCGTCATAGTAATAAAAGTAGGACCTATTTTAGCATATGCATTTTTGTCTAACTTTTCTTCTTATTACTTTCCTGAAACAGAAATCACTGGAAGAATATTGGCAGGCATCTACAGTAGAGGAATGGTGAACTTTTGCTAATGGCCCAAATAAGTTCGATTTACAGTATCCAAATTTAGTAGAAAACAAATACTTTTCAACACAGGTGACGTGTGAGAGCCTGAGTGGTCAGACAGGGGACAGATGATGTCCTTGTTAATTTTTAGTTGGTTCAGGTCAGTTTGTAAAGATTTTCAAGTAGGAAAATCGTGTATGCACTTTTGGATTTTAACAACTGGATACATTTGGATTTGTTTTATTCATATATCAAAGTCATCGTGTAGTGAAACAGCATTACTTTTGGAGCCAAGGTACACATGACTTTTGAGTCCCACCTCCTTTATGGCAGAGTAAGTGGTTAAAAAAAAGTAAGAGTAGTATTTCAGGACTGGGTCCACAAAATTTTTAAATATTTGCAGTTTAGCAGGTCTCTGAATTTCAGACAACTTTTGAATTGGGAGGAAAGTGTTTCACATATTCATAACTCAAAGGTGGCTAAAATAAAAGGGACTCCAGTATACATGTTTATGGTTTTTACTCTGGTTTTAGCCCTAAGATTGGTGTCATTCTGGGTACATCTCTCAAGAAGTCAGCATCATAATAAATGTTACCCAATGGAGGAGGTTCAGTTTAATGATCTTATTTCAGCAACATATTTTAGAAAGATATTGGGCAGAGATCAAATGACCTCCTTGTCCACACACCGCAAAACTTAGAGGGAGAGGTGTGCTATTTCTGAAGCATCCTTTACACACGTGTTCTGTTCAGCTCTTAGAAAACTGCCGATTTCACCCTGGCTCACGGAAGCTGAATCTTTAGAAAGCCCTTTGGGGCTCATTATTTCTATCTCCTTTGGGCCTTTTGGGGTTTAAAATATATCTTTGTATCGTATTAAATAAAACAATGGTACCATATACTGTGATTTCTGTTAAAAAAAAAAAGTAGTCCTCCAGTTCCTCTGTCTGTAGATATGGACCCGTTTAAAATTTGTGGATTAAAAAAAAATCAGTTTGGCACTCATGGCATTTAAATAAAGAGGACAGGAGAGAAAAGTTAGGGAAGAAGCAGTAAGGGAGAATGCAGGCTTGAATCAAAACTGACTCTAACAAGATATGAAAGCGAGTTTAGAAATCTTGTTACTCTAACTGGCCTGTTGATCAGAAGCCTGCAAATACACAAACATTTATACTCTTTTAACCGTAAGAAGCCAGCCACTTATATGAAAAATCCCCACACTGATACCCGTGTCTGTTTGCCAGTTTTGCCTCAGAGCAGAAACGACAGCAGCATTTTGGAGTCAGATTAGAGAAGATGGGCCCATGGAAGGCATGGACCCCCTGAGACTCATGGGGCACAGCATGCCTCTCCGAGTGGGAGTCTGACTACGACACACCCCTTTGTACACACACGGGTTTGTCTGCTGCTTCACAAAAGAGCAAGCTACATTGTGGGGCCTTGTTTTTTTACTTGCAGGTATAAAACATTATCCCGTCACCTCTTCTGTATGCAGTCAGACATCACTACAAAGCAGGGGAGTGTGTGGGTAAAGATTTTGCATGTGTGCTTCCTATTCTTGAATCAATCAGGTGGACGTGACGATAAAGAAGTATTTCTGGCAGAGATATGAGAAATTAATTACAAAATAAAAATGAGAAACTACCGTGTAATGCAGTAAACAGGACCTCACTTGTGTGTTGGGTATTTTTATATGCACAGGTGGATTTGCAGCTGCAGTCACCACGCCTCTGGACGTGGCAAAAACCAGAATCATGTTGGCAAAGGTAAGTGGTAAAATAATGTAATATAGACACAACAGATGCTTGTATCTATTAGCACTTAGGGCTTACATGTATATAAAGTGAACAAAAGTGGCATAACACCTATAGTTAGCAGCCTTTTGCTGCCTGTTGAACCACTAATGAAACTGCCTTTGGACAAAGCAATATCCACAGGAATCGCTGTGACTGATGTCTGGGTAGCATTTTACTGTTTTGCAGTCATTTTCACCTGTATTGTGTGAACAGGGAGGGCTGGTAGGGCCTCTGCCTGGTGATACCATTTTCAAAGAATCTCTGTTTTTACTGGTGACAGACCCGAGGCTCAGAGCGTTGGCCTGCTTCATGCCATGCAGCAAGTATGAGGCTCTGAACTTATAAGAGTGAAGGCTTATTAAGCCTTCACCAGATGAATTAGGACATTTTTCAGAATTGTTAAAAAAGGTCGTTAAGTAAAATTGTTTTTAAAAAACCTGGACCGAGACTACAGGGAAAGGCACACATATACCTGGACCAAAACAAGAAAAACTAAAAAGTCATACCCTTGTGGAAACGCGGAACAAATAAGGGCAGACTCGTAGTATGTAGCTTGATAGGGCAAAGCCTGTTTTAAATTGAACACGGTATTCTTGATTAAGTGTGTTCATTAGCCACTTAGATAGGTTTCATAATCATTACCATTCATACTGATTATTCCCCATCCTCCTCAGATGAGTTAATACTGCTTTCAGTGTCTTTCCTGTTCAATAGTAGTATGTGAATTATCTGAGTTAAGCTCTGCTCATAGGCTGACAGTGAGAGAAGGAACCTAGACAAGCTACTTCTGGTGGGAAATGGGCCAACTCAGTGCTTGCTTGTGGGTTCAAGTGTGAGGGCTTCTCGTCTAGTGAGATCCAGAGGTCCTGATTCCCGGGAGACCCCCCCAGTCTATCTGGAACTGTGTCCTACAGGAGGGTGGTGGGGAGCCGTGCATCTGAGGGTACCTAGAGCCTGCTGTAAGTTGGTTGGGGAGTTCCGTGAGGTGATGGCTTCTCTTTTGTCTTTCCACGCAGGCCGGCTCCAGCCCTGCAAGTGGGAACGTCCTCTCTGCCCTGCATGGTGTCTGGCGGACACGGGGGCTGTCGGGGTAAGGCTGGGAAGGGAGGCCCCGCCGCCGTCGCCGTCCACCCTCCTCCTCCTTTAGCCCAGCATCGGGAGAACACCCACCCTTCCTTTTGCTTGCCCTGGTTGGGGTATCATTTACTTTTATCGTACAAAACGTTACGTTTGATGTTGCTTACGTGAGATGATATTGCACAGTCGGGTTGACGCAGTGTCGTGGGTGATTCCCATCTCAGTGTTAGATGGCATCCACCTCTGTGGCCTCTGCCAGGTTCTGGATTGCATCACTGAGAAAGCCGGCGTCCAGTTGTGTTAAGGCAGGATGCAAGTGACGAGGAAAGCATTGTTAGCAGAAAGCATTTGTGGTTTTAACTCTTAATAGTTAGCACTTTTAACATAGCATAGTGCCTGACACCTCCCTTGCAGCTCACTGCTCTGCATCATCCGCACAGGTCTGTTCAAAATGCTGTTTCAGCATTGCTGTTACAACATGTAAACCTGTCTAAAGGTTGGGCTCTGTAACAGGGAGATGAAATCACGATTCTCTCTGGAATCATCTACCAGGGATTTTGCTGAGAGAGCAAAGCGGCCGCCTCCTGTAGGGGAAGGTTGAAGCGAGCCTAGTGACAGGGGCGGTGTGAAACAGCATAGCCACGGCGGTGCCACCTCCTTGTCCCGGTGCTGTGTCGATCATTTATTTGACTCTAGTTTTGTGTCCACTTGGCAGGTTTTATTGCAGCTCGTTGACAGTCTGGGGAACATGGGGCAGGTTGGTCCGGCCACAGGCAAGGGTATTTTGCAGGAGTTAACAAGCCCCATCCTCTATTCAGAACAGGTAACGTTGGATGGCTTCGATAAATGTGCCAGCTCTCAATGGCTGCTGCTTGCCTGAAGGACAAAGGCTTTGGAGACAGGGGCTGGGTTTACCAGAAAGGAGTAACTGAGCCTTGGAGGGCAGGGGGGTAGTTTGTATGTCCTGAGTCAGTGATTTATGGCTAATAGATTATAAGTAAGTAGGAATCTGGTTGCTCATAGCTGAGGCACTTTGATTTTGACACAGGACCCTCCTTACACAGTGAAATGGTGTGAGAGAAAAAAAGAAAAAGAGAGAGAGCTCTGAAGTAGCAGGGAAAAGATTCTCAGGGCTTCACATAGTGACTGGGCCGCACAGAGGTGCCGCACGCAGTCGATGTTTTAGGTCCTAGAGTCAGACTGCTGAATTTCGCTCTCATTTGTTTCAGTATAGTTCTTAGAGTCTGTGGCAACTATTGGTCACAGCTAGGCCCTTGACTTTAGCCCTGTGGAGTCCGTGTGGAGCCGCAGCCTGTCCGCCTTTCTCGAAAAAGTGGTGATATCGGGGATGGCATAGTCGGCAGGACCGTGGCCCCAAAAACTTGTGGACAAGGAATTTCCTCGAGTAGATGATTGAAACTAAACCTTCCCTGTCCCAGTGTTGGTGTTACTGGGTGTTATCTAACCAGGCAGTGCCAGAATTAAAGGCAGAGGAAGGGTGTCATCAACATGCTGAGGGCCTATTCCTGTCCCCGCTGTCAGCCCTGCAAAGGTAATCTGGATTTTTGCCGATCTTCCAGAAGTCTTCTGAAGTCTTGGGCTCTCATTAGTATGCCCAGTGTGGTCCTTAGCAAGAGTATTTCAGGCAGCTAATGACAGTGTTCATTAGCTTCCTGTTAACGTGATAAAAGACAACAAGTAATTGGACCAGAGAACTGGAATGAGAAGCAAACAAACAAAACCTCCTGCAAACGCGCGCAGCTCTTCTGAGCAGTGGTCCTAGGCTTCCCCAGCCACCTTCTCTGTCGGTTTTCCATGCAGAGCCCCTGTGGGTTCCTAGTGGCTCGGAAACACACCTGCTGGGTTTAACAGAGGATTCAAGCCGCCTCCCCACCTGCAACGGGCTGGTGCTGAGCTCTCGGTGTAAATTAAAGTGGTGGCACTTGGGTCTCTCCGTGTTGGTTCACACGGGGAGGGACCGCGTTCTGGCACCGATTTGGAAGACGTGCCCTCAGGCAACCTGGTTTCTCTGAAATAAAAATACCGCACGCTCACCGCACCCAACAGCCCGAAAGCAGATGGGAAGCCTGTTTATCCAGTGTTGCTCCTTCCTCCCTTTCTTCGGCTCATCACCTGGCCTTTTGTTTTTCTCTCCTGTGCCCTTTATGTCCTCACCACTGCTGCCCTGTGTCCCCCCAAGTGGCGCCCGGCCCTCTGCTGAGCGCCTGACGTTTGTCATCTCTTCCTCGTGCGGTCCCTCCAGTGCAGCCCTGCTCTGTTCCAGTCTTCGCCTCTGCGTTTGGTTGGGGCCCTCACTGTACAAATTACTCTAATGATGTTAACAGACAGTTGTCATCTAGTGAAGCCATCAACTGCTTCCATCTGCCCCTCGCGTGGAGCAGCTGAGCTCATTAGCAGCGGGGTGAGGAACAAGGCAGGGAGGGAGGGAGAGTTCTGTGGCCAGCGTGGTTTCCACAGCTCAGCCCCTGCTGACCCCCACTTCCAGCACTTCTCTTTGTAGGATGGGGGCAGGGAGATGAATCTCTTTTCCGGGCCAGAAGGACACAGTGGCCTCAAAGCAGTAATTTAGGGGCCACCTCATGCAAAAACAATTTGCATGATGCTGGGCTGAACAACTTTTTTCCTTCCAAGTGTATTTTGGTCTCCTATAGACTTTGAATGTAGACAAGAAAAAGAGGTTCTCATTTCGTGTAGTATTTTACTTGACTATTTAAATCCTCAGTTAGCTAACTATAAACTATAGGCCCCCTAGAACCACTCTCGAGTCCGTTTTCCTCAGAAGTGCTGAGGGCTGCACACTGGGCGGTCAGGCTGGCCTCTCCTGGCCGTCACACAGAAAGGAGGCAGGCGGGCGGCTGTGAGCTAGGCCACGGGGATTTCCTTCCTGTCCCTTTCTTGCCATGCCTCCCTTTAGCTGAGCATGGAGGTTCCTCAGACTTTCAAGGCTACGCAGGCTACTGCTGGCATAACCTCCACGTTTTCAGCTTTCGTCCCTGGATCCGACCCTGTCTTTTTAGTGGTCAATCCACTAGTTCTGATTTTGTAATTTTGTTCTCTGCTTACACAAGTAATACTCTTGTTAAAAAAAAAAAGGTTCAGTTGCTACAGAAGCACAGGCAAGGGAAGTCTCCTGTACCCCTTGCTCCCCAGAGAAAGTTGAGGATGTATCTCGGCCGTGTTTGTCCAACATGCAGTCACATTATACATACAGCTTTGGGACTTGACTTCTTTTAGAAGCTATTTTGTATAGGTTCCGTGTTGGTCCCTGTGGACGGCCTTATTCAGCGGCACAGCTGTAGCAGCATCTCTGTAACCAGGGAGCAGATTCTTTGCAGTTTTTCTCTTAACAGCACCACCACAGTGACCATCTTTGAACAAATACCTGTGCATCGCCCTGGGAGGGTTTTAAAGAATGACCACCCACTTTACGTCCCCAGTAACATTGTTCTTTTACTTTGCATTTCTTTGCTTCTTCCAAAGTTGCAACTTTGATGGTAACTGGCTCTCTGTAGGGCTTGGGGTGCCGCTCCCCTCCCAGCTGGAACCCACTCGCCTTTCTTAGAGGGGAAAGGGACAGAATGGGACGGAGTGAGTCACTGGGAGGAGCGGTAGAGCCGTCGGGGAAATCTTCCCCAACAGCCAGGGCCCGCCTCAGGCTTCTGGGGAGAGGGTGGTGGGTTGGTGCCCTCCAGCCTTCCCTGGGATTCAGCCCTTTGACTTCTCTATAAAAAAAAGTCGATTTCATCATCTCTTGAAAGCAAAAATGTTGTGACAGTCTTAACAGAACTGTCGTGGGGACAGAGTTACCGTGTCTTGACTAATTGCTGGACTTAACTGTGGGTGCTCACAAGTAAGCTGTTTGTATTCAGCCGCCTTAGCCAGCAAGCAGCTGGGCTGCAGCTTCAACAAGTCTACTCGGGAATGTAATCTAGTGCCCATTCTGAAAGGAAAGACAGACACATTCTAAGTGCCGTGTGGGGTTTAATGAGCATGGTGTGTCGAGTGGAGCAAGCTGTGGGTGTTGGAGTTTAACCTTTTTTACACACAGAAAATTAAAAAATCTTTCCTCCTCCCTTCCCCCCCCCCCC
>NW_006769620.1:953109-975496 GCF_000442215.2 Lipotes vexillifer | reverse complement strand
CCCCCCCCCCCCCCCAGATTATTTGCAGGTGTCTTCCCTCGAATGGCAGCCATCAGTCTGGGAGGTTTCATCTTTCTTGGTGCTTATGACCAGACTCGCAGCTTTCTATTGGAACTTGGCAGAGAGAGTCCATGAATCACAGACGGCCCCTGCCTTCAAGAAAGGGTCCTGCTGTGAGAACTGTTCCCCTCCGGTGAGCAGGTGTTTGGCCATCTAAACAACAAAACGCGGCGCTCAAGTCCAGTTCTGCTCAGATTACGACATGGAGAACGCATCTTCCGTGCTGCAGGCTGGCCGGGATGACGTCGTCGGCCTGGTTCCCAGAGTTCAGAGAGAAAATGATGTCCACAGCGGTACTTTGAACAATTTTCTCAGAACCCCTTAATAAACAAGTGTGGCAACGCTGAGTCCAGGCCCTTTCAGAGCCTTCGTTTGATCTGTATCTGATCTTTCATTTCCTGCCACCTGACAGTGGAATCGGCCAAAGGCAGAGATGGTTGTGATTTTAAAAGAATGGCTAGAGTAAGTAAAGGAAGGAGACTCGGGAAGAAAGTTGGGGGGCGCGGTGTGGGAGGCTTTTCTCCCCTGGGTTGACTCCGACTGCATCGGCTTACAGCCTGGTGTAAAAAGAACGAACTACATACAGGTGCTCAGCCAGCATCCTCGCTGGGTAACCAGGCTGCTGGTCTTAATTACCCTCACATTTCACCTATAAAAACGATTGTATTCTTTTCCAGAGAAGTGTCCAGCGGCCCACGTGGTGTGTGAGAACGAAACCAGTCGCAGCCCCATGACTAGGTGGGCCCAGCGGGCTTCGTGGCAGGAGGGCCGTCACTGACCGGGCTCCTCTCCACTCCAGACCCAAAGCAAAGGGCCGGGGCCGACTTTGGAAACGGGGTGGGTTCATCATTCCTAATCACTAAGGTTTGTTGCTTGGAGTTTTAAGCTGAACACTAGAAATCAAAGAGATGAAGTGGGAAGGTCACCGTTTTGGAGCTCGACTAATAAGCTCCAGGTGTTAGAAGAATTCAGAAAGCAATCTCAGGAATCCAGTGGTGTCATGTTTTCCCTGGAGCAACGGGTATATACACCATTCTGCTTTGACTAAAAATGTTTTTCCCTTTTTGGGGGTGGGGAGGGGTGGCAGGTACGTACTTCAGGTGGGATGACTCCCTTACAAAGGCAATCTCTGGAATTAATTAAACAGGATGCAGCAATGCTGGTTAATGGAGGTATAAAAATAACCGTGCCATACACTTAACATTTTATAAATGAACCTTTATTAAAGACACTTCAATGCCATTTGTTAGACACTTCAATATTTTACATGTTGCTTTTCAATGTACATTGTACCAAAATTTCTATAAATAAATAACTTTGTACATAAAAGTAAGTAATACTTCCTCTTTCACATTGCCTCTCAGAAGCAGCAAATTCACATATTTTGTGGAAGTGAGAATCAGTTAACTGTTGAGAACAAAATTCTAAATGTGCTTACCTTTTGGAACAGTGATGACATCTGACAGTGAAATTTAACGTATAGGTAAGTAACCATTCTGTCAGTACCTCCCTTCAGCTTTTTGGCCAAAGGAACTTTGCTTTCTGAGATTTTTAAGGACCTTGTTTCAATGTAATTTTTCCTGAAATACACATTGGCACTCACAGATGGTTAGCAACAGGTCTCAAAAAAGTGCAAATATACCCAGAACCCAGGTCAAGGGCTAATCACTTAAGAGTCCAAGCCCGGGTCCCTCTGTGCGAGGGAAGGAAATGGACAGGCCTGCTCTGCACCCTCAGTGAAGACTCGCTAGCCCTGAAAAGGAGGGACTCGGTTTTTCCTCCCCCAAGGCCGATGTAATATTAATTATATCGGCAGAACTAAAACATGGCTATTGAAAAATCCACAGGTACCAACACCAGCAGCCTCTATCTATCTTATTAAAAAGCCTCAAATGACCATCGAAGGACACTGACAAGACCACATTCGCCTTTATCACAGAAGGAAGAGGCGAGGCAGTGCTTAATTGTTTGAACCAACTGCTTGTGGTGGATTAACAACCTCCATTCCGTTCCACTTTGTTTGTTGGTTACAGAAGGAACTTAAACCTACGAGAAGTCCATCACTGCAGAGGAACATGACATCTGCCCCTCTGGGCTCTACTGGGAGGTCGCTGCGGGGCCATCCACACACAAGCAATACTGACATGAAGTTACTTCCAGTGCCAACAGAGTCTCTGACGGTAAAGCACGCGAGGCGGGGGGGGGTCCGCCCTCCCAAGTGCAATACCAAGCCAAGGACCGTCGCTTCCCTCCCTGCCCCGCAAAAAAAAACTCCTGTGAACAAATGTGGTTTGTAGCTCCTAGGAACTCCATCCATGCATTAAGGCACCAGAACTATCCGCCCCCCTCCAAAATTAAACAGCAACCTGGTATGAAAAATAATAATATTGTCAAAATTGTACAATTTTTTTCTGTTAACCATGCACTAAAGATTAAAATAGCCTCTGTAAAAGATATATATAATATATATGCCATCTCTGCAAACTCTTATGTACAAGGGTATCAAATACTTTCCTGCCTTTTGTACACAATAGCCTCTTGCATTTCTGTGCTTCAGCTGCAAGTCCTTCAGACTGCTGACGATCCACACGGAGGTGAAAACTATATACAAATCAGTGATGCTTGAAGCCGCCAGGCTCCCTCACCCACCTCTCCTTCCTGTAGACATCGACGCCACAAGAGCTGAGGTAGACAAAGCCTAGCTTTTGGGTGCAAACAGCAGCGGCGTGCTCCGTCTCCCGGGCGGCTGTCCCGTCACCGGTGTGGCCTCAGAACCGGAGTCACAGGCTTGGGGGAGGTGTCCATTGGAAAGAAGCAAGTGCTGGCCTTCGCTGGGCACATCAGGAGAGCCCGAGGCAGCTTCTGTGAGCTCAGGCTTGCCCGGAGTTAACGCACACGAAGGCTGCAGGTCTAAGGGGTCCAGCTCACACAACCGCGCTATCGTCCAAGAGGAGGCCCCTAGAAGGAAGAGGCCATGTCAGTCCCCCTCCGGCCGAGTCCATGCTCCCAGACCCCTGCTGCTGCCTCGGAAGACAGTGCCACGTTACCTTTCCCATCTAGAGGCACCGCTGGCTTCTTCAAGGCTGCCAGCATTCTGTCGTGGTTACTGGGGTAGAGGGACCCCCTGCAGCGGCTACGGGACCCGTCAGCAGCCCCACTGCTCTGCTGCTGTGGAGAGCGCGGGCGGTCACTCGGGCTAGGCTCCAGGCCGTTCAGCGTTGCTGGCTGTGCACCGTCTCTGGGCACAGGCTGAGGACAGAAGGCCTGCTCCTCGGAGTAAGTGTGCGCATCGCTGCTGCAGTCGCCACACACCGCCGGGCCGCCGAGCTCTGCGGACAGAGCCGGAGCCGGATGAGCCCCGTCGCCACGCAAGTCTCCGTGCCGCGCAGAGGACAGGCTGCTCAGCTCTGCGGCCGTAAGGCCCGAGCCCTGCTTTGATCGATCCCCCTGCCAAGTCTGTTCACAGGGAAATGACTTGGGCAAACACCGAGCCATTAATGAAGAACAGAGCCCTTCCACGTTGAAACGTTTCGGCTTAATTTCTTAATCAGAGAATGAAGTCACACACTCTGATCTCAGGGAACAAAAAAAAAATCCCATTTGCGTGAGCACGCACCATATAGTGTCAGAAGTCTTCTGAACAATTAGAAATTTAGCCTCACAGCGGCCCTGGTGAAAAGGTACTCTGGTTTGGGCCTTAACCCTTTATTTCAGCCACTTATAAATCCAGAAGACTCATGCTCAGGCTTATCACACCACAGTTTTAAGAGACATCCCATTCTGGAATTTAAAAAAAGGCAGGCCAGAGCTTCCTGTTTATATATTGAATGCCAAATTCTAAGACAGTCTGACATCAATTATGTCTCCCCCCACTTTCACTTAATGAGTAGGTCAACCCAAATTTTGATTTCAAGAGCAAAATACTTTTCCTGACCAAAGCAGCTCATACCCATCATCTTCTGTGGACCAGGTGTGCCGGCGGCCTCCTCCACCCCTTTCCACTGCTCCTTTGTGCACCCGACGCAGAGCTTGGGCTGCCTGCACGTGATGCCGTGAGCTTCCAACTCTGGAAAGAGGCCTGTGTCGCTCGGACAAACACCTGCAACAGACTCCCACACGGTTAGAAACTCCAGGCTCAGTCGGGACTTTCACAGGAAGCCGTGAGAACGGGCAAGGCTACCAGAACAGGGACATTTTTCAAAGTGTTCTTTCCAGTGCTGGGTTATTGGGCTAAGCAAGAAGTCCAGCAAGGAACCTGTTCGGATACTGCCTTCCCAGCGGGCAGGCCTTTCATCATTCAGAGCCATGATGGTGAGTTCTTGGCAAGGATAAACTTGCCCCTAACATGGGCTGCTCAGCCTCCCCTACTCTTGTGGCCACTCTGTACTCTGAGAGACTGGAACAACAGACCTGGGCGCTTCCCCTGCACAACTGAGTGGCTTGGTTTCAGTACCTGGCACGTCCTTCACTGCTCTTATTTCAGGCAGTCCTACCCTATCCGGACTGGGAGTCCCACCCTCTCCCACCCTATCCCAATGCAGTGGCTTCCTCAGGGATGGGGATTTTAAAAGCTTGCAGAACTTGCACAGGTCAAGTCCAAAAAACCCCAAGAGAAGGCTTGAGTCATCCAGCCTGCCAGGTCACCACATACGCTTGACGGGATACCAGGCAGCTGCCCCAGGCCAGAGCTGGCAGCAGCCCCAGGGGTTGCAGCTGCACCGAGGGCTGAGGCCTTACCGTTGCTCTCGATGTGCCCATTGGCCTGGTGGCCACCCTCAGTCCTGACCATGGTTTCCTGTCGGTCAGAAAGGGTCCCCTGAGAAGAGAGGTAGCTCGGAACATCTGGTGGCACGATGGTTTCATCTGCAAGGAGACAGGACAGTCAAACACCAGGGGTCCCAATCCTTCGAGGTGACAACAAAGGCAGACACAGGAGACCCCAGCAGCCGCTGTCAAGGGACACCCTGTGGAGTCTGCACTGGAGAAGCCCTCCCAGGACCTGCTCAGCCTGACCTTACATCCAGGTGTGAGAGGTGTCCGAGTCCGCAAAAGACAAAGCACAGCGATGGGAAAGGAGACAGAACTGAGAACTGAGAGAAGGAGGGACCTGTGAGGTCACTGCAGCAACAGTCTACCACGTGGCAGCAAAGCAAGTGCCAAGGTTGCCTCAGAAAACTGCAGAGTTCATAGTGCGTTTGACAGTATTCCCATTATAATGTGCAATTCCTGAAAGATGACAGAATGGTGTCATCGAGACCAAAGCCTCAGCTGTCCCGAGTGACTCCACATTCCCAAAGGTTCTAGAGGAGTTCTGAATATACTGAGATTCTCAAGGAAGCCTCTGGCCCTGGCCTCCTTTACAAATGGCCCTGCTTTTCCCCTCCCCTGTGAGTCACCGCCGCCACAGCAGCTAACCTGTGTTAGTGACACTGTACTCCTCACTCTTCTTCCTGGTCTGATAGATGATGCACACCCAGACCAGGGACGTCAGCACGATACTGCACACCACCGCGATGGTGAAGATGCCCACAGTGGTGCCGTCCTTCCTGCAGCCCGGAGTGGGCAGGACGCTCAGCTGGCTGTGAGCACGCTCGGTGCCCAGGGCGTTGGACATCTCGCAGGTGTACCGGCCCGCGTCTTCCACCACCACGTTCTGAACGACCAGCAGCTGGTTGCCGGGGGTGAAGTGGTGCCGTTCGGTGAGGCTCAGGGGCCGGTCCCCCTTGAGCCAGGTGATGCGGGGGGGAGGGCTTCCAGTTGCTTTGCACTGGAGAGCCACCGTTTCTCCCACGGATGCCACGCGGTCCTCCAAGGGCACCGCCAAGGACGGGGTTTCTGCAAGAAGTCAGTGGAGGTCTTACGGTTATTCTGTGGGCCTCGGCTGCTATACCTCTGCCTTGTCTCCTGGACCAAGGAAAATCCAAGACATCAGTGAAATGCCATCTAAGATCTTGTAACAGAGTGGCAAGCTTTTCAGCAGATTTTCTACCAGAATGACTAAATCATTACTCTTCTGGGGATGAACTAACCTCCAGCCACAGAAGCCCCTATGGTTCCCAGACTGCCCTGTTGACAGGCCCAAGTTTATCCTTGACCCAGACCAAATCCATCCTGCCCGATTAGAGGGCACTTCTGCAGATAGAGTGTCTTACACCTAAGCCCTGTAAACACTCGCCTAATTCACTGGCTATCTTATTTTTCTTAAAGAGATGGAATCACTTGTTTAAGAAAATCTTAGAAGCCTAAAATTTTAAACAAAGAAATAGCCTACCACACTCACCTACTCTAGGCTTCACAGAACAGTTTGAGAGAACCTTGCCTCTAGGTACCTAGGATAAGTAAGAAAATCTCTCCCTCTCACACATACACAGATGCACGTGCACGCACACACACACACACACACACACACACACACACTCTCTTCTCTCTCAGTGTATCTATAGTCGAACCTAGGACCGTCAGGGTGGCGTTCGCTGAAATGGAGCCGGCCGAGTTCTGGGCGGTACAGCTATAAACCCCCATGTCATCTATCTTCACATCAGTGATGAAAAACACATCGTCGTCGGGCATGACATGCATGCGTCGCTCACGAGCGGCAGGGAAATCTGTGCCTCCATCCTTCTGCCAGGCAATCTGGGGGTTAGGGTGGCCAGTGGCAGCACATTCAAGGCGGGCCATGGTGCCAGTCCGGATGGCAATGTCATGGGGCATTTTGGTGAATGATGGCAACACTGCAAAACAGAAGCACACAGGGTCGAGTTTTTAGAAAGCTGGAATGCAAAGGCCAGGAGTTTGTCAAACTGACCGTGCCCACCACTGCGAATGAGTTCACCAGCCTTCATGCCAGCATCTGCCCAGAACCACTCCTGCCCCCTGTAAATCGGGAGCTGAGGGTTCCAAGGGCCGCTCAGCTTCTCCTACCGGGGAGGGGCAGGGGGGGAGCCATGCCATCAGTCTCTCTCCCGTCACACGCCCGAGGCCGGCCCTCACCCCCTCAAATGTAAGGCTTTCCTGAAACATTTCCGTACTGTCCGTCATGTCGTGATCAGTCTGGGCAGGGATATCCCATAAATGCCAGGGCCTGATACTTGCCGGCCTTAATCACCTGGAGAGAGCCTAGGAAACAAGAATATCTGCTCCTGCAAGAAGCTATGACAGAGAGAAGGTGACGTGCCGTCACCCTGGGGAAAGCAATGGGATGGCTCTTCCCTCTTGAAGAAAACTCATTTAGGAGCAGTGGTACTGGAACCATATTCCTGTATACACACGAGCAGAAAGCATTCCAGCAGCTTATCCCAAATATTCCGTGACACAGTGCTAAGCATCCAGCCAAATGTCGGGCATCACTACTGTACCCATCAAGATTGCTTTGGTGGGGACTCTTAACAGTTCCCTGAGCTTTTGAGAAACAATGAGGACTCCTTCAGAATAGGCCAAGACAAACCGGTCAATGTGTGGTAAAAAAGTGTGGGATTTTTTGGGGGGGGGGGTCTGTAAGGGCTGAGAGACTAGGGCAGTTCTGGCACTTTTTAACTGTAATAATCAAGAAAATCTTGTTAGATGATTGGGGCAAGGGGTTAACTGCTCAAGCTATTTCTCTCTCTCTCCTTCTACCCTAAACTCACTACCACAAACGGCGGTGAAGGAGCCATCTCAACAGGCTCTAAAGCTGGCTGCCGAGTAAAAATCCTTGTCAAACACCCACAGACCATTCTGCTGTGAGGCCGGCTGCCCTACCACTGTTGGACTGGGCCCCGCCCAGGCTGGCCCCAAGGCTGTGCCATCTCCTCAAAGGGCATCAGCTTCCCCAGCATCAGGGTATGCTTGGAATCTGGATACCAGGCAGCCTGGATTGAGAAGGAGAATAAATGGGAAAAAACCAAAACAAAACAGAACAAGGTTTGGGGCTACACTGTCACTTGACATAATAACTGGATTAAAAAAAAAGAAAACTCACCCCAAACGAAGAATGCACTGAGAATAACCCTACAATCTACAACACTTGTTCTGGGCCCAAGCCAGGCAACAGCACCATACAGTAATGTCCCGGTGAAGCTGGTGTGTCTGCCGTCCCAAGCATTTCCACACAGGTGACAGAACAATCACGAGCGTGGCTCTGCAGGCATCTTACACCCCAAGGGGAAAGACGGCACTTGCATACCATTCACAGTGAGCCTAGCCTTGTGCGAGTAGGTGGAGCCGAAGTGGTTGGTGATGACACACTGGTAGCGGCCCTCGTGCCCGAAGGTGACGCGGCGCAGGTGCAGGATGGTGGTGTACTCCATCACCTCCCCGTCCTGAGCGCGGACGTGGGCGAAGTTCTCCATGTCAGCACTGGCCAGCACCTCGCTGTCCTTCTTCCAGGCGAACGTCATCGGGGAACTGCTGCTGCTGGCGGCCGAGCAAGTGAAGCGGACGTCCTTGCCCACCACGGCTGTGGTCGTCTCTGGCTGGGTGATAATCTGTGGCTTGGGTACGTCATCTGGGGGGAGAAGAGCCAATGTAAGTCACTCAGACTTCCGGACACGGGGACCAGCTGCTGTTCACGCGAAGGAGAAACTGAGTCAGACCCGAGCAGGGACCAGTCCTTTCGGGGTCCCTGTGCACCCTCAGCTGTCAGGGACTTGCACCGTGGCTGTCTGACCGTATCCAATTACAGATACGCAAATGGTGATCCCTCCATGGTCACGCTCCTCGATTCAAGCACATCCACCGGTACTCAGTTATCAAAGCAGTCCGCAGTTTCCATGAGAAGACTACATACACGGCTTTACTCACTGTCACACAAGACTCAACAGAGTCAACCATGAATGCAAGGGCCTCACCCACAAACTTGACTCCACAGGGAGCAGGGACGAAGTACGTCCAGAACGTCAGAATAGAGACTTCTGAAAACCTGCACCTCCTATTGAAGCAGTGAAAACATAAGCAAACTATGATCACAGTCAACTTCTTCGGAATCTTAGAAACGAGCTAAAGGCTAGAACAACCCATGAAGTGTTATTCAAGAAAACACCTGGGCTTCCCTGGTGGCGCAGTGCTTGAGAGTCCGCCTGCCGATGCAGGAGACGCGGGTTCGTGCCCCGTTTCGGGAGGACCCCACAGCCCGCGGAGCGGCTGGGCCCGTGAGCCATGGCCACTGAGCCTGCGCGTCCGGAGCCTGTGCTCCGCAAATGGGAGAGGCCACAAAAGTGAGAGGCACGCATTACGGAAGGAAAAAAAAAAAAGAAAAAAAAAAAAAAAAAAAAAAAAAAAAAAGAAAACACCTGAATCTCAGGAAGAAAAGTGCGCTTTATGGCATGATAACCTACCTGAAGTCCCACCCCTCCCCCTCCAGCTCTTCAGTAGCATTAAGACTCAGCAAGCCTAGCAACCAGTGAGGGGGGCAGGGTGAGCTGGGCACGCCCACAAAAGCTGCATCTTCGGGGCCTGCCTTTGGTTTGACCTGATACCGTCTGCTCAGCAAGGGAAGCCCTATCCCAGGGGCATGTGGTAAAAACAATCAGCAGTCAGTGCTGAGGCAGAAGTATCAGCTGGAACCACTGATGGGCTGGCCAGGAAACTGCAAAGGAAACTGGGTGAGTGAAATGTCATCAGCAGGCTTTGAAAAGGGCAACATGTTCCCGAGGACCGAGAAGGCCACCTGCATGTGCGGCGCTGTGTGTATGCCCAGGAAAGACCTCAGAGGGTCCAAATTTCTTCCCTGTGACCCTCGTCAAGGACCAGTGCAAACAGGAAGTGATGGCACACCCCCAACACACAGCGGAGATGCTGGGCAAAGGACAGGAGGCCTGAAGTAAGTTAAGGACTCTGTCCAATCATTAGCTAACCACTACGCCGACCACAGAGGGACTAAAGTGGCTGCATAGAGCAGATTTTACAACATTTGTCCACGAAAGTGACTAAACAAGTAAACTGTAACAATACACTGAACAACAAACCCCAGGGGAAGACACAGGGAAGATCTGATTTCCAGAGTTGCTACACTATGTAAAACACTCCTTTATCAACAAAGAAAAAATAGAAAAAAAAAACGCACAAAGCAGTCAAGAGAAACTGTCTTTGAGGAAGTCCAGATCTTGTACCTACTAAAAAAAGACTTTAAATTGGCTTTCTAAATATGTACACAGAACTAAAAGAAACCACGTCTAGAGGGAAGTATGTAAATCCTTTCCCACCAAATAAAGAATATCAAGAGCGAGCTAGAAATTGTAAAAATGAACCCAATATACATTTGGAGTTTAAAAGTACAATAACTGAAATAAAAAATTCAGGAAAGGAGCTCAACGGCTGAACTGAGCTGGCAGAAGAGTCCGGGAAATGGGGACAGAGGCCGACTGAGGTTATCCAGTCTGAGAAACAAAAGAATGAAGAAGGTGAGCAGAGCCACAGAGGCCTGTGGGCCACCATCGGGCAATAACAACATGCGAATAATGGGAGTCCAAGCAGGAGGCGAAAGAAAAAGCAACAGAAGGACTATCTGAAGAAATCAGGGCCCCAAACTTCCCAAGTTGGATGAAAAGTTTACAGGTACACATCCGAGCAGCTCAGTGAACACCAAATGGAATAAATTCAAAGATCCACACCTAGAAGCTACATAGTCAAACTGTGCAAAGACAAAGAATCTTGAAAGCAGCAAGAGCACAGCAACTCTTCACATACGAGGGATCTTCAATAACATTAACAGCTGATGTCTCATCAGAAACCATGGAGGTGAGAAGGCAGTAGGAAGACATGTTCAAAGTACTGAAACAGAGACTGTTAACTAAATTCTACATCCAGCCAAACGATCCTTCAAAAATGAAGGAGAAATTACAACATTCTCAGATTTAAAAACAAAAAAACGGAGAGGGCTTCCCTGGTGGTGCATCGGTTGAGAGCCTGCCTGCCAGTGCAGGGGACACGGGTTCGAGCCCTGGTCTGGGAAGATCCCACATGCCGCGGAGCAACTAGGCCCGTGAGCCACAATTACTGAGCCTGCGCGTCTGGAGCCTGTGCTCCGCGACGAGAGGCCGCGATAGTGAGAGGCCCGCGCACCGCGATGAAGAGTGGCCTCCGCTTGCCGCAACTAGAGAAAGCCCTCGCACAGAAACGAAGACCCAACACAGCCAAAAACAAAAAATAAAGGAATTCCCTTAAAAAAACAACAAAAAAAAACGGAGAGAAATTACTGCTATCAGAGCTGCCCTACAAGAAATACCAAAGGGAATCCCTTCAGGCGGGAATGAAAAGACGCATCAGTAACTCCACATAAACAAAGAAAAAAACACCATTAAAGGAACAACTTAGGTACATATGTAAGGACTTTTGTTTGTGACTCTCTTCTAGTCCTCTCCTTTGAGGAACTTCTCTTCTGCTCCTCTTCTTTGAAAATATCAACAAAATTGAATAATACATAGTTACAGTAGGGTAGGGAAAAGAGAGAAAGGAGAGAAGACTCAAATACTAATCAAAGAAAGGACAATACTACCAACCTTACAGCAACAAACAACAATACAGAGGAATACTATGAGTAACTGTACACCAACAAATTAGATAACCTGTCTGAAATGCACAAATTCTAAAAAAGACACAAACTGAAATCTGACTCAAGAAGAAAAAGAAAATCTGCATAGATAAAACAAGTAAAGACAATTTTAAAACTTCCCACAAAGAGAAGTCCAGAGCCAAATGGCTGGTGAAACTTACCAAACATCTAAAGAATTATCACTAATCCTTCACAAATTCTTCCAAAAAAGATAAAAAAAGAAAAAAAAAAAAGATGAGGGGTGAACATTTCGTAACTCCATTCTATGAGGTAAGTATTACCTGATAACAAAACCAGAAAAAACAGAAAACTATAGACCTTTATGAGTAAACATGCAAGAATTCTCTACAGTCAGTAAAACCAAGAGCTGGTTCTTTGAAAGCGTAAAAACAAAATCGACAAACCTCTGGCCAGGCTCACCAAGAAAAGAGAGAGGACCCAAATAAAGGAGAAATAACAACCCATACCACAGAAATACAGAAGCCCGTAAGGTAATACTATGAACAAATTCATATATGAATTTGGCATTTGTATATGCCAACAAATTCGACAGCCTAGAATAAATGGACAAGTTTCTATAGAAACATACAGCCCACCGAAACGGAATCGAGAAGAAACAGATAATTTGACCAGATGGATCACTAGGAGTGAAGTAGAGTCTGTAATAAAACAAAAACAAAAAAACTCTCTTCAAACAAAAGTCCAGGACTAGGATGGCTTCACAGGCAAATTCTACCAAACACACAAAGAAGAGCTTATACCGATCCTTCTCAAACTCTTCCGAAAGATTGAAGAGGAGGGAACACTCCTAGAGACATTCTATGAAGCCACCATCACCCTGATAGCAAAATCAGACAAAGACACTACCAAAAAAAGAAAATTACAGGCCAAATCTCTGATGAACAGCGATGCAAAAATCCTCAACAAAATATTAGCAAACTGAATGCAACAACAGAGAAAAAAGATCATACACCACAACCAAGTTGGATTCATCCCAGGGTCACAAGGATGCTTCAACATATGCTAATCAATCCATGTGATATACCACATCAACAAAAGAAGGACAAAAACCACACGATCATCTCGATAGATGCAGAAAAAGCATCTGACAAAATTCAATATCCATTCATGATAAGAAATCTTACCAAAGTGGGTACAGAGGGAACACATGTCAACATAATAAGAGCTATTTATGACAAACCCACCACCGAGTGTATAATACTCAGCAGTAAAAAGCTGAAAGCCTTCCCGCTAAAACCTGGAATAAGACAAGGATGCCCACTCCTACCACTTCTATTCAACACAGTGTTGGAAATCCTAGCCACAGCAGTCAGACAATAAAAAGTATCCAAATCCAAACTGACGCCACCCACAAGGGCTTAACTTCCGAAATATACAGACAGCTCAATATCAAAGAAAAAAACAACCCAATCAAAAAACGGGCAGAAGACCTAAATAGACATTTCTCCAAAGAAGACATACAGATGGCCACCAGGCACATGAAAAGATGCTCAACATCGCTAATTATGAAGAGAAATGCAAATCAAAACTACAGGGAAGTACCAACTCACACTGACTTGAATAAAAAAAGACCTCCTGTAAGCTAAAAAATAAAAATAAATACTTATTTGTTAATAAATTATAAGAAAAAAAAATCTCAACACACATACTACCAAACCAGGGCTTCCCTGGTGGCACAGTCGTTAAGAATCCGCCTGCCAATGCAAGGGACACAGGTTTTGAGCCCTGGTCTGGGAAGATCCCACATGCCGTGGAGCAATTAAGCCCATGCACAGCAACCACCGAGCCTGCGCGCCACAACTACTGAGCCCAAGTGACACAACTACTGAAGCCCACACACCCAGAGCCCATGCTCCACGACAGAGGAGGCACCGCAATAAGGAGGAGCCCCCACTCGCCGCAACTAGAGAAAGCCCGCGCAACAGTGAAACCCAACACAGCCAAAAATAAGTAAGTAAAAAATAAATTAGAAATATAAATGGAAAAGCAACAAACAACAAACCAAATCCCATAACATATAAAAAGATGTCATACCATGACCAAGTTGCATTTATCCCAGGAATGCAAAGTTGTTTTAACATCCAAAAATGTAATACACCGTATCAGTAAAATAAAGGGAAAAAATCATGTGATTCAACAGATGCAGAAAAAGCATTTCACAAAATCCAACACAAAACACTCAACAGGGCTTCCCTGGTGGCGCAGTGGTTAAGAATCCACCTGACACAGGTTCAAGCCCGGGTCTGGTAAGATCCCACATGCTGGGGAGCAACTAGGCCCGTGCACCACAACTACTGAGCCTGCGCTCTAGGGCCCGCGGGCCACAACTACTGAGCCTGTGTGCCACAACTACTGAAGCCCGTGCGCCTAGAGCCCGTGCTCCGCAACAAGAGAAGCCCGTGCACTGCAACGAAGAGTAGCCTCTGCTCGCCACAACTAGACAAAGCCCGCACACAGCAACAAAGACCCGGCGCAGCCAAAAATAAATAAATTAAAAACAAAAGAAAACGAAACACTCAAATTAGAAATAGAAGGGAAATTCATCAACTCAATAAAGGTCATCCATTGAAAACCCACAGCTAACATCATACTTAACGCTGAAAGACTGAATGCTTTTCCCCTAAAATCAGGAAAATGACACAGATGTCTACCCTCATCCCTTCTATTCAACATTGTACTGGAGAACCTGGCCAGGGCAGTTAGATAAGAAAGAAAAAGCATTCAGATTGGAAAGGGAAAAAAAACTACCTTTTTGCAAATGACATGATGATCATATATAAAAAAAATCCTAAGGAATTCACCGAAAAACTGTTAGAACTAATAAATGATTTCAACATAGTTACAGGATACAAAATCAACATAAAAGTCAATCCCGTCTCTATACACTAGCAATGAAAATTTAAAAATGAAATTAAGAACTCCATTTAAGTAGCACCATAAAGAAAAAACACCAACAGGAATAAATTTAGCAAAAGAAATGTGAGGCCCGTATAACGGAAGCTATAAAATTTCATTGAAAGAAAGTGAAAAAGAGCGACACAAAGATGGAAAGACATCACAAGTTCACAGATTGGGAAGACTTAATATGATGGCAATACTCCCCAAATTAATCAAGAGGTTCAATGCAATCCCTATTTCAAAATCCCAGTTGTCTTTATTGCATAAATGACAAGCTGACCCCAAAATTTATGGGGACATGGGAGGGAACCATAATAGAAGAGTCTTCAACCAGAAGGCCAAAACTGGAGGACTATGTATGAGCTAGTAAAATTGTGCAACTCTTAGAAGAAAACATAGGCGTAAATATTTGTGACCTTGTCTCTGGCAATAGTTTCTTAGATATGACATCAAAAGTACAAATGACAGAAGAAAAAAAAAAGAAATTGGCCTTAATCAGAATTTAAAACCTTTGTGCTTCAAATGTCAAGAAAATGAAAAAAACAAACAAAAGAAGACCAGCCTCAGACTGGTAGAAAATATTGGCAAACCTTATGTCTGCTGAGGATCTAGTATCCATAATATATAAAGAACTCTTATAACTCAACAATGAAAAGACAAATGACCAATTAAAACATGGGCAGAAGATTTGAGTAGCCATTTTTCCATGGCAGATATACATATAAGTCCACTAAGCATGTGAAAACATACTCAACATCATTAGGCATTAGGGAAATGCAAATCAAAACCACAGTGAGATTCCACTTCACATCCACTAGCATAGGTACAATTTAAAAGGCAGTACCAAGCGTTGACAAGGATGGGGAGACATCAGACTCCTCATACATTGTTGAGGGGCATACGAAATGGTGCAGCCACTTTGGAAAACAGTCTGGCAGCTCCTTAAAAAGTTTAGCATGGAGTTACCGTATGACCCAGCAATTCCATTCCTAGTATATAACCCGAGAGATTTCACACACAAACTTGTACGGCAGTGTTCACAGCAGCATTATTTATAATAACCACGAAGTGGAAACCACCTGATGAATGGCTAAATAAATGTATATCCATACAATGGAATATTTATTCAGCCACTTAAAAAGTAATGCAGTACTAAAAATACATGATAAAAAAATTATACTAAGTGAAAAAGGCTAGTCACAAAAGACTATGTACTGTAGGATTCCATTTATATGAAACATCCAGAATAGGTAAATCATAGAGACCTACTGTAGAGGGGTGGCTGCCGCGGAGGAGACAGAGTGACTGCTAATGGTTTTGTGGTTTCTGTTTTGGGTGATGAAAATGTTGTAAAATTAGATAGTAGTGAGGGTTACACAACTGTTCCATGTTCTAAAAACCGTTGACTGGTACACTTTAGAGGGGTGAATTTTATATGTAAATTATACTTCTCTTTTAAAAAACAGCTTTGTTTAAATAAATTTCCTTACAATATCATTCACCTACTTAAAGTGGACAATTTCACGGTTTTTCGTATATTCACAAATACGTGTAACCATCATCACAGTCAACTTTAAGAACATTTTTCATCACCTCAGAAAGAACCTCTGTACCTTTAGCTATCATCCCTCTCCCTCCACCCCTCCCCAGCCCTAAGGAACCACTCATTTACTTTCTACCTTTACAGGTTTTCCTATTTTGAACATTTTATGAGAATGGAATCATATATAACATACAGTCTTTTGTGACTGACTTCGTTCACTTAGCCGTATATTTCAAGGTTCATCTATATTGTAAGACTGATTCCTTTTTATGACCTAATAGTAGTCCTAATTGTATGCCTATACCACATTTTATTTACCCATTCATCAACTGATGGGCATTTGGGTCCTTTCCACTTTTTGGTCAGCATGAGTAATGCTGCTAATGCACATTCATGTACAAGTTTTTGACGTGGACATACATTTTGTTTCTCTTGGGTATTTACCTAGGAGTGGAATTGGCGGGTGATATCGTAACTCTACGTTTAGCTGTTTGAGACACTTCCAAACCGTCTTCCAAAGCAGCTACGCCATGTTGTATTCCCCTCCCCCAAAGCGTAGGAAGCTTCCTCACCAACACTTGTTGGTATCTGACTTTTTGATTCTAGCTAGCCTAGTGGGCGTGAAGGGGTTATACTTGCATTTTATAAAAAAGGAGTGGGAGATTCCCACAGAACTTGAAACTTTGATCTCCTGCCAAGTGTTTTCATGATTCCCATTAGTACTTGATGATTGTTTGGGTTGGAGCCTGAGTGAAAATGTGGAGGTGGCTCTGAGAAATGTGTCAAAACTGCTACATCTCAGAGTACGCCAAGGCCACAGGCCGGAGGCTGGGGGCAGCGTGTCCCAAGTCCTGCCGTGGCTCCTATCCAAAGGGAGAGATTATGCCCTGTGGCAGGAGACAGGACAGAGGGGCAGAAAGTGCAATTTCAGGGAGCTCTGTGACAACAGAATGGTCAGGGACCAGAAACCCAAGGAACAATGGATGGCACAGCTATTCCATCCTAGGCAATGGGGGGCCATGTGCACAGTGCCCATGAGAATGACAGTAAAGACAGTTGATTTGGCAGGGCTGCTACCACGTTGACAGTGTTCTTAAGGCTTCCTGCTGGACTGGGTCAGGAGAAAGGAAAGCAAGCCTGCTCTCAGAAGTGATGGAGGTGCTGGTGAGTGGGCACGTGGAAGGAGGACACCTGTATCTTGATGTCAGCAGGCACACTGGCTACTGCTGTGCCCAAAAAGTAGGACAGAGAAGTGGACCACTGGGGTTCCCAGACCCTACGGGAGCCCCTGGTTGGGAATATCACACCCAAGGCTCAAGGCAGACCAGAGGGATGAAAGGCAGCAGGATGCACACCTGCCCGGCAGTTCCAGTCAGGCCTGGGAATGCCACCCTCGCTCCTGCTTAGAGCAGAAACAAGCAACAACTCAAAATTCATCTCGTTCTTTGAACACATCTTTCTGACCACGAGGCTGCATCATCTCTATTTGAGTGTGGTGTGTGGTGCCTGTGTGCACGTACGTGTGAGTGTATATGTGTGTGTGTTTCTGTGTTCAGATGCTCACCATTTTCTGTGCTCTTTGCAGCCAAACTTGGATCCCAACCACCCCTGGTCCAAAAGATGGCAAGACCTACATGCCAACAGTCAGGAGGAAAAAAGAATTTAAAGCTACCAGTGCCGATTCCAGTGCTTTGGAGACACAGCAAGAGTGCAAGTCAACACGAAGGAATTATTTTTACTACAGCAACTGTTCTCCTGAGACTCATTCTTCCTGTATTTAACCTTTCATTCTTGGGGTTGGAAAGAAACACACAGGAAAACCCCAGCCTCCTATGCTGAGTAAATTCACAGCTAAATCCGGGCACCAGCACCGTCTTGAAACAACACCGCCATCTTCCTGTAACTGATTATTTGCCTTGTAACTGAAGCAGCTCGTGCTCGCTCCTGATTAAACGCACGCACTCCAAGAACCACATAATGAGGCGACGGCACCGTAAACACTACGTGTGGTTTCAGTGGGAAATAAATTGTATCCAGCAGCTGATGGGTAACCATGGGCTAGGGCTAGGGTTGACTCTGATCACAGGAATCACTCCCATAGTGAAGCCTCCTGGCCTCCTTACCCTTTGTGGAAAAAGAAAAAAAAAAAAAAAATCACAAAGACAGTCTTACCACACACGAAACTCTCTGGCGGCACGGCAAAGATGCTCTGGCCCTTCAGTGACTCTGGGTGGGCACAGGTGGCTGTCACGAAGCCCTGCAGCATCCTGCCCAGCAGCCACGGGGGCAGCCACTTCAGCTGGCAGTCGCACAGGAAGCTGTCGCTGCTGATATGGCTGAAAGCAAGACAAAAGGGTCGTGTGAAGTGTGACCGCAAAGAAGGGATATTTGCCTCTGTGCCCGGAATGACCCATCGCCTCCGATCAGCTTCTGCCGTGAAAGTCAGCAAGCTTGAATGGGAGATGCTCTTTCTTACGGTTCCTCTCCTGCGACCTAGAGCGGTAAGTACAGTCTACCTGGAGACTGAGAAAATGCAGCTTCTGGCTCATCGGGTTAGACTCTGCATCACTAACAGGCCGCCAGGTGATGCTGACTCTGCTGGTCTAAGGGCCACACTTCAGGTAGCAGCCACCTGGAGTTCACGTGTTCCACGACAGCCACTGCGCTCATGTGACCCCAGGGACGCCGTCTCCCGGCCTCTGACCATCCCACAGACAGGAATAGCACAGCGTCCTCTCTGCTTTTTCCCACCCCCGTGATAAGCCACTTGGAGCGTCCAAGCTCCATCTGAGACTCCGATCTAAAGTCTGAAACAAGCCCCGAGAAGGGCTCCTTTCTCTATATGGCTGCTCTGTTTTTATTTGGCAGAGCTGCATGTTTTCTTGCATCCAAATGTCAGCCTCGCGGGCGTGCTCCCCTCTTGTTTGTGTATTTATCTCCACACCAGCGCTATTCAGGAGGCCGGCAGGATTCGGCTCCGCTCCCTAAATAGTGCCTGTGAGTTAATTGCCACTGCCCAGGGAGCATGAGAACGCACAACTTGGGTTTTGTGAGGCTCCAACCAAAACAGAGAATATTTTCTTTTTCATTTCTCAGCAACTGAGGATCAGCTTTTTCAACAGAAATCGGAATCGCCATCTCTGCGGACATTCCTTCCTGAGGAGTCACTCGAAGATAAGTCAGCTGAGGGGCTGAGCTGCCGTGTTCCTGGAAGACCTCGGGCTGTGAGCTCAAGAGCGGAGGTTAGCCCGGCACGGGGATGGACACAGGACTCATTACATGCGCTTCCCTGGAATAAACTGTCCCCGGTACATGGTGACAAAAAAGGGGTACCGGGATGCTCTGAAATTCCAAAAATGTCACATGGGCCAGTGTTAGAGCAATGGCCTCCTCCCCCGCCCCCCCACCATATTCCTCCGGCCCCTTTCTCGTTCTTCATTTCACTCTGACCTTCTAATGAGCAGGGAAACCATCGAACTAGTAAACAGACGAAATTACATACAGTCTGCTCTTTGCTCCTCTCCTCACTGTTCCCCAATGAGCTGGGCGTTGTAACCAAATAATTTTGGGAAGTGCTCATTCAAGACTGAAATAATTGAGCTCAAAGCCATTAAACAGGGATGCTTGCCCATATTAGACCTTACAGTCAGCCCTAGGTTTTGTATTTGATGGGCGGTAGGGCTGTGCTTAGCGATACGTGGAGAGAGGCTCTGTTGGGGAGTTACTGTAGGTGGTGGACGGGCCCTCACAGGTGAGCGCGAAAAAGTGGCTGAATCACAGCAGCCTCTGGAGAGCTTCCCGGGGCAGGCTGTGTGTGCTGGTTGGGAAGGCTGCCGCCAGGCACAGGAGAACTCACGAGCCCAGGCCAAGAGTGGAAAGGGCCGCTCCCCCCTGTCAGAAGCACCGACGGCTTCCCATCAAGGGGCATCTGACGTGCCTGCCCCTTTCCGCAGGAAGGCCTGGGCACTACACACAGAAGTCTAGGGGAGGACACTGGCCATCTCGGGGAGACTTTAGGCCCTTATGTCGGGGACAGGGACATATTTCATTTGAACCACAGGAACAAACTGGAGAAAACAAATCTGACGTTTATCCTTGATCAGAAATGTGTTTGGAAAGAGTTAAGCTTCACGTCATGCGTTCAGGGCATTTGCTGGCCGAGCTCCCTAGAGCATTTCCTGCCTCCTCTGCATGAAACCCTCCTCACACCGAGGGGTCCAGACCTTAGAAGACGGCAGGTACTCGGAGTGAACAGAAGGTTGTCCTAAAGAATGAGTTAGGATTAACGAGACGGAGGGAGAGAAATGGAGGCACCCGGTGGGACACCGACCTCCCCTCCACACGCACACATCACCTCCGAGACCAAGCGTAGGCCAGACGGGGGATCGCTGGTGACCCCAAGGCTCTGCAGCTTCCCGCAGCCAACAGGCACGGCCATACCGGGCCCCCGCCTGCAGCCATCCCGGCACTCCGCTGGCTTATATCGCACATTTTCGTGATTCCAACACCAAATGTGTTTCTAATCATCGCTTGTGGAAATTTACCCAGAGGATGACTAAGTGCACGGCACAACCTGCCTTGATCCAATGGGGGAAGAAAATGACCAAGTGGGATTAACCATTTCTCCCATCAGAGGACTGGGCCCACGGCCAGCCCCAGCTGGGTACATGCAGCGATTGATGGGAAGCCTAGGCAGGGGGCCAAGGCTGAGCCTCCAGAACCACACAGATGCATTTGCGGGGGAGGGGATCCAAGCACCTGGAAGGGCCCAGTTAGTCCCAACTAGAAAACTGTCTCAGGAAACCTGAGTCTTTAGGAGGCCCAAAGGAAAATCTTCTCTCCCTGTCCTGCTCTCTTTCTCTCTCTTCCCTTTAACTGGATCTTTTTTTACTTCCAACATGTTATTTGGAAAGTTTCAAAGACAGAAATGCTGGAGGGAAATGCACCGTGAACACTCACAGACTCACCACTTTGTAAAATCTGAATGTTTTGTGACACCTGCCTTATCACATATCTGTCCAAGTGTCCATCCTTCCACGAACTCCCGTTCTAAGATCAGGACCCTTACGAGAAAGGGCACCAACCTGACAGACTTGAATCTCGCAGGACACTGAACATCGTGAGGCCAGGGCCCGTCCACCTCGCTTCCCCTCACTCACCCCAGGGAACGCCACCGGGGCCTCTTCCTGCTTCGGTTTCCAACTATGGGGACTGCACCCCCCTACTGCCCCATTCCTCCCCTCCCCGCCGCCACCGAGGGTCCACCAGGATTGGCCGCAGGAACGAGGATGAGCTCAGGGTGCAAAGACGGCCACTGGCATGCCCGATTTTCTCAGCACTTGTAGGAACCCACAGCTGCACCTTTAGGGAACTAAACATTATGGCTCAAACTCATTGGCTGCAGAATCGGATACACGTACAGGAAGAAGAAAGGAAACCTGGGTGTTGCTACCTGAATACTTAGATGAGCTCCCCTGCCAGAGACTAGGACACAGGCAAGCTCTTCTAACCCTTGTCGCCCATGAGCCCACACGGCAAGTCTGCGGCGGCAGCATCACGGCCCACAGATACCACGGGGGCCCTGGGAATACACGTGGGCTGGGTGTCTCCTGACTATCCCACGGTACGTGTCACCATCCCACGGAGAGCTCTGCCCTGCTCACAGCCCACCCAGATCTTTTAAGAAGCCCCTCTCGATACAAGCCCTTCATTGGAGGCACCCCTAAAAGATGAAGCACTTGTCCTTGACATAATGAAAGGGATGATTATCCATTTTACAGAAGAGAGTTTGTTTCACATCATCCAGAGCAGCGGTTAGTCAACGACAGCCTGCACGCCCACTGCCTGTTTTTGTAATAAATAAGAATTTATTGGCACACGGCCACACCTATTCGTTTATGTATTATTTATGGCTGGTTTCTGCTACGAGAGTCAAGTTGTCATGGCAGAGGCCCTGTGGCCCAAAAAGTTGAAAATATTTACTGTGGCCCTATAAGAAAAAGTATACTGACCCCTGATTCAGAATAAGCCCCCAGAGGGCATTTTTTCCAAAAAGACAATTGAACTTACAGACAACTATAAACGATCCCAACTGTTATATAAAATAAAGCATAATGCAATTAAGGCACTTGTTACTCTGAAATCCTCTACTCTTGTTAACTGGGGCCACAGAATCCCCGGTACTTACAGCTCTTTAAGATTCTTCATCTTCACAAAGGCATCAAACTGGACAGATCTGATTGCATTCTCTCCAAGGTTCCTGAAAAAGAACATTCTTTACTTAGGCAGAGAAACCCCAGGAGCCCTTCAAGTCAGCCACGTGTTTGAGCCACGACGCT
>NW_006769620.1:949099-953012 GCF_000442215.2 Lipotes vexillifer | reverse complement strand
TGTTGGAGCCACGACGCTCAGGGATTTTTCCTGACAGCCCAGGCTTTGCCAATGAACCACAGGCACTAGCCAGACACCCGTGTCCTGTCCTAAGGCCACTGTAAGCGGCTATTATTTCACCTACATTGACACGTGGAATAACTCTGGAACGAGCCAGCCTTAAGGGCGGCATCAAAGCTAAGCAAAGGCCCGCTCAGCAAGTCAACAGGCAAAACTTTCCCAACAGAATTGTGGTCGCACTTGATTCAAAGAAAAATTACCCTAAGAATCAAGTACTAGAGGCATCCGCCTCAGTTGGTGACACACGGACGTCTCGGGGCTGTGGCTCCGTCCTCTTCCTCTCAGGCTCTCAGAGGCAAACACACCAGGAGGAACCTCCCAGTTAAACCCAACGTGTACTCAGCACTGCTGCGCTGCTTTAGCAGTATAAAGGGTCCTGGTGGAAGTGGAAGGGAGCCCAGGGCCTGAGCAGGCCCAGGCAATGGGGAGGCCAGGCAGCAGGACGGTATTTATCTGAACACCGAGTGGCCGTATGTTCTGTAACCGTTCCTGGCATAGGCAAAACGAAGGCCAAAGTTGAAGCTGACTTAGAAGGCAGCAGCTGGCGTTTCCAAATAGCCTGTTTCTCAGTTTACAAAGATGCTTTTAAATTGCTCATAGACTTCCCCCGCAGCCACGTTTGCCAGGCCTGTGGGTCAGGGAAGGTACTCACAGGTGCTCCAGACCTTCCAGCCCCGAGAACGCTCTCTTAGCCACGGACTTGATCTTGTTTCCCGACAGAGTTCTGCAGTTTCCAAACATCCAGAAACAGAGGTGGGGTGGGAGCGGGAGGGAGAGCAACAAGGGAGGGTGGGGAGAAAGAGAACACACAATTAGGGTGGTGCTATCTGATAAGTCTGTCCAGGGAGAGGCAGGTGGAAATCCGACCCGTGCCGAGATTATGCATCTGAGGTATGCGGGCCCTCCCGCTTCTGAAATGAAATACTTTTATCTTTATTAGAATTTAACAGTGATGACAGGTAGGAATTGCATGCACTGTCTCGCCAAAAAGGGCCCTTGCAGTGTTAAGTGGAAATCACCTTGTCCAGCCCGGGCTCTCTCTCTCTCTCTCTAAGGACCACCCTGGGGGGAGTGTAGCCATAGTCCCATAGGGGAGAGAGAACTCACCACTGCTCCAGCGAGAGGAAGCAGTCAGGAGGAAAACTCTTGGAAGTAAAAACTACCACCCACTTCTGAAAACTGCCTTCTGGGGATAAAGGTCCCCAGAGGAGGCAAGAGGAGGACAGGACAGTGGGTATCTATGGAGATGGCCCCCCAGCTCCGGGGCACACGCTGGCAGCCAGGATGCGGCCACAGTGCGCTGCACCCCTGCCTGCGAAAAGGCCCCTCGGCTCTTCAGCAAGAGCCCGGGTTTTAAATGATGCCAACGGCCCGAGGTTATTAAATCCTAGATAGACAGGTCCTCAACGGTCAGCCCCCCAGGCTATCTAATGCCTGTACCTGGTGGACCACCTACCCATGAGAAGGGGGGGGTCTCGCTTCCACAGAATTCCAATCACAATCTCATAAGTGACTGTCAAGAGTTTCCTCAGAAACCCAGATCTGGCCCCTGCAGTACAACACATGGAAGAAATGGACGCTTCTTCCATGGGCTGTGGCATCCAAAGGGAAGTCTGTGTCGGAATTGGGGTACGGGTGGCACCTAGAGTGGCTGGACATTGGGAACGAAAAGCATCAAGGTTCCAGTTTTCCCTCCTCGTTATCAGATGCTCTGATGAGAGCCCACCAAGCAGTTCCCTCTAACTGCTGCTGGCACAGGAAATTCTGCCAGCGAACACCTGAGGTACTGCTGACAAGTATGGGGCTCTTTGACGATGGTGTCCACCGGGACTCTCCAAAGGGTAGGTTAAGAAGGACATGGGCTGCTGGGAACCAGCTCCTGGGAGGTCTCAGCACCGCAGGTGTGGGACAGGGACTCCTAGGCACCGAGGGCAGGTGGTCAGGAGAAAGCCTTAGAGAAAGGCAGGCCGGCTCAGCCCCTCACCAGGAGGGGGCATTCCTTGTCTAGAACCCACCGAGAATCTGGGGAAAGATCTCGACTAAAGGCCAGATCTATCTTCAGACCTTCGTTAAGACGGGACCCACGAGGGGAAACAGCAAGCACACAGCCCTCCCTGCAAAGAGGAAAGAAAAGAAATGCGAGCCTTGAAGAAAACCAAAGATGGCAGGGCAGCCTGGCACTGCCTGCCACACGGGCCCCGGGCTTCCACCCAAGTGCCAAAGGCTCCTGGGGCCCGGCGGGCAAGGACCAGGAGGCTGCCTCCGGGAGATGGGATCACACAACACAGAGGACCCAGCCCTTGCCAGGGGACCCGGGAGGCAGCTGCACCACAGGGCTGCCGCACCCGAAGTACGTCAGGATGTGTGCCCCCCCAGGTCCTCTGCTGATGCAGCCCCCCTGTCAACTCTGGGCTCGGCCCTCAGACAAAGCAGCCCTGTGCCCTGCCTCGGGAGGGTAAAGGAGCACAACGGCCAGAGAGCCCTTTGCCTTCTCCTTCTCTGGGAGGCAGTCTGCATGGATGTGAGAACAACCTCATCCGGAAAGCGTTTCCACAACTGCACCACAGAGCACGTCCAGCCACCACCAGCCCGCAGGGCACCGAAGCCCGGCGCTACTGAGAGCACTGCCAACCTCTCACTCACTCAGATCCCCCAGGCCGAGCCACTGCGGGCTCCAGGTCCTAGTGAACGGTACTGAACTGTTTAGTGAAATCTTCCGTAAACGAGATCCAGGAAAAAAAAGCTGTGCTTTTTTGTATCATCCATTAAATATTAGTCACGTTGGCCTCTCCTACCATGAGGGCAGGCTGTTACTCCTAACGGCAACAATAGCAATAAAACAAACTCTCAAATGCTCGATTATTCAGGAGCTCATCATCCTGTTGGTGGGTTACAGTAGGTCCTCACATTCCCCAGCAGGCGTCTGTGGGTGGGGGCCAGGGCTCGGCTAGCAGACTGCGGTTCCAGTGACAGGCCACTGTGTGCGGACGGGAGAGCTGGGGCTGTGGGCCAGGCGTGTCCCCGTGCCTCTGTGCCACGTGCTGGTGGGCAGCAGAGACGTGGCGCACCTCATCGATGGCTCCCCGGAAGGCAGAGCTGGCCCCATGTCCCCCGCGCCAGCGACCTGGAGCAGACGGCGACCCTGGGGATCACCTATCACACCCTCTCCCCCATCCCCGCCAACCCAGCCAAGGGTCTTCCGGCTCTTGCCGCCTTCACCCCAGGATGGCTGAAGGGCAGCAGCTACTGCTGTGTCACTCGGCCCCCTGCCCCCGGGAATGCCCTGGAGAGAGCTGGAACCACGGGGCGGCACCTGCCTCCTCTTCGTCCGCAAGTGACCGAACCCTCCCCTCTGCGGCTGACCTGTGCTCCAGAAACCCTGCCTCCCCTCCTCACGGGCTATGAGCTCAGCAGGCCCCCAGCAGGTGTTCCCAAAGCATTCTGGAAGGAGGGGCGTCGGGTGGCTGAGTGTAATAAACGCCCTGCCAGGAAGCTCCGGATTGAGGAACCATCCCAAATGGCAGCGTTCAGCAGCTGGAAAAATGAAGGGCAGGGCAGGCTTCACAGACGGAAGCCTTTTATGGCTCTGCTGTTCACTTGTTCCTTTCCTGGAAGACGTTTTAGTTTCGGGCTGCCCTCGGGCACGGCAGGGAGGACCCCGGGTCATCAACTAAGAGAGTGCAGGCCAGCCAGCACGTCCACCTTCCCTTCTGAGGGAGGTCTCTGACCTCCGCCCCTCAGCTGCTTCCACCGCCGAGCCCACCAGCGGCTCCAGAGGGACAGCCCTCCTCCTGGCTGACGTGAGCCCCCCCCCCCCCCTTTTAAAGGGTCTGCCAGACTCCACACACGGGCC
>NW_006769620.1:948253-948850 GCF_000442215.2 Lipotes vexillifer | reverse complement strand
GACGTGAGCCCCCCTCCCCCCATTTCTAATGGGTCTGACAGACTCACCACCAGGCCGCTCAAACAGGGCCTCTCGGTGGCACGGCCACGCCGCGGAGCGTCCGCGCATTGCTCTGGGGAGACCAAAGCAGCACGGGTTCCTCCCTGCTTCATTCAACAAACATTGACTCAACACCATTAGCAGTTAGGAAGGCGGCTCCAGGCTGCACACAGGCGGGTTTATGCGGAACCAGAAGCCCGGCGTCCCCAAGGGAGGCCAGGCACACCTCACGAGGCAGGAAGAGCCTCCATGGCCCGCTCACAGTGCTTTCTAACCGGAGCTGTGCGCCCGGATCACAGGAAAGCACGGGCCTTCCTTTTCCCCTCTTAATGCGGAAGATTTCACACACCCGCGTAGGCAGACGGGAGGGTGTCGTGAGCCCCACATGCCCGCCACACAGCTACGACCATCACCTGATGGTGCCAATCCTGTTTCATCTCTGCCCACTCCTCGCTACCAACCCAGGCTGGACCACTGGGAATATCTATCACATAGTTTTCTTTTTATCCAAGAGAAGAGGATGCTTTTTTTTTTTTTTTTTTTTTTCGTTTGCAAAAT
>NW_006769620.1:942170-948234 GCF_000442215.2 Lipotes vexillifer | reverse complement strand
TTATCCAAGAAGAGGATTTTTTTTTTTTTTTTTTTTTTTTATCGTTTGCAACATAACCACAGTACCATGCCACCTAAGTAAATGGACTGCATATATTTAATCATATTAAGGAACTACTGTCGTTGTCCCGATTTCCCCCAGTTGTGTGCATCTCTCCGTTTTTTTTGGAAAAGGATACAAGAGCCTCCAGGCCCAAGATCCTGATCAGTGGGGCTGGGTGGGAGGAGACTGGACACTGTATTTTACAGTGTCACCGTGAACCCACTGCTTCCAAACACCCACGTCAAGCGGCTCAGTGCAAGCAAGGGTACGGGCATTCGTGCTGCCTTCTTGGGACTTTACACAGGACTGTTACCTCAGTCCAGTGGGTCAAACGCTGGACTGTTACCCTAGTCCAGTAGGAGAACATGCTGGGGGAGAGACAGCAGGCGATTAGGAAGGCGGCTCTAGGCTACAGAGAGCGAATGGCTTTTGCAGAACCGGAAACCCTAGTGCCCTCAAGGGTCACCGCCCCCAGCTGGCAGGGAAAAGCCTCCTGGAAGCCGTGACACCCAAGAATCGGCTCCAGGTTCCACCGCAGGGACAGGCCCCGCAGAGAAGGCTTTTGTTGAACGGCTGCTCAGGCGCCCAGCACCCCGGCTCCACCATCCCCGCAGCTACATCCCGAGCTTGAGGTTCCTCTGGTCAATGACAGGCCTCTGTCCCACCCCGTCGTGCTGTCCTGGCTCTTCCCAAGCCTGCTGGGTAAAGGGCCCAGGAGGTGGGGGAGAAAGGAGCATTTTTTTAGGGGAGAAAAAGAAGGCCGACAGGTATTTGTGACCCACTATCAGAACGCAGGAGCCTCAAGAACGAATCCTCAGACAGCCAAAACGGCTGACGCTTACACCTCCGAGACTATCAAAAGCGTGAAAAACCCCACTTTTCAAAACAAATTAGAAACGTTAACTCTACAGAAAGACCCTCCCACTACAGGCTTTCCCGGAGCCTCGCCCTCCACTGCTGCTTTCAAAATATTTACTTTACCCTCGTGCTCTGCTCGGCTCGCCGTCACCACAACAGGCTGGGGGAGACGGAGTGGGGGCCGTCTTCTGTCTTGTCCTCCTCCAAACCCTCCCCCCGCAGCAGCTAGTGAGCAGTGATAACAGCTCCCACCCCCATGCCTATATGTTCCTTGGGAGGCATCTGTAGAGAGTGCTGGGGAGATGCACAAAGAGGGTAGGACTAGGGGAGGCACAAGGCTTCGGGGCCACACAGGCGAGTCCCAGGCCTGCTGCCCACCGGCTGTGTGATCTTGGGCAAAATCCCTTCCCCTGTGTTACACACACACACACACACACACACACACACACACACACACACACACGCCTCGCAAATTCTAGGAGCTTAGAAAAACAAACCCCAAACACCGGAAACCTCGAATAAAAAACAGCTACTGTATGGTAACGACTGTTTCTGTTTAAGATTATGATTGACAACAAAAAGACTGCCCGAAGACTCAAAACCATCAAGTTACTTGGCTTTAGACATTTAGAATTTCTAGAAATTCAGTAAGAGGGCAAGACTCCTTTGAGCAAAGAACAACAAAAAAGTTGGCTGTTTTCACATCAGTCAAGAATTGAATGGGAGAAAAGACCCAACGGGCCTCCAAACACCAGCTCTCTAGCCCCAAAGAAACCAACACCCAGGGCAGTGATGAGGTGGCGGGTCAGGGAGAAGGTGGGATGTCTTCTGCCCCCCTATTCAAGACTTTCCTTCCCAAACAAAAGAAGACAAATGTGCCAATGCTCCCAGGGGCGGGCGCAGAACACAGCGTGTAAGGGGCCCGTGGAGCCGTCTCCATGCACCAGCCCCACGGATCTTCCGACGCCCAGATACTCACAGCTTGCTGAGGCTGTCAAGCCCTGTGAAAGCACCACTGGTGTCCTCGATTGTCCCCGAAATCTCGTTGTGGTCCAGGTCCCTGGGGAGGAGACAGACAAAAAGCTCACCATTCAGTCTGTGGCAGGAAGAGAGACTCACACCCATCCTGCCACCTTGAAGCTCGAAACATCTTGGTGAGTTCTAGGTGCCCAAATGGAACATCCAGTTAAGATTAGAGGCGTGGGCTTCCCTGGTGGCGCAGTGGTTAAGAAGCCACCTGCCTATACAGGGGACACGAGTTTGAGCCCTGGTCCGGGAAGATCCCACATGCCGCGGAGCAACTAAGCCCGTGTGCCGCAACTAGTGAGCCTGCGCTCTAGAGCCCGCAAGCCACAACTACTGAAGCCCGTGCGCCTAGAGCCTGCGCTCTGCAACGAGAGAAGCCGCACACCGCAACGAAGAGTAGCCCCCGCTCGCCCCAACTAGAGAAAGTCCACGTGCAGCAACAAAGACCCAACACAGCCAAAAGTAATAAAAAATAAATAAATAAATTAATTAAAAAAAAAGATTAGGGGCATGACCACTCAGCCACCCTGCTGTGAGAACTGGCTTTCTCAGCCTCGCAACACAGCTGACATAGGCCTTGGACTGGCAGCTTCCCAGCTGCATGTGCTGCTCCCCAGTGGGCAAACGCCAGGCCCCAGGGGAAGGGGTGTAGACGGCACAGGGGAGAGCCTGCTTTGGATTCTGCCCCCGAAGAGCGGACTTCTGGCCACTGCTCTGAGTCCGAAAGGTTCCCATCTGCTTTCACCCCAGCCAGGGTCCCTTTCCTGGACTTGGCCGAGAAACTGCAGAAGGCACGTGGAGGAAAGGACAGGGAAGAAAGAGGCCCCGGCACACGGCCCTCCCTAGTGGGTTTGGCGCCCAGAGCCCGTCTCCCCCCAGGGCCTGCACCGGTGCTGACTCCCAGCCAGGGACGACATCTGGGTGCTGAGTCAGACTGGTGACCCAGCTGCCAAGACCAGAGGACCAGGCCAACTTTTTGGCCCAGTCTCCGCCAACAACGCAAATGACAAGGCCAATGACTCAGCTTCCTCCCCCAGCTTCCAAGGGCAGGTCACCCCAGCGGGCAACACACCCCACCTGGCGACCAGGCCCCCGTGCTGCCCTGGGTTGGCCCGCTCCAACTTTCCACGAGCTCTGCCACACCTTCCCCTCCTGAGCCTCGGCAGACGCGGGCCAGGACCAGAAAGGATGCTGCTCTCGGCTCCCGTGAGCGCCAGCGGGGAGGGGAGCTCGGACCTTGGAGAGAAATGCTCATTCTGACCTTTACTTTACAAGCGGAAGCTCAGAGCCGAGATCCTGAGGCTGGAAGGGCCTCCTCCTTTCATCAGGTTCCTCCCATTATCTTGGTCCTGAAACACCCGGGACCCAGGGCTGCTGCTCTGTGTGCCTGTCTCCCTGCTCCGAGCCCCGGCTGCCAAAGGTTTTTCTCACTTCTCCGGCCTCCTCAGTCTGTACGTCCCGGCCTTGTCATTCAGCACTGCCATGGCTCCGAGGCTGACCTCGGCTTGAGCAGCCTGGCGTCCAGGCTCTTTCTCACTCCTCCATGACGGCCTGGCATGAAAGCCTTCTCTGCCGCCTCTGCCAAGCCCAAGTGCAAAGGCCTTCCTCCCCGTCATGCCGAAATAGGCCACTCTTTCTGCAGGGGGCACAGCTGGGAGGGAGGCCTCAGACCCCACGGCCACTGCCTGTTGAAATCCAGAAGCTCCCCCCCCCCACCCCTTTATGGCTGGTTGTTCTGTTGCCTGGAAGCTCTCGAAAGCCCAGAAAAGCCCAGAAAATTTTAAGTCCCAGAAAAGCACCCTGCAGCAACGCCTGGCAACTCCCTCCACCTCACGGGGAACTTCGAGGGAAATGACATGATCATCTCCATTGTGTTAAATGACCCTAAAAAGGCTCCGGGAGAGACACGGGATTCCCTCGTCACCTCTTCTGGAAACGGGCGTCCTGGATGCAGGCTATATGCTGAAGGAGTTGAGATGCTAGCCCAAGACACGAGCCTCAGGATTGCCCTGGCTCAGATAAAAGTACTCAGGACTGAAACATGGAAGTCGCAGCGGGAAGGCTCAGGATGGGAAAGACGGCCCCAAGGCTGCTGATGTGGGGGCGGCAGCGCGCAGCCTGGGGAACCTTTCCCGCTGCCGGACCCCACGTCCCGCCAAGCGCACTGCAGGAACCAGTGCGTGGTGATGACAGTTTTTTTTGAGTCGCCATCCCTCTAGGCACCACCCCGGGGGGGAATGAGGGACACTTTTCTGCTCAACTAGCTCTTTTTCGATTTATAACATGGAACTTTGAGACTCTGGCACACAGCACAGGTCAGCTTTGGATCTAATTGTGACTCGAGACCAATGAGAAGGGAATGCAGCGAAGCAGTCGGTGTGCTCTATTCTGCTCTCCACCAACTCAACGAGGAAAGACGTACAAGATGCGCAGGCTTTTGAGTCCCCGGAAGGCGCCTTCCGCAATGTGACTGATGGAATTGTGGCTGAGGCGTAGGATGCTCAAGCTACTCAGGTCAGCCAGGCTCTCCTCGTCCAGCCGGGTCAGATTATTGAAGGACAGAATCCTGAGGGAGGGGAGGGGAAAGCAAACATCACAATCAGGTTGCACGGCATTGCCCTCCCTCTCTTCTCCCGAACGGAGAGCCACAGTCGGCCAGTCACCTAGGTCCCAGTGGGAAGGGATACGCCCACGAGGATCCCGAGGGCAAAATGGTCTCACAGCTAGAAACCCACCAGGGCTTGATACCCATACATTTTGACTCCTGGAAGGAGGGCTGTAAACTGTGAGCACTACACAGCACAGGGTCATACAACAAAGAACCACAAGGCTCCAACCCCTGCAGGCACCCGGTGTCCATGGCTGGTCCTGATTCAAGCCATGACAGATCTCTCACGGCTGTGGCCTGACACTGGACAGGACGCCAGCGGGTTCTCATAGTGAGCAAGGGAGCCGGACAGCCTCCCAACATCGGCCAGCAGAGGGCACCACCAGCCACTGCCTGGAACAAGCCTTCCTCACTGAACTGCAGGCCTCACCTGGGCAGCACCCGGGGGACCAGAGTCTCCCATCCGGGCTACCTTGCCCTCACCCAAGCCAGCCTCTTAGCATGATCCCCCTACCATAAGTAAGGAACACAGCCCCAGTCACACACCTTCCCTGAGCATCAGAATCAATCTTTCTTTCCTCCCAGCACAGTCCCTGCATCTCTGACATAGCCCTGGGTTGGTTACTTAGCATATTAGTCATCTATCCTCAAAAAATGGAATCTCTGGGCTGGGACAGGAGGAAGGAAAATAAATTCGGAGAAGATTAGCAAGTTTTTAAAGGTAGCAGGGGGTGACAGCTTTTGTCTCCTGGAAAAATAAGTCATGGTGCCTGTCAGTTGCAGAGACCTGGCAGGAGATCAAAATTATATCCTCACCTGCAATTAAAGAATTTAGTTTAAAGGAGGGGCGGGACACACACGTGGAAAGCAACTCTAAATCTGGCTCCAAGGTTACCTGGGTGTCGGGCAAAAGGCTAGGCTGGTCAGGGGACACTCTGTGACCTTCTCTGCCCCTTTGGAAGGGCACAGGAGGCAGCCGGAGGGGGCACAGGGAGTGTGCACACACCCTCTGCGATTCAGAGCCTGTGCAAGTACGGGGCCTCCAGGGGCTGAGAAGACCTCTCCCGCTTCCCTGTGGCTCCCAGGCCTGGACAGTGGAAAACCACGGGTCCTGGGAGTTCCTTAAGCGGGGTCAGGGCCTGAGGGAAGAGTCTTTCAGAAGCCATCCCACGTGAGAATACCGTGCAAGTGCACTGGCTGGAAGGGTCAGGAAGCTAAACCCAAAGGGGGTTAACACACACACACACACACACACACACACACACACACACAATCCAAGGAAAGCCAGCCACAGGAAAGAGGTGGGACTATTGATTTCTGCATTAGGTAATGATGGACTCACTGAAATATAAACTCCAGGTCAGAGTGGGGTGGGTGGGGAACGGAGGGGGGGAAGGACGTGGACAAATAGATAAAAACACTATTGCTCCAAGACTCAGCACTAGGTTTAAACATCCCCTTAAGTTCGCCTGCTGAGGGCAAGAGACAGACAAGACAGACAGGCTTGGCACTTGGAATCATTCGCCTCAG
>NW_006769620.1:941471-942102 GCF_000442215.2 Lipotes vexillifer | reverse complement strand
TCTTCCCCTACAGTCAAGCCTAGAAAAAAGAAAACCTACCCAAACTCTCTCTCAAAAAAAAAGAAACATACTGGACTACACCAGAATTGAACAACCTTGAACATATTGAGATGAAAACCATGTTGAGGTACTTTTTTTCCTCCAAAAACCCCAATCTTCTAGACATGGGATTAAAACAAAGGGACATGACTGTGTCCACCAAGTCCCAGGAAATGCTGCTTTCATGATCAACGACCCACCAGGACATGGCAGGATAGCCCAGGCCCCAGCTCCTCCCCACCCAGGAGAGAGCCTGTCACTGCGGGTGTCAGGGACCCTGGGTGCCAGCTCAGGGGATCCGAGTCGCAGCCTGGAGCCCCGTGGGGGAAATCTCTTTACGTGTAAGCACACACTCCCGTCTGCACGGGAGCCTTGCCACCAGGCCAAGGGACCCAAAGCTGGGGAGGGGAAGGAGCCAGGTGCCTGGGCCACTTGTCAGGGGAAGGACGACAGAAACCGCATGACAGAAACTACATGCACGCAGAAATTCTCCCACTGTCAGTGCAGTGTCGCCATCTCTCGGGTTCACTGTCCTTTCTGTGTTTGAGCCCCAATACAGGCACAGCTCGTTTTAGTGTGCTTTTGCGCTGTG
>NW_006769620.1:931118-940611 GCF_000442215.2 Lipotes vexillifer | reverse complement strand
AGATATTTTTTTTTTTTTTTTTTTTGGTAACAAACTGAAAGTTTTGGCAGCGCTGTGTAGTCAGATGATGGACAGCATTTTCTAGCAACGAAGTGTTTTTTAACTAAGATCTGTACATCATTTTCTAAGACACACTTAACAGACTACAGTGTAGCATGAAGATACTTTTCTATGCACTGGGAAGCCGAAAAGTGTGTGACTTGCTTTACTGAGGCGGTCTGGAACCGAACACGCAGTATCGCCGAGGCCTGCCCGGAGCCCCTCTCGTGAGAGAAGCACGTGTTACGCGGTGTAGCCGTTCGCAGACAGAGGCTCTGAGAACAGCCACCCTTCGACAGCAGCCCCTGCTAATGTGAAGTGGGGTGAAGGGTAGGGATGAGCAGGGAGTCAGGCCCTAGTGGCTGCGATCCGCGGGGCCTCGGGGTCCCGTTCCAGGCCTGCCTGCTGGGGGCTCTTTCCTCCCTCCGCAACAGGCCCCTGAACCCCCAAGCCCACCGTGCCATGGGATGCGCGGCCCAGAGTTCCCCGGGCTCTGGAGGAGTCCCCTCCGGGCCGTGTCCACAAAGCACCTGCGGAGCCAGGAGGGGACACTCACAGCTCGTGCAGCTTCTGGCAGAAGCTCCAGCCGTCACGGTGGATCCGGGAGATGAAGTTGTTGCCAAGGTGGAGCTGGTGCAGGGCCGTGAGGCCATAGAGTGAGCCGCTGTTCACCTCCGCCAGGCTGTTGTACTCCAGGTGCCTGCAATGACGGCCACGTGCGCGGGGTGAGCGTGGACCCCCGGGGCTCACGCACCCACCCCACCCACGGCGAAGGAGCGGCTCCCCGGCATCACCCAGGATCCGACAGCACTGCTGGAGAGAGTGGTGAGGGGGGTGTGTGCACCTACATGTGTGTGTACGTGTGTGTGTGCACACCTGTCTGGGGGGCAGGAGAAGACACGCAAAGCAACGCAGATGGCGGTGAGGACCCAGGCCGACTGAGAGAGCTCAGAGGCCAAGGGGAAGCTCCTAGAAGCAACCTTATTAGCCGAGTACAAGCGAACCAGCACACACACGGGCAGAGGAGCTCCGAGCAGAAGGCAAAGCCCACTCCAGGAAGAGAAAGAAGACAGATGAGGAGGAAGCTCTCATTATCCCCATCTTGCAGATGAGAAGACTGAGGCTGGGAGAAGCTAGGGAACCTGCCTAACACTCATTCCCAGCTCAGCCAGTAGTGAGGGGCCAGAATTCAAACCCGGGCCTCGCTAACCAAGCCTGGGCTCTGGACCACTGTGCCAAGAAACACGGTTTGAGCTCTGGGGTCAAACTACTGGGATTTAATTCTCAATTTTGCCACCTGGCTGGTTGAAGGAGCCTGAACAACCATAAAGTGGAGATACCCAAGAAGTATCGACTCCATAGGGCTGTGCTGAGAAGGAAGAGAAGGCAGGTCAGCGACTCAGCATCGTGCTGAGAACTGAGCTCCTGCTAAATTAAGGAGGGACGTTACTACCATCCTGCTTCTCGACGCCACACAGCCCGGCCACAGACAACTCCGCCCCATGGGACTGGCCTCATGAACAGAAGCTACTGATTCAAATGCTGCTCCACGTTCAGTATTACAAGGGCTTCAGGCAACCAGGTTTCACTTTTATCCATCGTCCTTTTTCTGCCTCTGCTCAAAAGGTTAGCCCTTAATTTATAAATAACCTCTAAGGCAACTCTTTCTTCACCCCCCAATTGGTATGAATTTGTTCACCATAAAACCCAAATGTCATGTGCTAAGGACTCCATGTTCTTCTGAGAATCCTGACTCCTGGCCCTCCCAGCTCACGACCACCTGGGTTCCAAAGTCCAAAATGACAGTTTTAAGAATGTCAAGGAAAAGTGTGCTCGAATATGTAAAAACAGAGGCAGAGCCACGCAAAGGTGAACAACGAAGAGAGGGAGAAGCAAAACAGCAGTGCTAAGGGTGTCATTTTACAAAGTGTGTGTGTGTGTGTGTGTGTGTGTGTGTGCGTGTGCGTGCGTGTGTGTGTGTGTGTGCGTGTGTGTGTGTGTGACGGTGCGCATATCGAGAGATGCTCCTGATAATGAGGACAGCTCGGAGGGTTGATGGAACTGGACCTGGAGTTTTTGTTTTTTGTATCAGTTGCAAAGATAACTGATAAAAGGCATAAACGGAGTGATGTAACTCATAGAGACTGGAAGGGCATGGGGGTGTCCTGAGCAAGTTAAATCATTAACCATAAAGCAAGAAATCTCACGGTGACACGTCAAGATAGTGGTATAAGTGTATTAACTTGGAAGGAACCACTACAAATAGAAAACCCCCAAAAGAGAATGACTGGAAGTGACTGCCTGCCTCATGGGGGTGGAACTGGGGGAAAGAGAGAATGGCAGCTGGGGTTGGTGGGGGGGCAACAACTACTTTTCTTTACAATTTGATTTTGCTCAACTATGAGTAAACGTTTCTTTTGATTAAAAATAAATAAATGTAAATGCTGAAAAGATGAAGCTTGGTAACTGCCTCGCCTGCCCTTCTCCGGATGCTTTTCCATCCCTCCGCAGGCAGGCAAGCCCCGTGATTGTCCACATCTGGCTGGAGCGAGCGCTCCCTCGATAAAAGTGGAACATCTGCAGCGAGGGGCTTGATTAGTTCACAGAACATAAATAAATCTCTCAGGGAGAACTATACATTTTTGGCCCACCTGCATATCAAGAAAGACGGTCAAACCCAAAGTGAGGAGAGAGGGAACTTCCTGTGGTGTGCAGGAGACAGGAGAGGATGTGGGAAGGGAGCCCACTGTCCGCCAGGGCGGTGGGGTGGGGGTCTAATAGGGAAGAACAATGTGACCCCACGTCAGATGCCTCTTTTCCTTTAACCTGCGCCTTCTACTGCTTTTGCTTCCATTTAAGAATCTTGCCTGTAGCGTGTGAAATATACAGGGTAGCCCATTTTCAAGGCTCTGACCTTTAAAGGTGTTAATACTTTTCTATTCACATAGAGATAAAAAGTTGCAGAACAGCGACTAACGTTTGTCTTGTTGGAGGTTTACAGGAACGCCGGGACCTGACCTACACCGTCAGCTGCAAGGACAAAGGATTCCTACACCAAGAACTCTGCAACAACCAGCCACGCCCCTGCCTCACCTGGCCTTTAAAAATGCTTTGCTGAAACGCTTTGGGGAATTCGGGGTTTTGGGGCACGAGCCATCCGTCTCCTTGCACGGCCCCGCAATAAACCTTTCTCTGCTCCAAACTCCGACGTTTTGGTATTGTTTGGCCTCACTGTGCGTCGGGCACGTGCACTTGTGCTGGGTTAACAAGGGGAGGGGAAACGGGGAGGGGAAGCAGCCCCAGCAAAACAGCCCCTCTTCCAACCTCACGAACCAACTCGCTTCACTGAATTCAACGAAACTCCCCCCAAGAGATTTTCTTAACCTGCAAGAAAAACACCCTGAGGTTTGGCAAAGTCCCCAAAGACACTGAGTGGCGCCCAGCTGAAGTCCCAAAGGGCAGGGGCTGGGTCCGGCCGAGGTCCTAAATGGTCCCTCAGCGCCTGCAAGAATCCCCGGCACCTGGCCCGCACTCACAGCGCCTGCATCCTGGCCAAACCCCAGAAGGCGCCGTCCGTCAGCTTGCTGATGTTGTTTCGCTGGAGCCTCAGCACCTCCAAACTGTCGAGCCCTTGGAACGTCAGGCCCTCGATGAGCCGAATCCGATTCCGATTGAGGTCCCTAAAGAGACGAAGCCAGCGGTTCACAGCGTCCCCCACCCACGGCCCCGCCTACAACCATCGCCACGCGGTCCCCGGAGACAATCCCGGGAAGCCGAGACGTATCACAGACGTGCACGCCCAAGTGCATGCAGACGCTGACGGGCCATTGCTAACTGGTGAAAGGGGGGCCCAGAGCTCCCCGAAGCCGGTCCCACCGCACCCCCCGAATGAGCGAGTGCTCCCATTTCTTCCCCAAGCACCCATGACTCTGCAGTGAGGAGGGGGTATGACTCAGGAGGTGAACGTCTTAGGTGAGCTGTCTCTTAACTCGGCAGCAGAAACCCACACCAGATGCCTCAACCCAGGAAAAATCTAACCAACGGGTATCAAACGGCAACGACATTTCCCACCGAGGCACTACTCAGGTCTCTACTGATGGAGAGAAGTGACTGCCCTCAGGGGCGGGCATCTGGGCGCACTGCGAAGCGTACACACGGGCTTCCAACCCCCGTGTGCTGAAGCCTCACTGAGCCAAAAGATCTCAGGAAGCTGGGTGAACTGGCTCCATCGGTAATACTCAAGGAAGGGAGAACACAGCCTGGCCAGAAAGCCCCTGGATTGCCCCAAATACTTCTGCAGTGTCTCATGACCCACATACGGCCCTTAGCATCCACAGAGCTTCTCCAGCACCGGGGAGGGCATGGCCGGGCCCCGCCGCCCAGGTGTGTCGGAGCGGGGGGAGTGAGCAGGGCGGGGCACACCCCGTCTTGCCGCCAAACCTGGCCCTGAACACTTGTGTTGTTCTGCTTAAACCAAACATCGATTATCAGCTTGTTTTCCTGAGGTAGCACTCTTCTGATACAAAAAAAGGACACCGGCGAACAAAACAACCAGGGGACAAACAGTCCATCAGGTTCTGGTAAATAGAGGTCCTCTTGACTCCAAACCCTGGGCCATTCTAGGAGGGCACTCAGCCGTGCTGGTCAAAAAAGTAAACAATTACACCCTTTCATTAAAAAAAAAAAAATCAGTTGACTACCTTATGAGATTAAGGAGATGAAGATGGTGACCCATCTCCTGCTTCCTACCTCTGGCTACACTGACTTCCTCTCAAACTGCCCAAGCAGTGCCGGACTCTGTAATGTCCACAGTACAGATTATCCGGGTGCCTTAAAAAAACACAAAAACCTCGGAGACAAATAAGGAACCCCACGCCCACAGTCTAAGCATTAGCCAGGATCAGCTAGGCAGCAGGATTCCTCACTGCATTTTGGGAAGTGCCGATGAGGACAGGCATGTATATCCTAGGTGGATCTTTCCTCGGCAACCTGGGGCAGCCTGCAGGCACCACACCCAGCTTCTAATTTGCTTTTGTTAGGCTCTGCATCCACGGTAGCTGATGCACAGCCTGACCGAGGGGCAGTGGGGAAGCGGGTGCATTTGGATCGAGGTCCTGGGGGAAATTTGGCCTCCATGAAGTGTGGCTAAGCTTAATTAAAGTGCAGGTCTCTGTACTCACAGTTGTGTCAGCCGGGGTAACTTGAATGCTTTCACAGGAAGCTGGGTGATCCTGTTTTTGCTCAGCCGAAGCGTTAGCAGCGACCGTGACAGACCGTCAAATGCTCCCGACTCCAGGGTGCTGATCCGGTTGCTCGCCAGGTTGCTGGAATGATTCATGAGAGAAAATGCGGTGGTCAGTAGGAGGCCTTCCTCATTCTGTTACCGACACCAGACCTGCCTGAGTTAGGAAAATGAGCTAAAACACACCCAGAAGGATGGGTTTCCAACGAGACATTTGTCGTCCCGAGGCTGCAAAGCTCACCTCTACCCCCAGACTCGGGTGTCAGGATCATCCTCGTCAGGCTCGATAGAAGCCTTGTTTGAGAGCCCAGAGCTCGCTCTGCTCGTGGCCGGAGGGGTTTACCCCAGGAGGGTGGGAGGGAAGTCAATTACCTCCACCCCAGCCATCCTCGCACCCCAGCTGGGCCGCTGCAGGAGTCCCTCCTTGCACCCACTACCCAAGAGTTAGGGTTCAAGGTCGGTGAGAAGAGCCTTAGGCAGCAGAAAGTCCACTGCGAGGCAAGGTCACAGTGGATGTCATATAATTTGGAGAAACAGCCTTTAATTCTGAAGTGGGTCTCACTGTATGATGTGTAAATGTGCAAAAACCAATTCATTTTAATAATTTTAAATGTGTCAGAGAAAACATTCTAGTTAGAGAGATCGGCATGAGTGGTTACCAGTGGGGAGAGGGGAGGGGAGAGGGGCGAGACAGAGGTAGGGGATTAAGAGGTACAAACTACTAGGTATAAAATAAATAAGCTGCAAGGATATATTGTACATCACAGAATATACCCAATAGTTTATAACAACTATAAACGGACTATAATCTATGAAAATTCTGAATCACTAGGCTGTACACCTGAAACTTACATAATACTATAAAATCAACTGTATCTCAATGAAAAAAAAAATTGTTTTAAGGGGTCTGCATGGAATCCCTTTAAAAAACAAGCAATAGTTGCATGGGATGTCCACCTACAGGATTACAAGTGTACGGGGCACCTCCCCTCAAAACGCAACGCACTGGGCAGCTAAGGTCTGTGCACTCTGTTGTATGTAAATTACATCAAGTAAGGGGAAAAAAGGAGAGAAAAGGGGGTAACAATTTGGTCTTTCCTAGGAGAAGTTATCCCCAACACTTTTCCTTCTACCTTCCCTAGACCAATGGTGCTTTTTGTGGCTTAAGCAAAAAGGAAAAAAGACCAGAGAGAATTGTCTACATTGGATAACGGAATGGAAGAAGGCATTCTTCGTCTCCATCAGGCAGCGGCCCAGGACAGGGCACATGAGGATTCTGTGCGAACGGAGCTGGACTGTTTGTTCTTAACACTCCAGATTAAAGAAGAGTCTGTGTGATGACGATATCCCGGCCAGCATCTGCCAAAGTACAACATCCCTTGCTTTTAGGCAGAGAGAGAGAAGGTCACTGCAAGTCAGTTTAGCAGTGGTGGTTTCTTTGTCCCAAACAAGTCAGTGCCAGGTGGCAGCCGGACCCACCTTTCAAAAGCCCTCACTGAGGGCTGAGCACGGCCACATCGGCCGAAGGATTAGCCAAGGCCTCCTTTTTCCAACTCTGGCGTTTTCACGCAGCCTAAGAAAGAAACCGCTCCTCTCCTCGGGGATCTCAAAAAACCTGTGTGCCTGGCCTTGGTCACCGAGCACATGGGTCACAACGACCCCTAAAACCAGCCTCACGAACAATCCTCCAAAGCGCTCACTAATAATGCAGGGGATGGGGACTCACCCGTCACCTGAACGTGCCTTTTTAGCCTGAGTTTTCAGTTTCTTCCCCAAAGCAACGTTTTCCTACCAATAAGCGGTGGGTTAAATAGGCTTTGACTGTTTTTCTCCTGTCTGCCAACTGGCGGGGTGTGAGATGGGGCAGAATGATGGGCAGAAGAGAAACAGACCAACGGAGAGGCGGAGAAGGGTCAAGAGAACTCAGAGGATGCACGAGCACTGGCTGGTTGAGCCTCTACAGAGAGGTTTCGCTCCGATGTCACTCATCTAAATACCCCCAAACCTTTGTTCTAAGTTTTTGTGGGAGGCAGCCCAGTGAAGGAGAAAGGAAACAGGCTTTGTGGTCAACACAGCCACGTATTTCAGGCCTAGAGTCTGCTCTTAAATGGTCAGTCTGCTTCACATCTCCCCACCTCAGGCTTCCTCAGCCACCTCTACAGCCAGAATAACGCTGCTGGACTTGGAGATGCTCTATGAATGGGCTAACAGAGGCCTACGGACCTGGGTCTCCTGCCCCCTGCCCTGCTGCAGGGGGAGGTGTGTGCCCATCCCACTGACTCAGCCGGGCCACGCTGGAGTAGAGGAGGGAACGTCCACCTGCGTCCACACCTGGGGGCTGCCGGCAGACCCAAGGCACTTACAGCTCCTTTATGGGCAGCCCGTGCGGGAAGCAGGTGCTCCGGATCTCTGTGATGTTGTTGGAGCTTAGATCCAGCACTTCCAAGGAAACGTAAGCCTTGAGCTGACTCCCCTCCACGCTGCGGATCCTATTGTGTTGCCTAAGACACAGAAAGGAAGGTGAGTCCAGCATGTCATTTTGCAAAGAAACTATTTTCCTTAACACTTCTTCCAGACATCTTTTCCCCTAGCTGCTTTGCAATTTCAGAAAATTACAAACGCCATGACACTCCAATTTTTTTAAAAGAATTTGGCTGCGTCGGGTCTTAGTTGCGGCACACTTAAATGACATCTCCCGTCCCTCTTTCCATCAAGTTCTTACCCGCAGACTGGGAGCTAGACAGAATGTCAAATTCTTTGTCTGTGACAAGTTTGTCTGCCCAAGTTCTAAGCCAGGCTACTCTCCCCAAGGACAGGAACACAGGGGTGATATTTCGGACGTGTGGAGAGCCGCCTGGCACGAACAGCACTCAGATCTTACTGGTACACCTTCCCACAAAGGATGTGCCCAGTGCAAGCAGCCAGTTTCTGATGTGGCTCGCATCTAGAATCTTCAGAACCTAGTCCAACCCCATCACTTACAAGAATGCGGGCACCAGAGCCCAGAGTTCAGTTTAATCCAACTGAACGCATCATCACATACCTCACATTTTACCGACACCTGCCAATGTACCAGGCGGGGCGACAGACACAAGGGATGAAAAAAAGATTGCAAAATCCTGACAACCTAATAAGGGACACAGGAACTCAGTGCTGGGTCTAACTGGAATCGAATCCCCTGCACCTCCAACTCCACACTCTTGATAGCTCTGTTCCTCAGTTTCCTCATCTGGAAGATGGGGCCACACCCTTTACTTCAAGGATATGGATGATCCCACCTGAACCACACTGCTGTGTCTGGCAGATGTTCACATAAGTGTTCAGTGTTTATCTCCCTCCAAGACTTACTTGTCCTTTAACCCTCTTTCTGAAAAATCCCGCAGTCTAACCCGCCAACCAGTATTTATTAATCAGGAGAGATTTGACAGATGCTAACCAAGGCTGGAGGGAGCAGGTGGCCCCCATGTGGGTTTCGCTCTGCCTGGCAGATTCAAACCACCGCGGCCCCGATCCCAATCCTCAGATATTTCAGAATCTGTGGAGTGGTAGCGCTGGGCCTCTGGGCTCCAGTCTTTCACTCAGGCCAGTTTCTGAGTAAACAGTATCGGGGTCTCCAGCCAATCAAAGCATTCTTGAACACGATACAAGTGAGCCAGGCGTCGCTAACCAAGTGGCATCTCTCTTAAACAAACACTTGACCAAATCGTTTCCAACAGGCATAAACAAGGCCCTCTTTCCCAGAAGCTCTGGGGCTTCTCGCCGACGCCTTTGTTTTCTTCCCCTCTCTCCCAGGCCCTGAACCCAAAAATCCATTTATAAGGGTACAGCTCCTTTACACACAGCAAGGCCACGCCAGAATGAGAGGCCCCTTTTCCCTCCACGCACCCCACCCCCCAAACTACCTCCTAGTTCTTTATTAAGTTCTTAGTAAAGAGAGTCTCTTCAGTTTTCTGACTCCGAAAGAAAGAATAGAAAAGAAGACCTTTATTATGTAAAGTATGGGAAAAAAGAACAAGAAATAAAGGGAGTAGAGCTGAGCCTCATCCAGGAACTCTGAATGCAGTACCAGGGAGCCGGGAAAAGAAAGTCTGAGGAAAGAAGGGAAGAGGCGCCGCAGGCCCCAAGTCACACAAAGAGGGACCATACACAGTCCAACGGACCACGGGACAGCTGCGAGCCCCCGCCCGCTTCTCCCACTGCCCCCCCCCCCCC
>NW_006769620.1:918808-930699 GCF_000442215.2 Lipotes vexillifer | reverse complement strand
CCCCCCCCCCCCCCCGTCCTCTCCTCTGGCTCTTTCATCTTACACCTTCCTTCTTTTTTCTCGTCTGTGTAATTTATTCACCGAATCAGACATGTTCTGGGCCCCTGCTCTGTGCCAGGCCCAGGCTGGAGGAAGGATGCTGTGATGAAGATGCGTCTCTTTCATGCACTGGAAAGAGGTCCCTGTTGAGCAGAAGAGGCAGCCATGGAGATGAGAAACAACGGAGCGTGGGAGCGAGGACGGATGAGACCTGCCCGGAGGGAGGGCGGAGCTGGGGAGGCTTCTGCCGGAAGAGGCTGCCGGGGCCAGCTCCAGAGGGTGGGATGTGCGTGCTGGCAGGAGACGGGCAGGGCAGAGGCAGGGGGACCACATCAGGCAAGCCCTCGCAGATGCCCTGAGGAGTAGGGCATCTATGTCCCAGGGGACCAGGTGAGAGGTGGCGGCAACAGACAGACAGACACAAGAGAAGAAGAGAGGGGTCCACAGGACCTGGAGACGACAGATGGGGGTGCAGAGAATGGTGATCCTAAATTTTCTAGTTCAGAAATGCTAAGGTAACCAGGCGACTGGCTAGACCTTCCATCCTTGCCCTTATGGCCTATTCTCAAGCCAGCAGCCGTAGAGATCCTGTCAGAACATCTCACAGAATGGGAGAAAACATCTGCAAGTCACCTACCTGACGAGGAGTGAATACCTAGAAGACACAGGAACTACAACTCAACAGCAACAACACGAAAAACCCAAACGACTCAATCAAAAAAACGTTCAAAGGACTTGGATAGACATTTCTTCAAAGAAGATAAATGGCGAATGAGCGCGTGAAAAGATGCTCAACTTCACTAGACGTTAGGGAAATGCAATGAGATAGCACCTCACGCCCACAGCATGGCTACTGTTAAAAAAAAAAACCAACAACTCCGGAATGGTATGTGGGGCAGAGGATGTGGAGAAATTGGAATCCTGGCGCAGCTGCTGAAGAAAATGGTGCGGTAGTTCTTCGAAAAATTAGGCACAGAATTATCAGCGTGTGACCCAGCAATTCTACTTCTGGGTGTTGATCCAAAAGAAATGAAAGCAGACCTCAAAGAGTTATTTGTACACCCATGTTTATAGCAGCATTATTCACAGTGGCCAAAAGGTGAAGCAACCCAATGATTGGATGGACGGATGGACGGATGGACAAACATGACAGAGGTACACATACAAAGGACTATCATTCAGCCTTAGAAAGGAAGTTCTGACACACGCTATTAACACGGGTGAATCTTGAGGACACTGCGTTAAATGAAAATACCCTATGACTCCACTTCCATGAGCACCTAGAGTAGTCAAACTCATTGAGACAGAACGTAGAGCGGCGGTTGCCAGGGGCTGGGGGGAGGGGGAGCGGGAAGTTGTTTAGTAAGTTTGGAGTTTTCATTTTCCAAGATGGAGAAAGCTCTGGAAGTTGATTACACAACACGAGTGTACTTAACACTACCGAACTGTATACTTAAAAAATGATTAAGATGGTAAATTTCATGTAACGTGTACTTTACTACAATTTAAAAACAAAGCAAAGCAAAGCAAAAATCAGCCAGTTCACAGGACTTGTTCGCCTAAAACTCAAATGATGGCTTTCCCGGCTCACTCAGGACGAAGTCCTTACGATAGCCTCCGAGGCCCATGTGACCTGCCGCGCACTTGCCTTTGCTGCTTCACTTCCTACTCTTCCGCCTTGTACTCTGCCCCTCGCACTGGCCCTCAGACACGGCAGGCAGGCTCCTGACTCACGACCTTTGCACTCGCCTTTCCCATTGCTTGGAATGAATGCTCTTCCCCCAGAGATCCACAGGTCCCATGCCCTTACTTCCTTCCCCTCTTTTTTCACATGTCACCTTCTCAATGAGGGGTGCCTGGCCACAGTCTCTAAAACTACAAGCCTCCCTCCCCCCACCATTTCTCCCTCCTCCCTCCCCCCCACCACTCTCACACTTTCCACTCTCTTGCCTGCTTTATTTCTCTCAGTATTTTTAAATTATCAACTAATACATCCAGTATTTTGCTTATTTCTACCTTAACATCTTCTCTCCCACCAGGATGTGGCTCCATGAGGGTAGAGATGTTGCTCTGTTTTGACCACTACTGTGCCTCCAACCACTGGAATAGGGTGAGGCACATAGTAGGTCCTCAATAAATAGCTTTTAAAGGAATCACAAAGAATACAGGTTGAATTCAGAAAGACTGAGCCTAGACACAGATTTGGGACTCATCTACATTTAAGTAGAAGAAAACCCAGGCAAGCAGATGAGTTCAATCAGGAGACATGAGGGAAAGATTTAAGTAGAAGAAAACCCAGGCAAGCAGATGAGTTCAATCAGGAGACATGAGGCAAAGAGTCTGCCAACTGCGCCGTGGCAGCACTGCTCAGAGACAAATGACCTAGCCCACAGCGGCTTCAGAGCTTCTTGGGGCTCAAAGAATGCACATCATCTTCTCTCTCCAGGTCTGGTGTCTCTGCTCTAGACTCTAGCCCAGCACCCTGGATCAAACTCTTCCTGAATTCCTCCTATTCAGGAGAGCTGACCACACAGCGCTATTTTCCTTCTCTCACTACAGCAAGAATCACACCTTGTTAGATGTCTCTCTGGACCCTGGCAACTCCACCCAAGGCCATGAGTTCTTCATGGGCTGGAACATGGCATGGCATTGAAGAACATGCCAAGAACGTGGCCCTGCCTGAGTTCAAATCCCCATTATACCACTTACAGGTGTGAACCGCTATAAAGGTGGCATGAAGTTTCCAGGCCCTGTGGGCTGATGTGACCTGACATGAAGCAGGTGCTCAATAAAATGAGTTCTGGTTTTTATTAGCCATATCTGTACCCTCAGAGCGATGCTCAGGACCTAGTTTGCAGCAGGTGCTCTGGAAAAAGAAGGAATGAGTGGTTCCTAGTCCTGCCCGACACTTCAGTGCAAACAGGCAGGCCTCACTCCTTCTTGGGAATGAAGGGCTGACTCAGAGCTCTCACTCTTAGCTTCATGCATGAAACGAGGCTGCTCCAGCTGGAGAGGGTCAAAAACCCCACCACTGGGAGACTGGGCTATTTGGGGAGCTGTGCCTCAAATTAAATCCCAGATTGAAGCTTCTGCAGGATTCAGGGGGCCTAGAGATCTGGTGGGTCCCCAACCAGCTGGATTACCTTCTCACTCCTGTAGCACGTGGGACTCGGGCCCACGCCCCTGACCCCAGCCCACCAAACCCTACCCCACCAGGGACATCCCCTCCGGACACCTGTCCATCAAGGTTCAAAGACCCAGTATTCAGGAAAGCCTCCCTCCTCCTCCTCCTCCTTGAGAGATGTCCCGCTTTCATAAAACTCTCCACGTTTTAATGCCACATGCAACACGAGCAGTCATGTCACTCCTGTAATGTTAACTAACTGTCCAGTTTTCAAGGCCCCCGTTCATCTTTATAACCTCTGAATCCTCGTCCAACTTCTTTTTAACAACAGCCGACCAATTACCGAACACACCTCTAGGCAGCAGGCCCTGGGTGAAGGCTCCGTGAAAAGCCACAGCAACCTCATGAGGAAGGTACTATTATCATCTTTACAGCTGAAGAGCTCAGAGCTCTGCTGGGCTTCAGCCACGGTCACACAACTGGGACACGGAGAGGAGCCAGCGTGCAAGCCCAGGGGAGCGGGACCCCCCAGCCCATCCGAGAGGCTCTCCAGGCGGAATTTTAGGTGCACTACCCCCGATTCAATCCGTAAGCCTTGAGCAGACATTGGCTACATGTGAATGCTAGCTGGCTATTCCCGGGTCAGCTCACACTGGTCTGTGTCATTGGCCTCAGCCAAGCCGGCTTTTGTACCAGCCTCCCAGAGTCCTGAATGAGCGACAAGTCTGCAGAGAGCTGTGGAGGGCCACGCTGAGCCAATAAGGCGGATGAAGCTCTGGCTCACAGTGATGGATGCTCCGGGTGGAAAGAAGAGAACAGTGCAGGACAAGCTGCAAAGGGAGGCCCTTAGGGCTAGAAAACAAGAGTGAGGAGAGGGCAGGGGAGAGGACAGTGTTAGAGGAGTACTTCTAACTGGTCTCATCCAGGGAGCAGCCCAGCCCTTTCTCTGCCACCAAACAGAATCAGAACAACACTGTGGTGACAGGGACTGGGGGGAGGGGTGGTGGCCAGATCGCGCAGCCTGTGCCTCCACCCCAGGTTGGTGTAACCCTCAGGCTGTCCTCTGGGGTGCGGAAACTAATACGGCAGAAGTCTATTAAACCAACACCTGTTAAAGGCTTCACAAATAAAATCCGGCTTCAAAGGCAGACTGCGGGAAAGATAAGCTCTCTCCACTGGGCTACATTTTCAGAGTCGATGTTAAATTAGACAGTAAAACACCCGGAGGCATTTGAAACCAACACTGAAAGCTTTTCATCGTGAGTGATTGTTCCACTATGGTTCTGTACACTGGGGTTTACAAGGTAGTGCGTTAGTGGTAGAAAAGATCTCGTGTCACAGATAACAGCCAGGAAGAAAGGGCGAGGGGATCAAAGGAAGCAGCGTCAAGGTGGGTCAAGTGGATTACAGCTGGTGGCTGAAATTATGCACCTACTGTCTACACCAGGGGTCAGTAATGGATTCTATAGTGGGCCAGATTTTAAATATTTTAGGCTCTGTGGGTCATTCGGCCTCTGTCATGACAACTCAACCCTGAAGGTGGGGTGTACAAGTAGCCGCAGACAATATGTGAGCCGAGTGTGGCTGTATTCCAATAAAACTTTCTTTACCATAGCACGCTGTGAGCCAGATCTGGCCCCTGGTCTACACCACAGAGCAACCCGTTTGGATTTCTGGGAGGCAGGGACCCAGGTTCTAATTCTTGCTCTGATGCAGCTTTCCAACTGTGTGTAAATCACTGTTTTTGAATCTGGTTTAACCACCTGCAAAATGGGGCTAAACACCTCTCTGCAGCAGAGAACCCTCCCATTCTCCCTCCAAAGCCCAGGTCAGACATCAGTAATCGCCATCTTTCCCAATGTCGTCTTTCCTTACCCCTTCAGGAAGTGAAACGGAACCTAAGTTTACATCATTCTCACGCCCCTCAGAAGATGATCCAGGTTCCTGACCGGGCCCAGTGGAGGCAGGCTGGCAAACAGGGTGATCTTACAGAGAACAGACATTCACACTGTGTATCCTCACTCTTTTTAGTCCTTCCAATGACACAGAAAGAAACACACCGAAGCTGGCCAACACATCAGTCCTAACATCTAAGCAGGCGTGCCCTCAGCTCTCCCAGACAAGTAGGGTGACTCACAGCAGTACACGTGGTCAACTCCTGCAGTGTTGACTCTTACTAGATACAGCAAGTTTTCCATCATGTTACCTCAACATCAAACTTTTAATAATCAGCAAAACTCCAATTACAGCTCTTGCCTCATCGGAACCTCTGGCTAAGAAATAGTTTCACACAATCTAGCCCAGAAACGAGGGTAAAAATGTAATACACCTGCCACCACTTCCGTCCCTCCCCTCCCGCCATTCCCCACAGTGACCCTGGCAGACGTGGTTAATCAAAATCCACACCCTGCAGCCTCTGAGCACCCAGAGCACGTTGCACCTGGCCCATCACTGTGCTGCCCTGGAATTCTTCCTACGGCTCTGCACCACTGCACCTAACCCCACTGCCCCACGTAGCAGGAGCTCCAAGGTCTGATCAAAATGATCAGGATGAAGGCGCGTACATGGTATTAATGATTTCATAACCCGAGTAGCCCTGATGTTTACCTAAGGGGGTTCAACTGTATTATTGCAAGCGCTAAAAAACATTAATCATTTCAAGGACACACAAGAAGACATTGATTTCTCTTTTGGTGCAAAACACAGCAGTATCCAACAGACCATGCGGTCGGGGCAGGGGGACAGTCGTTCTGTTTGTCTGCAAATGCTTTTACTGAAATATCACAGGCATACTGAGAAGGGCACAAATGATAAATGTAGAGCTCAATGCATTTTTACAAAATGTCTGCACCCGTGTAACCACATGACAGATACAGAACATTTTCAACATCCCAGCAGGCTCCCTCCTGTCACTTTCCTTGTCATCTATTCTTCCCCAGGGGAACCTTAACTTCTACCACCTATGATTAATTTTGCCCGTTGCTGTGCTTTATCTACTTGGAATCGTTCCATATATACTCTTCTGTATCTGGCTACTTTCACTCCACATATGAGACTGACCCATGTGGTTGCATTAGCAGGACTTAAGTCTTTTTCATCACTGCGTAGTATTTCTCTTGCGGGAACACAGGGCAATTTATTTTTCATTCTACTGCTGATGGACACTGAGTTACTTCCAGTTTGGGTTACTGCAAAAACCACAGACATGTACAGGGACATGCCTTTTGGTGCATATTTGCCTGCATTTTGGGCAGGAATCGATGCCTAGGGTGGCGCTGGTACCCAGTCACGGAGCCCACATATGTGCAGCCTTGGCAGACACCGGTAGATTCTTTTTAACCAAATCCTTCAGGGTTGAAATGCATCTGAAAAGTCATCTGATCCAAATGCCATATTTCATGCTGCCTCATTCAACCACATTCTCTGATGCCACCGTCCCCATGTGTCCCTCCTTCCTGTACCATTCCCCCACAAACAGCATTAGGAATATAGCCTGGAACCACAGAGCATGAAAAAGCTCAATCTAATCTTGTCCAGGTGTCGAACAGAGTAATTGTATTATCAGTGGGGGGCCTGAGAAGCACCAAACAAGGGGAAAAAAGAGAATTAATAATTCTAAGTCCAGGGGCTTCCCTGGTGGTGCAGTGATTGAGAGTCCGCCTGCCGATGCAGGGGATGTGGGTTCGTGCCCCGGTCCAGGAGGATCCCCTGTGCCGCGGAGCGGTTGGGCCCGTGAGCCATGGTCGCTGAGCCTGCGCGTCCGGAGCCTGTGCTCCGCAACGGGAGAGGCCACGACAGTGAGAGGCCCGCGTTCTAAGTCCAAAATTGGTAAGAAAATTGTGAATGTGCCCGTTATTGGGACCAATGCCCATAAGCATCTTGAAAATAAAGATAAGGAGATTTTAAAAACAACACATGAATCCAGAAGAGCTTTCCCGGGCCAACTTGAAGAAAGTTTCTCTTCTCAGAATGACAGTTGAAAGCATCATCCTCTCACTAGGGCTGCTTTGCATTCGTCTTCTTAAAAATGAAAACCAAAACCATCTGTTCTATTGCATAAATCGATAATTTGCCCTAAGAAACCAGTGCCTCATAAGGACGGCCCAGCCTGGGTTATTTGCTGGACAGGAAATGAGACTCCGAATAAGCAGGTCTCCTTCTGTCTCTTGCTCACTCCCTCTCCCCACACCCGCTGCTGGTGAATCACCAGTTCCCTGGGGAATTTTGGCCCGATTCTCAGCCTGGCTGCAGATGACGTTCCGGATCTGTTTATTCAGGTGGAGATCGGACAAAAAACAAGAGTGGCCCAGTGGCGGGATAAACAGCCTCCGCCAGGCGGGGTCAGACCCTCCGAAGGCAGGACTGGGCTGTGTCAACCGACCTCCCGACCCGTTCACTTCCTTCGGGGTCACTTTCCCCTTGGGGTCTTCAACGGACCGTTTTGATGAACTCCATATGAAGAGGACCCGAGGTCCCCAAGGTGCCTTGATGCACCACATCCCGTTTGGTTCTCCCACCCACTGGCTTCTACACATGGAGCTGGAAGTCCGAGATCTGGAATGAAGAAACTTAGGCACAGTCAAGAGTCAGCCACTATGATTCTGTGAAGTCAAGAGCGACCCGAGCCACAAAGGGCTGCAAATCATCAGGATTCAATCCAAACTACAAGCACAAGACGAAGACGAGACCTCCCGAGGAAATGCACACACTGCTGAACAAAAGCAGCTCATCAGAAAAGGCAACCTACTGCATGACTCCAAATACATGACCTTCTGGAAAAGGCAAAACTGTGGGGACAGCAGAAAGATCAGTGGTTAGCAGGGGTCTGGGAGGAGAAAGGAATGAATAGGTGATGCACATGGGTTTTTTTAGGGCAATGAAACTATTCAGTGTGATACTGTAATGGTGAATAAGCATCACTGAACATTTGCAGAAGCTCAAAGAATGTACAACACAGCGAACCCTGGAAAACTATAGGTGTGGTTAATAATAATGTCTCAATACTGACCTATCAATTGTAACAAAGCACCAGACTAATGCAAGATGTTAACAGTAGTGGAAACCAGAGGGGCATGTTGCAGGGTATAAGGGAAGTCTCTGTACTTTCTGCTCCATTTTCCTGTAAATCTAAAACTGCTCTAAAAGTCTATTAATTGTCAACAGAACACAACAAAACCTCCTAAGGTATTAAGTAGTCCCAAGATCACTACATCATTAGAATGTAAGTTTAGCTGGTCTTCTTTCCTGCTATATCCTTAGCACCATGAGTATAGAACCATAAGTATAACATAAAAGACAGTCAATAAATATCTGTTTAAGACTCACAGATTTAGAGAAGGAACTTAAGAGGTTACGGGGTGGGGGGAAGGGACAGACTGGCAGTCTGGGATTGACACGTACACACCACTATATTTAAAATAGATAACCAACAAGGACCTACTGTATAGCACAAGGAACTCTGCTCAATATTCTGTAATAACTTAAATGGGAAAAGAATTTGAAAGAGAACAGATACATGTGTATGCATAACTGAATCACTTTGCTGTGACCTGAAACTAACACAACATTGTGGATCAACTATGCTCCAATATAAAGTAAAAATTAAAAAAAAAAATCTGTTGAATAAACGAATTACAACTTCAGTTAAGTCTCCTGTATTGGCCACCACATTCCTGAACAAAGGAATGTTATTCAGGAAAAAAAAGGCAAAATCAACCATTCAATTAAACAAAGCTTTTAAAGAGAAAAATGAGAGGTGTAATGTAGAATTAACTTTTTTAGGCAGGGAAGCTGACAGATAGCCTTAGAAGAAAATGTCAAACACAATGGACTTTCAGGCTGATCCTGCATCTCCCAAGTTCAGTGTTACCCCGAACATGGACATTCGTTGATCATCCGGGGTTGGCAGAAGTGGTGGCTCTACTCACCACGCAACGGCCACCAGTCCCCCTGTCACCCCACCCCTGGCAGCAGCGAGGGCAGATCGTCCCTAACCCAGGTCTCCACAGCCACACACATGCTTCCCCACTCCTGCCTCAGCCACGGTGGAAAAGGAGGAGGAGAAATTCAACCAGGGGAGTTCCAACCCGACACGCTGACCCAAGGAAGCCCTTTAAGCCACGTCTGGACTGCGCTCCGCAGGGAGAAGGGCCGTGCCATTTCACACTGGCAGGGACTTCTAAGGGCTGGCTGGGCACTCAGCTCCGTGACCATGGGGAGGTAACCTGCCCTGCATGTGGGCAGGGCAGAGCGGCACCAAGTCGGGCCAGGAGATGTTAAGTTAGGAACAACGAGCCACTCCATCTGCATTCCCATCCACAGAGGGGCATCCCGGGTGAGAAAAGCCCGGAGAGTTTCTCTCTCCTGGTCAAAGCTGACATGGCCACTCTCGGCTTTATCTTCCCTTAAATGAGTCAATCCAGCCCTTTTCTTCTTCTTTTCTCCCCTCGCCCTGGCAACCTGCTCCCTGAACACCCTATCCTCTGCACATGGGGGGGTGGGGGTGGGGAGCCCAGCTGTCAGGCCGCGTCACGTGGAACCACACACCCTGGTACCAGTAGGGAGCCCATGGCTGAACTCGACTTGCCCGACCTCTCACTACAATTTTCAGGGCAGCTCTGCAGGGAAGGCCAGCAGCAAGCCTATCCAAGAGCTAGAGGCACAGACTCCCAGATTTGAGGGGATGAGCCACCATTCCCGGCAAAGAAAGGTGGGAAAGATGGAGACATGGCAGCGATCAGGAACCAGGTGGTCAGAGCACCTGTTGAGGCCAGGCTCAACCAAGGGGTGTTCACACAGCCCCTCCTGGAGGACATGAAGAGGTTACGACGGGTAGTTCTCCTTTAACTGATGGCTCTCCACCAACGAGGGTTAGGTGGGCAAGCCCCCGGCCGGGTGACATGATCAAGCTGCTGGGCTGCACAGAGCAAACACCCCTCCCCAGGGTCCATAAATGCTGGCGGGCAGCTGGCGGGTTGGGGGAGCAAAGGGGTCACCCAGGGATCTAAGACTGACAGGCTGTGTCATTAGCTCCTCGCAGACCTGGCGGTTTTGCTTCTCACGGACCTCACCACCCAGGACTTGAAAAAATGTAACCACCACACAGAAGCAACATGGAGGCTCCGCTCAACATTTGCAAAGGAAACCTAACCTCATCCCTCTCGGGGCTGGGCTCGCATTGCAGCCTCGGCCACCAAGCTGCCCAAAGGACTCAGGCGCTCAGGAGACTGTCCACACCACCTGCCAAAGCAAAAGGTGGGACGCGGAGCTGATGTGCGCTCTCTAAACTACACAGGCAGGAAAGGTAGGGAGAACTGTAACCCTATAACTCGTAGCTCTGGGACAGAACAGGAGGATGCCGGAATTTCCTCCCTCTCTTTTGCCTATTCTTTTAATGTGCTTATCAATTACGTAAAGAAATTAAATAGATATTTTACAAAGCTGTTAACTCGACCGTAGACACTTAACTTTGGGACCTGATCCTTAAGTGTACAAACACCTGGCCTGCCTGACAGCCCCCAGGCGGAGGGCTCTGGGGTGGGGCACAGCTGAGAGGCCCACCTAAGGAGCAGCGGCCTTTCTTCAAAGGGTGCCAGCAGGGAGGAGCCCCAGGGCCACCACTCAGAGCTCCTCCCCTCGTTTATCAGGCATCCTTCACCTAGCTAGGGATGACGCCAGTTCCAGAGTCTCCGCTGGAACCCCCCGAACCCCAGCATGCTCGGGCACACAGCCTGCTCCAGGCCTGCTATGAGTCCTGGTGTCCCTCTGCAGCCTCCAGGGAACGGGCGCAACGCTAGCGTCGGCTGCACAGGGCGGCGGACCCTCCCGGGAAGCTGGCCCGTGCCGCTTGGCCACTGAGGATGCGCACACTTCTCGCGAGATACACGAGCCGGACTAGGGCTAACAAATCGAGCGTTTCGTAGTTCGTGCTTACTAGGTACCAGGCTCCGGTTCAGCTCGTTTAACCCCCATGACGACCCGAGAGGCAGATACTGTTACCATCCCCATTTTACAGACGGGGGTGATGAGCTGTAGGAAGCTTAACTAGCAGGAAGCAGCGCAGCTGGGCCCGCAGCCCAGGCACGAAGCCTCATCACACACTCCTGCATGGAACCGAAGTGGGCAGAACCACCCCCGGGGAAGAGGGATTCTCTGGACAGTACCCTGTGTCTCCACCTCTTCTCAGCATCCACCAGGGCCGCCCCCGATCCTGTGACCCGAAGGGAGGCAGGATCCGCCTGCAGATGCAGGAAGGGCACATCCTGCCACCCCCCGCCCTTCCACACGCACACGTGGGCCTCCCGGACCCTCGGCCCACCGCGCGTCAGTGCACAGTTGCTGCAGGGCCCAGCCAGACCTCTCACTATTTATATTTAAGATGACGGGCGCGGGCCCTAAATAGCAGTGTCAGAGTGGCTCTTCTATCCTCCGGCAGCAAGTATGACAAGACTGAACCGGGCACTTTTCAGGGAGCAGAAAAAACTTGCTCACCCTCTGCTCCACACCACGCTACAGAGGCACCGCTCGGCCAGATTAAGAGAGGGTAAGACGCTGCGCTGGGGTCACCCAGCTAAACAGCACGCGAGCCCAGGTGCCCTCTGGCTCCCGGCTGCGCTCCTCTCTGGAGACGGCCTGTGGCTACGAGGACAGAGACGGGACTGGGGGTGCTGGGGCGCTCCCGTAACTCCCCCCCCGCCCCGCCCCGCCGCCCGCCACTGCCAGCATGTTC
>NW_006769620.1:892805-918722 GCF_000442215.2 Lipotes vexillifer | reverse complement strand
CCCCCCGCCCCGCCCCGCCGCCAGCCACTGCCAGCATGTTCCCCGGCTCGCCTGCCAGCTTCCCGGCAGCTCTGGAGCTCCAGCGTGGAGGAAGCTGTTTCAGCACTTGGCTGCAGCCTCCAAGCCAAGATCCTCCCCGCCTCTGGGGAGTGATACCACTGACATGTCTTTAAAATAAAACCAGGCCTGCTTCCTGCCCCATCTGGAAGACTTCTGATCTCCCGATCATAGGATTCAGGGTATCTCTTATCACGCAATTTCCCAAGCCTTCAGCATACGACCTGACTGCACTCTGGGAGGGTTAAGGATGTGCATGGGCGGGATTAAGGAGTCGGCCCTCTAATGCGGTCCTTCTTATCCACCCTGAGATGATAAGACGCGCGGCCACATCAAAGCGGCACCGACTCCTCTCCACCCCGGAACCACGCCATCCTCTTGTCTTGCCTGTTCTGAGTTCCTACAGGAGCCAACTCTTGCTCTGCTCCTTTCATGAAACAACAAGCTTCGATTTTCGCCTCTGTTTCAGGTTTTAAAATACGTATCGGCCGGCGCGGCCACCTCCTGGAGCTGCCGGGACCCTCCACTGCGCCGCCCCACCCAGCTTGCCGCGCCATGCCGTCGGAAAAAACCTGCAAACAGCGCCGAACCTTTGTCGTTTTGCAGGGCTTCCCTGGCGGCGCAGTGGTTGAGAATCCGCCTGCCAATGCGGGGGACACGGGTTCGAGCCCTGGTCCGGGAAGATCCCACATGCCGCGGAGCGACTAAGCCCGTGAGCCACAACTACTGAGCCCGCACGCCTAGAGCCTGTGCTCCGCAACAAGAGAAGCCCCCACTCGCCGCAACTAGAGAAAGACCGCGCGCAGCAACGAAAACCCAACGCAGCCAAATAAATAAAATAATTAAAATATGTATCATCATGAACCTCAATGTCAAACGTAAACTAATGACTTTTAGAAAAAAACGTCAGAGAAATCTATGTTTTGGGCCAGATAGATCTGACCCTAAGGGCACAATCCATAAATGGAAAAATTAACACATTGGACTTGCACCAAAATTAAAAACATTTGCTCCCGGAAAGATCCTATTAAGATGAAAAGGCAAACTACAGACTGGGAGAAAATATTTTCAGACCACATATCCAACAAAGAACTACTATCTAGAATACATAAAGAACACTCAAAACTCACCGGCAAAAAGACCCCCAAACAATCCGGTTAGAAAATGGGCACAAGACATGAACAGATATTACTCCAAAAAGAATATACAGATGGCAAATAAGCACATGAAATGATGTTCAACATCGTTAGCCATTAAGGAAGTGCAAATTAAAACCACCAAGAAATATCAATACACACCTCCCGAATGGCTAAAATAAAAAATACGGACACCACCAAATGCTGGCCATGATGCAGAGAACCACACTGCTCATGCATTGCTGGCAGGAGTGTAAGACAGTACAGCCACTCTGGAAAATTAAGGCACTTTCTTAAAAAATCTAAACATACAACTACCATACAATGCAGCAGTTACCCCCTAGGGCATTTTCCCCAGAGAAACGAAAATTTAAGTTCACACAAAAATGCTCACAGCAGCTTTATTCATATTAGCCCAAATCTGCAAACACCCCAGATGTCACTCAAGAAGGGCATGGTTAAACAAAGTGTGGTCTCTTCATACCATGGATACTACTCAGCAGTAGAAAGGAATGAACTACTGATACACACAACAACCTAGATGCATCTCCAAGGAATTATACTGAATGAAAAAAAGTCAGTCCGCAAAGGTGAGATGCTGTACGAAGCCACTTATATAACATTCCTTAAAGGAAAAATTATATGGAGAACACACTGGAGATTGCCAAGGGCGTGGCGGAAGGAAGGAAAAGGGTGTGGGTGTAAGAAGGCAACACAAGGGATCCTTGTGGGGATGGAAATATTCTCTACCTTGACTGTACTGATGTGAACATCCTGGTTGTACGAAATTTCGCAAGAGGTTGTCATTGGGGGAAACTGGGTTAAAGGTATACGAGGATCTTTCTACGTTATTTTTTACAACAGCACGAGAATCCACCATGAGCTCAAAATAGAAAGATTAACTAAAACAACAAAAAACGTAGCAAGACATTCACAGTGGAATCAGACAGAAATGCTGGTGCAGAAATGCACAGTGCAATCAGCCAGCCAACCTGCTACCTCACTGGGTCTCCAGCAGAAATCTACCTGGTACGACTCAGTTCCAAGGCCCAAGCACCAAATACTGCTGTGCTTTGTGAAATTTCTGAAATCTAGGGATAGGCATGAACCGTTTAATTACTTTCTACCGATTAGGAAGGAATTGCGGCGGTGGGGCGGGCGGGGTGGCGTTGGACTCCGTGAGGAAGGTGTAGCTGATAAAGCTGATTGGAAGACCAGCGGCCACCAATGGTGACGTATCAGGAGTTACTGCTGGGTTCTGTGTCCTGTAACTCAGCTGAACGCCAGCACTATGTGGCCAAGCAGGAGGGCCTCCTGGGCGTCTAGACTTAGATGGTGGTGGACAAAGGTCAGGCCTGCACTGCCAGACATGGGGTTCTCAAAACACCATCCCTGGAACACCAGCCTTGGGAGGAGTTCCATGAAAAGGCTCTGGAACAGCCGCATATATTCCTCCCTTGTCAGCCCTGGCAGACTCCCAAAGTAGGTCCAAGAAAAGTACCTTTTCATCCTGCTCGATTCTGCATTTGCTAAACTTACATGACCACCACAAGACCCCCTTCTTCAAGAAGCAATTGTTAGGGTCTCATAGAAGAGGGGTCCAGGTAGGCTCACTTTATGTGGGAGACACCACACTGCAGCCCCCTCATTACTAAAGGCCCTACATATTCTGTAGCAAAGAAGGCTGCTGACCTTTAGCTCTGGGTTTTCTGAACTTCCTGACTACAGAGGAGTAGTCAGGATGGGCTGGATGCATAGAGGGATCTGCAGTGATTCTCCACCTTCACTTTGGAAAAAGCCTATTCCCCAATCTACCTGCTGGCCACTCACAGGTGAGCAGAGACCAGGAGAGCCCTTCTCCTGACACACCCATGCCAGTTTAAGGACACTTTCACATCTAAGCAAACCGAGGCTTGCAAAGCTGCTGCTAGAAAGCCACAGGATAAGGATTCAAACCTGGACAATGGGACCCTGGGGCCCGCACACCTCCCCTAAGCCACGCTGCCTTCCTCGAGGTAGTTTCTACAACCGCTTTCCCTCCTATAACATCTGCCCAGATTTTCAATAAATCAGGGACAGCGAGTCCTCTCTCTTGGCTGAAAAGATCCAGGCCCTCTAGGAAGCCACAACAGACCATTTCTGTTACTACTTGTCCCAAATGACTCCCTTCACCTTGACGATATATGTCTAAAACTATCCAGTATCTGCCCTATGCTTCGACTAACCCATTCATTTAGTCCTTCATTTATTTATTCAGCCAAGCATGTATGGGGTGCCTGTTAGGTGCAGCTGCTCTAAGTAAAAGGTAAACTTGACTGTAGTATGGTCGACCCCCTTTCCCCATCCCCCAATTCCCAAAAAACACAGAAAGACACAGATGTGATGGGCACACTAACAGATGGGGCCACAGTGCTGTGGAGGCGGCTGGGGGAGGGACAGCCAGTCCAGACAGAGGTGACAACATGAACAAGGCCTGGAATCAGAGCCCGGACTGTGTGGGCTCCCATCACGAGCAGCTTGATGTAAAGCTCGAGGCAGGAAGTGGGGAGATGCCGGGAAGAAAGGGAACCACGGGCCAACTCTGAAAGAGCCCAAGACTTTATTCCTTAGGTGACACGGAAGCCACAGGGCTCCTTCCTTCATTTCTTCACCAAATACTGACTGCGGGGCCACCACAAGGCAGGCACCCCACTGGGTGGTAGGTGTGCAGTGGCAGGCGATGAGGGTAGAGTTCTACGGGGCTTACGTGGGAGGGAGGATGGAGAGGAAGAGAAGGACCAAAGCCTGGACGCCACTGGAGCCAAGGCCGTGAGGACCCCTTCAGAAACAAGGTGTGGGTCTCAGGTTTGGCAATGGCCAGGATGAGCTAGGATGCTAATTAGGCAGCTTTTCAACATGGGTGGCTCAGTGGGCCCACTAGACAGTACTCACAAGCATCTGAGCCTCTACCAGGAACCCATGAGAGACGTTCTCAACTAGAGATGGACGTTTGTTCCAGAGAACACGCAGCCCAGGGGCCGCCCCAGGCCTGCAGGAGAGGAAATAGCCGTGTGTGTCCTTGACCCTGGTTAAGTGTGGCTGATATGGGACCAGGACCTTTCCTTACAGCTGAGGCAACAGAAACCCAAAGCGGAGAGGTGACTCGTGAACGACCCTGTAGGGGTATGTCTGGCAGAGGCAGGGCTCCAAGCTGAGGGGGAGGCCAAGTTCACGGGAGGGATGGTTCCTCCCCGTTCCTCGGGCGCCAGCACCCACTTCGCTGAGAATGGCTTGCATTCTGAGTTCAAGAGATAGGAAGCACTTTGTAGGGTGATGTCCTGACAAGAGAATGGTGTAGGGGGGTTTTCCTGCCAGCACAGAAGTCACCCTAACACCCCGTGTCCAGCTGGAGGTGAAGAGAGACTGGACCAATATTCTCTGCTCAAATGCCCATAAAGGAGCAGCTGTATGAGAACCAGGCAGGGTCCTCACCAATGTGCTTTCTCTTCCCCAAGGTGACCCATGGGACCACCCAGGCAGGGACAAGATGAACCTTGGCCTCAAAGTCTGATGGTACCCACAATGCACAGCAGCACTTTGCTTTCTTTGTTATTTTATTTTATTTTATTCATTTATTTTTGGCTGCGTTGGGTCTTCGTTGCTGCATGCAGGCTTTCTCTAGTTGCGGCGAGCGGGGGCTACTCTTCGGCACGGTGCACGGGTTTCTCATTGCAGTGGCTTCTCTTGTTGTAGAGCACGGGCTCTAGGTGCGCGGGCTTCAGTAGTTGCGGCTCGCGGGCTCAGTAGTTGTGACTCACGGGCTCTAGAGCGCCGGCTCAGTAGTTGTGGTGCACGGGCTTAGCTGCTCCGTGGCATGTGGGATCTTCCTGGACCAGGGCTTGAACCCGTGTCCCCTACGTTGGCAGGCGGATTCTTAACCACTGCGCCACCAGGGAAGCCCAGCACTTTGCTTTCTGAATCCCTCTCTCCCTGGACAATTTACTGAGCCTCCCAGGAGCTACAACTGTTTTTCAGGGAACGGGGGAAAGTGAAGACAGGCGTGAGAACCACAGGCGTGTGGCTATTTGGAACCACATAATTGCTGGAGCGTCCCCAAATCACGGCTCTTGCTAACACACACTAGAGAATGAGGGAGGCAGGCAGGGGCCGGCCTGGCCTATAAGGAGCCTCGGGTGGTGAAAGGGTTTATCACTGCTGTCGGCAAGGCCAGGAGGAGAGGGAACCCCTGGAATGGCCAGTCCTCACACGGATTCCCCAAATCAAACAACAATTATGAGGCAGAAAAACTTCACTCTGCGTGCTGATAAACACTGTTTTTCCACATACAAAAAAGAACCACACATGATTTGGAGAAAACGTCACATTCCCAAAAAGTCCAAGGGAATTTTTCCCCTTATTTCCAAAATTCTAATTACTCTTTGTGACTTGTCGAAGGGGCCAATTCCAAAACAACCCTCACAAAATACCAACAGATAATTATCCAAACTGAATGTCAGCACTAGAATTTTGCTGTATTACAACACAGCTTTTGGGTGGGGTTAGAGGGAAAGCTTCACTTTCTATAGCTTATATTTACATATTCTTTTTGTTTTTAAGAAGAGCAAAGCCTTTCGGAATGAAAAAGAAAAAGGTTTTTAAAGAGTCTGATGTAAGTTTTGCCTATTGTTTTACTATAAAAAGGGTTTTCTTCCCCCACCATCAATAAATGCTTCTGCTCTGATTTACAGGCAGAATGCAAGTGAGAGATGGGTGGTCTGCCTTGCGGGGGGGGGACCTGGGCTTGACTGTTGGTTCTACCCTGTGATAGCTGTATAACACTGTGAGCCTTATATTTACCAGTTGCAGCCTTTTGTTCAAATGCCAGTGACCCAAAAAGATATATGGTAGCAGTCACTGCCACCTTGGCCTGCTCCTTCACTTGGGGCTGGGGGGGGTGGGGGGGGGGGGGAAAGATACCCCAGTTTAGGCAGCAGATCCACAATCAAGTTCTGTGATCACCAAACGAGATGGTCATGCCTCACCAGGCCAAACACGCTGCCCCACACACACACACGACAAAGCCAAAAGCATCTCTCAGTCATTTTGAATGGCTAACTCTGCAGTATCTTCCCATTAAATCAGTGGTAAAAGAGGTAACTAAAACCTTTCATAGGGACCCCCCCACCCCGAGAATCATTAAGCGCTAAATTAAAGGTCAGCCTTAGTATTTATTTTTCCTCTACTTGGAGAGAAAAAGAAAGAAAGAAAAAAGAAGGTGTGAAAGTTAAGAAGGCAGGGGAGCCCGAGTATGTTAAGTGACAGGTATCAGAGGGAAGGAGAGAAGGGGATGAAACCTTTCACTTGCATGTGCCCAGCTGTGGCTCATTAAAATTTTTGCCTGCAATGTTGAAAGGAACTGGTGAGCTTAAAAAAAGCAAAAAACGAAAAACACCAATGTCCCTCCCGCAACAGCCTCCCAGCCCCAAGGTTCTCCTTTAACCTGCCTTGGGATGCGGCCTGGGCTTCTAGGTTTGTTCAAGTTCCCCAGGTCCTTCTACTGTGCAGCCAAGGATGGGAGCCACTGCTAAGATATTTGCAGAGTGCTTTGCTGCTTGCTGCACCTATCCCAGGTAGAGGAATGGGCGATGAGGAAGGAGGAGGGAAATCAACTCTCCTGGTGCACGCAACAGTTCCCATAGAGGGAATCAATACACGAGAAAGCTAAGCTAAAGCACACACACACACACATACACACACACACAAGGATGGAGAGTATCTGTCTATCACGAGAGAGCGAGCCGCACCACAACAGGTATCTGCAAGCAGAGTCCATTTTCAGGGGACGTGAAGAGCCTCTACCCCTGCCTCTGACACCAGGCCTCCCGGTTCAGGGTGGAGAATACCCACCAATGCCCCTTGGAACACAGCAGCACAAAGCAGGGCCAGCTCCATCTGTGCCCCGAAGGCCCTTGATGGGTCAGGGATAAATCAGTGTCTCCAACCTGGTGCACTTTCAGTAGACACCAGACCCTGTACTGAGACACGCAGTATTTAGCGGATCCTCACAGCCAACACCATTGCACGAGTGGAGCCAACTGAGGCCCCAGAGAACCAGCACAGGCGATGGAGGCAGGACTCACATCCAGATGCAGTGGATCCAGAGCCTTCTCTTAACCACTGTGCAGAACTGCCCCCTCTCTATAAGGCCCTTATGACGTCGGACGCACTGTAAGGTGAAGACATCCACTGGCACCTGCCTTCTCCCTGTGTTACTTGGGGAAGGAGCCCCGGTCTTTACAAACTGATTCACAGCAGCCCGCCTCTCACAGCCCTCCCCACTGATGAAGAGCTTCTTTGCCCCCAAAGACCCTAAAGCCGTACAGCTGAGCAGAGACCAGCAGCCCCCAGAGAGGACACCCCAGGAGAGCCACCTGGCTGCATCCCACAGCCCTGCCATCCTTGGCAGCACACATTTCCCTCTCCTGGTTGAAGGGGTTGGGAAGAAAGAACTACAAGTTGGCACCTTTACTTCAGCCGTTTGGGTTTGAAAGGCGTCCAGGAAGTGAGGAAACTGCGGAGGAATTTGCCTCGAAGGGATGTGCTGGAGGGCAGAGGGCCACTGTCTGAAGAGCTGCTGGCACAACTGAACAGGCCTGGGTGCTGCAGAGACCTGACAGCAAGGCGAGTCTTCCTCCCTGCACCCTTACAAGACGGGCGACCAGAATCAGTCAGAATAACCCAGCTGGGTGTGTCTGGGGGGCGAGGGGAGGGTCAGGCTAATCTTCAGGGCAGGAGGACTTCCCGTCACTCTGCATCAGTTAATGAAAATCATACTGAGGGCTGCCCAACGTTCTGAGGCAGGCACGCGACTTGAAGAGACGCCCATGCGTGGGGTGCAGCCTCTTATCCACACCAGAGCCTACTGGCCGCAGTCCCAAGGCGCACCCCTCTTAACACAATTTGATATGTCAGCGTGTGAAACGACAAGACCCTCCCAGGCCCCCAGACCACACATTTCCCTGTGTACAGTGAGCACACAAACGCCAGAGGTGCAGAGAAATGAGACCAAGACTCACCTCTACCACTTCCTGTGTGACCTCAGAGAAGTGTCTTGCCCTCTCTGTGCCTCAGGCACGTCATCTGTAAAAAGTGCGTAACAACAGACCCTGTGCCTCCTAGGCCTGCAGAGGCAATATAATGAGGTGAGGCCTGGGGAGGTGCACATAGCAATGCCTGACAACGACTGTGTACCACATACAGTGACCGTTGCAATTTCCCATCTCAAGAGGCTGAACCATGATGAGACTGCTGATGTTCTGACCATTTTTGAACTAGAAAATCTGGCCATTTCGCATGACTCGACTTAATTCACTGGGTAAACTAACCTGTCTCTATAAACCCTTGCCTTTGAACAGGCAGGGGGAATCTAATATTCCCTCCGTATTGCCCAACAACGAAAGGCCTTATGAAAGGAAGGGCTGGCCTAAATACAAACACATTTCTTCCACTTGGGCTGTAAAAGCTGAAAATGGCTCCCAGGTGTGAGCAGACACAATTGGCCTGGGCTTCTTTGCAAGGTCACCACGGGGGTCAAAGTCGAGCTGGCCATTTTCGGATTAGGTGCACACGCTGGCGAAGCTTCCCCCGGGGTAAGTGGATTACAGAAGCCACCTGCAGGAAGCGGGAGTGCAGGGGGAGGGGGAGGAAACGGCCTGGCTGGAAGGAGGCTGTGGATATGGGCGGGGGCCAGCTCCTTTCACACGGGAGATTGTGCAATGGACAAAGCAGCTCCGCTTCCCTTCCCCGCGCTGCCGGGTCGCACGGCCCTGCCGTGCTTTCAGCACCCACTGCTGGAAGGAGGTACTTCCCTCCAAGACCATCTGTGCTGCACCAGCATCCCCATTCCCACTGGGTCTTGGACTCTATTTAAAACTTACACGGTCATCAGAAAAAATGAGACAGAGAAGAGGAAGAAAAAAACCAAACACACAACAAAGGCCAACTCTCAACGACAGACCCTAAGCTACCGAGTTCCCAAAAAAGGCAATGACCTCCGTGACCAAGTTCCTATTCCACGGGCGCGCCCCTCCCTCAGCTCCCCAGACTCCACAGCTGGCATTCCCTTCCCTTTCGCAGCAAATGGTTTGCAGATGGACCGCTCATCTGGCTGCCTTACCACCCCCAGTCTCAAAGAAAGAAGAAAAAAAAGAAAAGAAAGGAAAGAAAAGAGAGAAGGAAAATGACAAGTCAGGACTGTGTGTAACTTGGCAGGCTCGCCGCGGAGGCCTCAGCGGTTCCTTTCCCAGCGAAAGGCTCCCTGAGACTCGGGGCAAGAGGCAGTCCGCACTACAGAAGTCCTGGGAAGCTTCCGGGACACAGAGCTGCTGTCTTTGTGTACTGGGTTTCCAGTAAACTTTCTATTTTGAGGCTCACTCATGGTGCCCAGAGTCTGATGAGCCTGTGGGTCTGAGAACCAGGGGTCCCGCTCTGCCTTCCAACAGAGGCTTCCTGGCCCTTCAGAGCAGCCTGCCTGTTGACAAAGGGGTAAATGGGGAGCAAACTGGCCTTAAAAGGGAAGCAGCCATGTCCTATGAGCCCTTCTCCCAGCGCTCCTCCAACTGGCCAGCGTGTTGGCCGAGCACCTCACTGCCCCATCTTGCAGGGGGGAGAGAAAGGAGGTGTACACCTTACAGGTCACTTCGTCTGGGAACCTTCCCCGTCTTGCAACCCATCAGTGACGGCGGCCAGGAGCCCCTGAGACCTTCCCAAGCCTTGGCTGGTGTGACAACTGCCTGTTTACTCATCCTTCTCTGCAGCTAGACTGCGAGTCCCTTGAGGGCAGGGACTCTGGCCCGTGGGGCACGTTTGTCTGTCCTGGGCTTCACGTGGAGCGCTCGCTGGCACACCTCTCTGTTGGGCCCCCGTCTCAGTTTCCTCCGCTTTCCTTTCATTTCTGGCGCTCACTGAGAACCAGAAGGTCAGCCTCCCGGGAGCAGAAGGCCAGAAAACAGGAGGTGAGGATCGGGGCCATGACTGGACGCAGGGTGGAGGACAGGTGTGGGCCCCGAGTTCTGATTCCTCCATCAGGGCAGACGAACATGGCTGTGCTCACCTTCCAGATGCTTCGCCTGGAACAAAGCAGCACCTTTCAAGTCTCTGTCGAGGGTAAAGTTGTATCTGATAACAGTGACTGATAATGAGCAGAAAGGTAAGCGGTGCTAAAAGCGGCTCCCGGCAGGGCGGCACAGCTGTAAGCAGAGCTGCTGATACCCGCACGTGGAGATGGGTACAGATCTCCTGCCAGAAGAGGCTCCCTGCCTCCCAGGGACTTGTGAAGGTCTGATGGGGAGGCCTGCCGTGATCGCCAGTCAACAGTCAATTAAGCAGAGACAAATTGATAACAGCCGTGGGCCTCAAACCGTGGCCAGAGACAGAGCCGTGCTACCCACGCTCACTCCGAGTCCACTGCCCCCAGCACTTTGCTCAGAAATAAATACCTTAACCAGGGCTTGGAGCCCCATTGTCCCAAAGAAATGCCTGTGCCCATACCGGTGACAAGGGGAATTTGTCTAAATAATTTATTGCCCTCCAAAGGCTCAGCAGCGTGCTTGCTAACGACACCACCCTGCCCCCCACCACACTACTACAGAAGCTCAGGTAGTGGTTCTCCAAGGGTGGGAGGTTCCCAGACCAGTAGCAACAGCATCACCTAGGAACTTGTGAGCAAAGCAGATTCTTTAGTCACACCTCACGCAGACCTGCCGGATCAGAAACTGGGGCTGGGGCCCAGCCATCCGGTGGCCCAGCGAGCCTTCCAGGTGATGCTGGTAAATGGTCCAGTCTGAGAACCGAACAGGTGATGGAGAGAAGCCATGATCTCCCAAGGGAACAGGTGTGACGTTTTACCCAGGGGAAAGAATCCGTTCACACCCACAGAAATCTGGGCAAACGAGGCAGAAAGTGAGCACGTCTCTGAAGACACAGAAGAGAGGAACTGAAGCCCCCGGTTTACATATATTTTCCTGTTGTGCTGCTTTCTGACTAGGGCCCTGGCTTCCCTTTAGCATCTGGGATCTGAAGCGGCTACAGGCTGCTCAGGGAACACGGAGATTCACACTTGACTTGGGGCCTTTTAAACACAGCTTTGTTCACAGTTTCTCCCTAAAGCGTTTCAGTCACTACTGACTCCACGATCCTGCTGAGAGTGTATCCAAAGGCCTGCAGCGAATAAGATGTCAACGATGGGGTTTACTTTTACACCAACGCCCAAGACGACTGGCCTTCCTTCACCAGCAAGACTAACCTGGGTTCTTACTGGAGGACGCTGCTCAGAAGCAGAATGCGGAAAGAACTGCCCATTTCCACATTTTCTATTAAACTTGATTAAGTCCACTCTTTTTTTTTTTTTTTGTGGTACGCGGGCCTCTCCCGTTGCGGAGCACAGGCTCCGGACGCGCAGGCTCAGCGGCCATGGCTCACGGGCCCAGCCACTCCACGACATGTGGCATCCTCCCAGACCGGGGCACGAACCCGTGTCCCCTGCATCGGCAGGCGGACTCTCAACCACTGCGCCACCGGGGAAGCCCTAAGGCTCACTCTTTAATTATGCTTTAATGTGAAATGATCTTCCCATTAATGAGCCTGTAAAGAAGACTGATCTGGCCCCTTTTTTCTAGAGGGCGTGCTAGGAATACGGAGAGTTAAATACTGCTGTTGATTTTACTTCCCCAGCAGACCCAGCCCAGAAGAGCTCCCTCCATCCCTCCCGGCCTCGCCTCGTGCTCCCTCAGCAGCACCCGCTTAACTGGCTCCCAGTGGGGTCACAGACAGGACAGCAGGTTTCATTCCTTCCAGGTTTTATTCTCCGGAAGTTACCATAAAGCCATGTTAAATACGCCATCCCTTTGATTTCATCAGTTTTTCTTCAGCTAAGAGGTCACAGCAAAATACAGAACCACATAGTTCAACCCACCTCTGATGTTTTCATTTAAATTTTTCATATTCTGAGTCTTCCAGGTACTTTGCTAACAGGAGAGAAAGATACTTTTCTCAAAAGAAAAAAAAAAGATGAGTTTTCAAATTACTGGTTGCCAGGAAGCTGGGAGGACGGGGATAGGACAGGTGATGGCTTCAGGGGTAGGGGGTTTGTACTGGGGGTGATGGCAACGTTCTGAAATTCGACAGCATTGAGGGGTGCACAACACTGAGGAGGTACTACTAAAGGTTTCTGACCATACACTTTAAATCCGATAAAACAGTGTTTTATGTTATGTTAGTTTTCTCTCAATAAAAAAAATATAGGGGCTTCCCTGGTGGCGCAGTGGTTGAGAATCTGCCTGCTAATGCAGGGGACACGGGTTTGAGCCCTGGTCTGGGAAGACCCCACGTGCCGCAGAGCAACTAGGCCCATGCGCCACAACTACTGAGCCTGCATGTCTGGAGCCTGTGCTCCGCAACAAGAGAGGCCGCGATAGTGAGAGGCCCGCACACCACAATGAAGAGTGGTCCCCGCTTGCCACAACTAGAGAAAGCCCTCGCACAGAAACGAAGACCAAACACAGCCCTAAATAAATAAATAAGTAAATAAAGAAAGGAAAAAAAAAAGAGTAAATCCTATTTTCAAAAAAAAAAAAAAAAAAAAAAAAATATATATATATATATATATAGTTTTCAGAAAAGTTTTTTTTGCCCCCCGAAGATTCAAAGTAAAAGGTATTTTGATGTGTTTTCAAATGCAGCATAGAACCTAAGGATTTTAACAGCACAATGACAAAGTCACAGGTAACTGTGTGCACGGAATCTTAGCCTAGATCTCCTACCTGATCAAGGCCACAGCTTGGGGGAGAGGGAGCGGCAAGGCATGGATAGGGGATAGGGTCCAAAACACACCACCAACTGGAAAAGAAGTTATGTGGACAAAGCCAAGGGCCATATGGGAAACATGCTATAGCTAATACACCTGAGACAAAGCTGCTGTGCTTTAAAACTAAAGTCGATTTTACAGCAAGCTTTTCGCTCCTAGGAGTGAAAAAAAAACGCAACCATTTCCACTGGAACCAATCTCCTCAGTGATACAAGTGCAGTAACACCACAGGAATACTGGAAATTTTTCTTCCCCAGAAACGTCACTTATGCATCTTATGCATCACACGAAATTACTGTTGCTGTGGGAATCGTAACTTGAGTTTCCTGGACTTGGAATTAGAAAAAAAAAAAATCTCAAACGTGAAAATCTACCAGCAGATTCTGTCCCTGTTGAACAAAAGTCTGTTTCTTTTTCAGAGAACTATTTTATCAAATTTAGCTCCCTCGCTCCAACCCAATCCTATTAAAAGCTTTCCTCGAGTTTAATGCTTTTTGGTTATTAAGGACAAATGGCTTTGGCATTATCTGCGATGCAAATAAAAATCCGCTCTTTGACAAATACTTTAATTGAATTTGATTCCTTTAATCAGAAAGTATTAACCAATTGAAATTTTCCTGAAGGACTCCAGTTCCCAAAACTCTAGAAAACTCTGTTTTGAGGCCCTGATAGTGAAGCCGGACTTGAAACAAACCCTTTTCCCACACAGCCCTCCCAAGTGTGACCTCAGCAAAGAAGGGCACTGGTGTCTGGGGGATCAGAACACTGTCTTGTGAGTGAGGAACCAGGGTTACTGACAAGGACACGGGAGACAGGAAACCAAACAGAGATGAAGAGCCGACTTCTACAGGTAAACAAAATCCAGAGGCAAAAGTCCCTAATTACAGGTGTCTGAGCTGAAAACCACAAAGCTGCTACTTCTGAAAGACATAAGGCAGCAACAGTGGTTACAGGACAGGGGTATTTCTTTTGTGACATTACTGCTCCAACTCTCAGTTTCTGAGTCACAGAAGGAATATACAAGCTGCAAGTGTACTTTTACCACGTGTTTCAACCCCTTCGCTCACCAGATGAGGAAAAAGCACCCTGTCCCACGTCACAACACCATCAGAGACAGAGCTGGATATACGCCTGGTCCCCCCTGTTCCCTGACCCACCTGCCCACAACCTTGTCCCCAGAAAGCTGCCCCAGCTCCTCTCATTCAGACAGCCTCAGCCATCTGGTCCCTTTGCACATTCTGATTATTTTGCTCATCCTCCTCCTGCCCACCAAGGGGAGAATCTGGAGACTAAGCGCTACCAGCGTCAACACTGATGAAGCTAACTGACCAACCACATTTGCAGACGTCACGTCAGGAACTTCCCACACACGATGCCATTGAATCTTTCCGAGGTCACTCTGGGCCCCAACTGCACGAGCACAGAAGGTACCTACTAAATGTTTGTTGAACATGTGACACCTTTTACCACTATGGTTCTGAAAAGCCACAAACACACCAGCAAAACATGCTCTTCAAAGCCTGGACGGTTGGAATCATCATGTGGATGGAGATGTGAGAAAATCATGTTCATTTGTTGCCCGCTCTGCTATTTTCTCCCCTGTCCTTTGCACGACCCACTCGTGAACTACAGGAAGGCATGAAGGATGAGAGCAAAATTATCTATAATCCTGCTACCCCGATGTCACCCTGCTAGCCAAACTCTGCAGGCACTAGATCCAGGGGTCTAAGATTGGAGAACACAGGCCCCTCAGAGAGAAGGAAGATAAAGACCCTTCAGTGTCCGTACTTTCAGAGAAATCACTGACCAAGCCAGATGGAGACCAGCTTCAGGCCAAACGTAGTATCTGCCAATACGAACCTGCATTTTCCAAACTGAATCAAAACCAGGAAGGAGTCTTTGTTTTTTTTTTTCCTTTCCTACTTTACATATTTTAATGCTGTCTAATGGAATAGTAGGAACAAGGCCAACCAGCCCCACTGCTCCTGAGACTTCGGCCAAGGAACAGAAATGTATTTTTAGTGGGCAGAGCAAGGCCTGATTCAGAGCACCACGGGCCCTCGGGGCAAGGACGGGTCACCTGCCACACTCCTGCCTGCTGTGCAGGAGGGAAGAGAAAGGAACAGTGAACGAGCATTTGGGCCCCGTTTTGGTTCACCTCTCGATTTTGCACCTTACAGGAACTCAGGCAGCCTTGGTTTCCCGTCTGGTAACACAAAGATGTTCTCTCTGGCCCTGGCTTCCCAGCCAAGGGGAGGGAAAGCAGTGCTTCTCAAACTTGAACAAGTAGGCAGATGGCCAGCGGACCTTGTGAAGGCAGCTTCTGACTCAGCAGGGCTGGGATGACACTTGAGATCCTGCATTTCTAACGAGCTCAGTGCCGATAGGACTCTGCTGGTCCAAGAACCGTCCTTTAAATAGCAAGGAGTTAAAAGCGTCTTCCAGTACATTGCTCTATACACATACCAGGGATTGACATGTCCCTCACTGGCCTCAGGTAAGGGTGACTCATTTAATTTAACTAGCAGTGAGACACCTTCCAGATGCCAGACCCCGCAGGCCAAATGGGTATAAAAAGAGAGTCAGATCCTTGACTGTCCATCTTGGGACAAAGAGCTACGTCCTTCGCGCCAGCATTTCACAGGTACAAGAAGTGACTCAGACCCTGTGGCCTTAAAGGTGAGATCATGCCAAGGCCCACGGGGCCAGGTGACAACTAGCTACCAGCCAGCAGCCAGCCGCCATCTGTCAAACACCTACTCTGGCTGTGCAGGACGGTAGGAGCTTCATATACATCACACTCGCCTTGAACCTCGGGCTCACTGCCCCTATGTGTACAGCGGGCCAAGAACACATTCTGCAGATGAGGAAAGTGAGGTTCAGAGAGGTGAATCTGTCTGTCCGGGACACAAGGCTGGGCCACGATTCTAAGCCCCTGCTCCCCACACCCACAGTGCCTTGAAAAGGGTTGAGCCCGAGACCATGTTTCACAAGGACAGGGCATCTCCAGAACGCAGGGCCTGTGGCCAGCAAAACCCAGAGATCTGAAAGCTGCACCAGCCATCAGACGGATGACTCCTTCCCACCAGGTCCCTCTGCTTGGCTCAGGGTCGAGGAAAGATACCCACAGGTGAGTAGACCAGTTATAACACCAGCAAAATCAAAATCAAATAAAACCCAGTGGGGCTGGAGTGGGAACAGGAAATTCGGTGTGAAGAGGAAGGCGCTCTGCTGGGGGAGCTGACACTAAAAAATCTGGTATAGAAAATTGTTGGACTCATGACTGGTTTATCTGGAAAGACCTCTGGGCGAGTTTTAAACAAGCAAGCGCCTCCACCTGACTGCTGAAGAAGTGGGGTAACTCTCAGTTACCTCCCTTTCTTTCTCATTTAAGTTTCTTTATACCCTTTTTCATTTCCAGTGTGTTGTCTATAATAATCGACAGGCTGTATGTTGTCAAACACTTGACCATGACAACGAATTCCTTACTTTTTATATTGATTTCAGAAGGCCGGTGTTTTTTTTTAAGCCATGAAAGTGAGTGGAGTCACATTCCCAAATTCATTACCACAGAGATGAGCCTACTGTCTTATCATGCACACAGCTTCTTTTAAGTTGGGTTTATTCACTCAAATTGCAGCTTAACCACTAGGACAAAGAAATTTAATTCTATGTACCCCATGGCATTAAAAAAGATAATTTCCCCCCAAATTAGAGATGAGGCAAAACTTCTGGGTTTTAATTCTACACACCCCAAAACAGCAAGCAAGGCTTTTGTTATAATCATTAGAGCTACGTGGAGAAAGGCCCATCTTTTTTTTTTTTTTACCAGTGAGCCCAGAAACACGAGTTGCCCTGCCACCAAATGTCAGCAAGATGATACCATGGCCTCCCCACACAGTCCAGGGTCCCCCAAATGGTACCACTTACAGAAAGAGAGAGAGGATACGAGATGAGGCAGCACCCAGCGACGGTACGGCTGTCAACTCATTGTTATTGAGGTACCTGCAATGACAACAAGAAGAAATGAATCATTTAAATTAATAGTAAGAAATCACAGACATAAAAGGGAAATAAAAAAAAAACAAAACAACAGTGCTGAGTTGGCCATGGGAAGACTGCTATGTTGTAATGCTGAATACAAGATAAAGAATTTGAAAGCAAGTTGTTAACCGGAGAGAATTTATGCCAGGTCATAAAAACCAATTATTTACCACACCCAGAGTTTGTGAATAAACACTCAGGAGATGTCTCCCGTCCTCTAGGAGCTTCCAATCTAGCTCAGAAATCAGGACTAACAGACAGGGAACTGAGAAAGCAGGCCAAGGTGCATGATGCAGAACAACAGTGCCCTCAAGACCACCAGTGAGAGAGCTCCTTGTGGGCTGAAACAGTCAGAAAAGGATCTGGGGAGGAAAGACCGCCCCCTCCTGGTTGTTCTGTACACATCCCTGACATGGCTCTGCCCTCACCAAAGGGCAACACGCTTGGACCCAGCGCCAAAGACTCGCGCACTCCCGTTGGGTTCCTGGCGCTGGGACACGCGGGCCAGTTACTCCAATGCCTCATCTGTACAACAGCAAAGGAGCTGTACTTGGAGATTCTCATCTATTTGAGATTCCAGCTTCTCTGAACTCTGATGAAGTCTCCAGACACATTTCCCAGGAATATATCCATATAATGGATATATACACACACACTTTTGCACGCAGACAACTGGAAAATCCTCCTCAGACCACAGATGCTTCCCAAGCTCCCTTCCCGCTCGAATATTCTAAATCTGTACTTCCATAGTTCATGACTCTTAGTGGAAGGGGAAGCCCGAGAACCAGAACACAGCTCGCCTGGTCCGCCCCCACAGGCTCCGGAATCTGGCCTCCTTACATGGACATGTATTTCCAAATCTGAGAAGAGAGTCCAAAATCAGGCTTGCAAAGTGAGTGCAAAAATCCTTAAGAAAGCCAAAGCAGTGCTCAGGCTTTTTGCCGGGTGACGGGCTGGAAAGAAACTGTATCTGGGATGCAGAATCAAGGATAAAGCTACGTTATCTTACTCTCATTTTTGCAGAGAGTATGTCTTACATAGAGCATCTTGTTATGGTTTGAAGACAAGGCCACTGAAATGACAGCTGTATTCATACAAGTTTACAGCTAGTGTTTGCTTGAATAGAATAATCTGGTTGTCTGCCATCTTTTATAGAAATGAATAGGGTTAAAAAAAGGGAAAAGGCCTTGAATTATCCCATTTGCCTTCTTCAGTGCCAAAGCTAGTTAGAGGTGAAGCTTGGCAATTACTGGGCTGAGGGACACAGAATGTCTGTTTCAATAGCTTCATGACTGGAGCATCTGGCAGAGAGAAAGCAGATCCGTATCATGCGGCAAATCCTTTCTCCACTTAAAGGGCCCTTGTTTGTGTGTTGAAGGAGACAATTAATTACTTTAACAGTCTCTTATCTGACTGCCCCCTAAATCAGATTGCTTCTCCTTCACCTTTTGTCTCTCCACCCCTGCTGCGATCCGTTTCCTATCTCGGTACAGGGATGCTGAAAACTCTCCATCAGTATGAATCTCTACTAATAAATCTTCACAGTACCGTAAATGCACACATTACTAGAAGAGAGCCTCAGATCTTATCAGAGCAAGGGAAACTAAGGTCAGGGGCCTGTTGCCAAGAAGACAGCTTGCTTAAGAACTCTTCATTTCTTACAGATTTCCTCTCCAACACAGATGTTGGGGGGGGGGGTCATAATAATAATAGCGGCAGCTAACTTACTGAGGGCTTATTATGTGCCAGGCACGACTCTAAGAGCCTTTCAATACACTGACCCGTCTTTAGAGCCCTACAAGGCAGGCCCCAAGAACAATGTCATTGTACCAATGGGGAAACTGAATCACTAAGATGTTAAGTAATTTGCCCAAGGTCACCAGCAGTAAAAGGCAGTGGCCCTGTGTGTCTAGCCCCAAAGTTTAGGTTCTTAACCATTACCTCTGCTTATTCATAGCGACAGTAGCAGCTCTACAGTATTATGTCACTGCATCGCTACACCTCTGAGGTTGGAACCAGGTACTAGTACTGTTCCCTACCTTACAGGTTAAGTTCTCTAAATTTCGAATCAAAGGAGAGCCACAAGCGAAAAGGCCAGCAGGCAGAAAGCTCATAATTCCTTGGGTAACATGGTAACTGCACTGCAGTTGCTTAGGATTGGACTTGATTTTAAATCCGAAATGAACAGTATGGACTTCACTGCAGGGGAACTCTGGCTGAATGAGCTCGGTCTCAGGCCACCCCTGCTGCACATATGACAAACCGCTCCACCCGATTTCACAGAATAATAAATGAACAAGGAAAAGGGGCATCATCATCATATCTCATATCTTGAGCAAAATGCTGGAAGCAGAGTGTGCAGGTGCCGTGGACCAGTGCTGAAGGTAAACAGGACATTTTAGGTCTGGATCAGCAGCCCGGCGTCAACAGGATGAGGCAGAAATCGCAGGCTCTGATCTCAGCAGGGCTGCTGGATTTGTGAAGAGGTCAGATGGAGCTCAAAGGAGGAGACCTACAGGGCTAGCTGACTTCTGCATCACTTCTACTTAAAAAGAACCGCTAGTAAATCTAAGTCAGCTCCACCACTGCTGGGTCTCTCTTCGTTCGCTCTGCCCCTTGTTGAAACCAGAACACTACCCTCAGAAGGCAACAGAGGACCAACTCGCGCTGAGACACGACTAACTTGCCAGACTGAAATAGAGACCGGTCAAAAATAGCACAGCCAGAGCTGGGCAGGGAAGGGCCCTCGGGAAGTTCAGCACAGTCTCCACACGTAAAAGACATCGTCTGAATTTAGGATTGTGTTTGATGAAATCTTCTGAATATCTCGGGCTGTGCAATCTTCCCCCACTTCGGGCTCCCCCCGCAAATTTGCTTCCATCCAAGGCCCTAAAAATCCTTCTAAAATATCTGGCTTCTATAACTGAACCTTTTCCTCATGATTCAGGACCGAGAAGCGCTCCAGGAGCATCAGACCGCGAATTGTGGCCCAACCCTGCAGCTGGAAAAGGTGTGAAAAATATATGGGGGTGGGGGCGGGGGGCCCTCCCTGGACAGACATGGAGGTGGTGGGCCTTTCCCACCCTCCTGGGCCCCCTCAGCTCTCTCTGAAACTCCCATTTACGTCCTCGACTTGGTTTACAGGAAGTTTTTACATTGTGCGAGATGCAAAATGTTAAAAAAGGATGTTTCTGAGGACTTTCATTACTATGACTGCCTCAATCGAATTAGGCATCAAGAAACAATGAAAAACAAACCCACAGATCATTCTGAGTTATAGTGCTTTCTGGTTTTAAAAAAATTTTTGGCCATATTTATTTATATACTGATAGCTGAGATAAGCACACAGTAAAACTTCAAACTGTTTCAAAAAAGAACACCAGGAATACATATTGAAATATTCAGCTTCCTTGCCCTCCAGGCCTCTGGTTGGCCTCCTCCAGCTGCCGGCTACTAGGGATGGACACGTGTTTTTCGTTCACGCAGATGCTTGTGTGTTATACAGATTGTTCGGTACCAGTTTTCCCCTTAGTAACAGATCTTGGAAATCTCCCTAATTCTTTTAACCAGCGGTAGACCGCTCCTCAGCTGGGATGAACAGTACGAATGAACCATAATTTATTTAGCCGATCCGCCAATTCGTAGGCAGTTTGGTTGTTTCCAAACACAAAGGGAGCTGCCATTAATAACAGTCAAAGTTGGGCCGGGGGTTGGAACGTCAGTTTGTTTTGTTTCTCAGGCAGGAGAAAGTCATCAGTAGCAGGTAGGAGCGCGCTATTTTGGAGTCAGGGCCACTTAATCAATAACTGCTATTAGTGTTTTCAGCTACTTGAGAATAAGGCAGACTACATAACGACTTTGGCAAGACTTATGATATAGTGTGTATACCAGCTGGCCGGATACAGTTATTTTAATAGCATGATATAGGATATAGTTACTTGAAGTCAGCACTTATAAACAACAAGGGCAAACGCTTTTCTATGTGCTCTGTGCTGAGGGCTTTATGTGCCACGTCTCACTGAATGACATGTCAACCCTTTAAGGAAGGCACTAAATCATCACCTCACCTTAAAAGAAGAAACTGAGGCCCAGTTATGGCACAGCAGAGCAGGGGTTATTTGGAGGGGATTATACAGCTCAGATTTTTACATCAGACAGACCCGGGTCCATTCAACCCCGAGCCTACCCCTACCAATCGAATGGCCTTCGGCATGTCACTTAACCTCACTGTGCCTTAGCTTCCTTCTCCCCAGTATGTGCAAAGTACGAGCACCAACTTCATAGGGTTTTGGCAGGATCTGGCTGAAATAATTAAATCTAACAGCCTAGGAGAGAGCCAGATATATAGTAAATGCTTAACAGGTGGGGGTAATTCATAGCCAAAAATCAGTGCCTCACATGACACCCCCTCGGGATTTCACCCCGCCCTTAAACACACCGCACACACGGAGGGGGGGGACAGCAGAAGCGTGGGACACCAGAGGGTGAGCCATAAATACCCAGAGGCAGGGCACACTCAGCCTTCCTCGCCGCCTTCAGGAACATTTTAGGTCAACAGCCCTGGAAAGCACACGACAGCACCCACATGAAACATTCCCGGGCCAGGCAGCAGTAACGTGATCCGAGTGCAGTTTTGAAAGAGGCCGGTATAAATAGCCCCTCTTATTAATAGCGGAGCCTCGCCGTCCAGGCCCGCTGGCTGGAAGCCCTCCCTGGTGGGCTTTCCTCGGAGCTGCGGGCAGTGAGGACCAGGTGGCTTGGCAGCAGGTGCACGAGCATCCTCACGTCCTCCAGGGGCCTCCGACGGCTCGCTTTCTCTCTCCCACTGGCCTGCGATGCTCTGTGGTTCCGGCCTCCAAAATAAAACCACTGCTAAACCACCACCCGCTGCTTTGCCAGCCTGTGGTTCCCCTTGCGCTGAGCTTTCCAGACTCGAGTGGCTGTGCAGGGTTTAGGGGGTACTGACAGCTCCCGGGAGACCCAGTTAATTTAGAAGCAACTGTGTGTCGGCTGTGATGTTTTTCTTTTCTTCAATATCCTTCTCAACCTCCCCACCCTGCACTCCTGGCGGCCTCCTCCTGCCTCCGTCAGTCATGTATTAAAATTCCCTTCGGGAAAGGCTCCGATCCTTATCAGTGAGAAGTTCCACTGCTCTGGGCCCCCAGGGAATTTGTCTCGTCCATCCCATGGTGTGACACCAGGGACCAGAGGTGGTCACGGTGGTAAAGGGTTCAACCTATCGGCCCTCAAGGATTTGTTTCTTAACAAGGCACCCAGCTCGGGGAGAGGGGCGTGCGCCGTGTGCTTCTGAGAGTAGCAGAAGAGAAGAGAAATAACACACAGGGAACACTCCCCATGGGCAAGCCTCTGGACATCAGCTCCAATGAATAATTATTATAATTCGCTAACGTGTCATTATGCCCATGTTCCAGAAGAGGGAAAAGAGGCACAGAGGTAAGTAACTTGTCCAGGGACACAGTCCCCATGAAAGGCAGAACTAGAACTCAAACCCAGGTGTGCTTGCTACCAAATGTGCATTTTCCCCCAGTACACCCTACTGCATCCATAAAGGGCAAGCCCTGTCTTTACAACCCCCACACCCAGGAAGGCACTGCTGCCATGGAGAGCTTGGGACAGGAGTTAGACTGAGGACTGCAGGCCCAGCTCTCCCATGTACTAGCTGTGCAATTGCAGCCAGGTTCCCAGGCCTCGACTCCTCCAACCGTCTCAAAAAGGCAGAATGTCCATAAGGCGTGGACGGCTTAGCACAGTGGCCAGCTACGCGTGTCAACAGTCCTGAGTGCGTTAGCGGCAGAAAGGAGAAAAGGCACACACAGCAGAGAGAGAGCGCAGACGAGTGGGTGAGGAGCCTCCTCCTGTCCCTAAATTCAACAGGAGCTCAGGGGAGGGAGAAAAGCCAGGTTGGGAGGGGAGAAGGGAGGCTGGGCTTGGAGGGAGTGTGGGTTTGGACAACGGGTCTGGAGGAGTTAAGAGGAAATACCCGGTACCTAGAGAGAGAAGACTGGTGCAGGATGAGCGATACAGGAGATAAACACTGCACTTCCTGTCCTTTTAAAATCTTCGGTGGAAGGCTGTGGGTTAGCATGAGGTGGGTATGGGGATTTAGGGCAGTGCAGCTTCTGGGTTAAATGCACAGCTCCGGGAATCAAACAAATTTGAGTTCAGCTCTCAGCTTTACCAACTAGGCAACAATGCACAGGTTTATTTAACCCCTCCGAACTTCCATTTCCTCCTTTGTAAAGTGGAGAAAATAACTGTAAAGGAAAGAATTTAAATCAGATAGAACTGGTGTCAGGATGAAATGAGGCAGTCTTCCCCAAAGTTTGACTGTGGTGCTGCTGTGATTATTGTGGCCGCTGGGATTCGGGAAATTTATTTTTAAGACTAACCAGCATCCCCAGTGAAGGACAGGTGCAACTCAGATGCTCTCAGTTCTAGATCTGGGTGGGGTTTATGTTCCCAAAAAGCACCAAGTAGAAGGGGGATTAAAAGCCAGAGGTCAAGGGAACGAAACCAAATGAAAACTGAAAGGCTGTCTGGGGAGGGAACAAATGGAAAAAGAAAACTAGAGAGAATAATGCAGAAAAGGCTCATGGGAGTATCTACTGTGCCCCAAATTTATGGCAGGGCCAATGATTTTGGAACCATAACCTAACATGACCCCCAGGGCCCTGCAGGACCCAGGCACTGGCCACACCCCCCACCCCTCATGCACTCCTGGCACAATGGCCCTCGTCCTCTTCCTTCCTTAGGGGCCTGTATTTGCAGCCTGTCCTGTCCACATCATTCACATTTGCTTGATCTGATCATCACCATCCTAAGCACGCTGGCTCCGTTATCACCCCTCCAAAATCACAAAAGAAAAAAATCCTCCCGTAACCCTGTCCTACGCCCCTCTTAACACTTACCACCAGTGAGTCCTACTGGTTTCCTTGTTACCCCTACATCGTGCCCCATCTTAACGTGAGTTCTGTGAGAGGCGAGGTTTGTCTGCAGCGCCAGGATTGGGGGAGAAGGGGAGCAGCATTTAAGGGGCCGCCGAAAAACTCTGGAGCCAGGATAAAGAGTATCTGAATGTAGTGTTTTTTAAATATCAAAGTGAACACAAAACAACTCATTAAGAACAGAGTATCTAACTTTTCACACCAAGATAGGATTGGCAACAGTGCCGTGTCAAGCCAGACTGGAACCTGAGGCAAAGAAAAGGTGAGTAAAGCTGATCCTGACTTTACCAAAATTTCTTGTATTTTGTTGACCATGGGGTTTTATGGGCATTCATTTTAATGTTTTAAATACTGCATTAAGGTATCGTTTATCTCAAATGCTGAGTTTTTAGAGGCCCCTTAAATGCTGCACCTGAGGCGAATGCCTCATTTGCCAACCCTAATCCTTGCCCTGTATGTCTGTCTCATTCACTCCTGTTCTCCCAGCAGCAGAGCAGTGCCTGGCACACACTAGATATTCAAGGAAATGTTAAATGAAAGCTTGAATAATGCCAGAAGAAACACCTCAATTTTTGTTTTTGTCCAATTCTAAAAGAAACCACTAAGCTCTGAGACTCAGCATGCAGAAGTTGAATATCATAACCACAAGCATAAAAGGCAGCCTGGATCAGGGGAAAGCACTGGGTTATGAAGCAAACCGGTTCCTTGATGTACTGCGTTTATCATCTTGGGTGACTGTGATGGGCTGAACTGTATTCCCTCAAGATTCATATGTTGAACTCCTAGCCCTCAGTACCTCAGAATGTGACTGCATTTGGAGAAAGGGTCTTGAAAGAGGTCATATGGATGGGTCCTAATCCAATATAGCTGGTGCCCTTTTAAGAAGAGGACATTTGGACACACACAAGAGGCACCAGGGAAGTGTGCATATAAAGGAAAGGCCACATGAAGAGGTGGCAAGAAGGTGGCGTCAGTGGAAACCAACCCTGCCAGGACCTGGCTCTTGAATTTCCAGCCTCCAAAACTGCGAGAAAATAAGTTTCCATTCTTGAAGTCACCCAGTCTGTGGTCTTTTTGGCAAACTAACATAATAACCCACTCCAAACTTCCCTGCCCTGACCACTGGTCTGTTGACCCTATGGGAAAATAATGATCCTGGACAAAGTATTTCCAAGGGCCCCTTCCAACTCTGATCTTCCTTTAACTTTGGAAGTTGAAACCTTTTTTAAACAGACATGGAAGTCATAAACGCCATCTTGGAGAATTTGGAGACAGCGGTAGGGAATGCAAGTATTTTACAAATTGCACCATCTGATTAAATTTCCTTTAGATAAATCATCAACAATGGAATCGAAGAGTAATAAACAAGGACTTTTATCAGTTACATATAATAAGTAAAACATGTAAAGCACTTAATAATCTCTAAAAAATATCTAACAATAAAAGCACTGGGTGAATGATTTATGGAATATTCATGTGTAGTAGTTTTACACAAAAATTGAAATGGGATAGTAAAAACCTTTCAATTTACATGACAAAGTAGTCAAAAATGTAAGGATAAGTAAAAAAAGACACAATACCACAATATAAATACAGCTTGATTCCAGAATTATAAGTGTAGAGGTGTATATTTTTCACTAAGTGTTCACAATGGTTAGGTCTGGGTTATAAGTCTAGTGATTTTCATTTGTCTTTACATATTTCTACAGTTTCCAAATTTTCTGCAGCGGGTATGCATGGCTTTTCTCTCAAGTCCCTGTGGAACTAAAATCCTGATAACCCTAACATTCATGTTAAAAGCAGAATTCCTTACATTAAAAAGAAAAAGAAAAAGAGGAAGAGGAGGAGGAGGAGGGGGAGGAGGGGAGCTCAG
>NW_006769620.1:888531-892112 GCF_000442215.2 Lipotes vexillifer | reverse complement strand
GAGGAGGGGAGGGAGGAGGGGAGGGGGGAGGGGGAGGGGGAGGAGAAAAGATTGAGGCCTGATTTAAAGGACACTGCAAGAGGCAGCAAGCCTAGAGTTCCAAAGGCAGTAATGTCTAGTTCTCTTTGGATATGGGAAGAGAAAAGTCTACCTTACTATCTATTCCTCTATACCTTGGTTTCCTGGGAAACAGAGGGGGTGGGCTGGCGCAAATGTCCCTGCAAAGCAGGCTGCTCTAGCGCCCTGGGAACTGGGGGAAGTACCAGTCAGGTGTGTTAACCCAGCTGGTCCACCAGGCTTCCCACAAGCCTATACACCCACCATGGACTTGTGATTTCCAGTAACTCCACACCTGCTGGACTGCCCAGGAAAAAGAGAGGGGCTTCAGTGAAGGAGCACTAAGTAGGATAGTTTGTCACTGACAGTCCCTCGCAGATGCTCCTTCTAACACGTTCAGACTGCTGATCCAGGGAAGAGAGCAACGCTGCCATAAGAGAGAATCTTTCCAAGGAGCTCTCCATCCCCCCAACCCCCAGAAGTTTGGGGGAAAGCACTCACACTTCTTGTAGATTGGGCAAGTCCTCAAAACCAGCAGGATCAATCTCGGAAAGTTTGCTGTGACTCAGGTTCCTGGTAAAAGGAGAGCAAAAAACAAACAGAAAATTCAATCAATACCCTCAAATTCAGGAATCGTCTACCCATCCCTCGCCTCCCAAAAAATAATCCCTCTCCCTCATAACTGCCCGTATCTCACGCCCTATTTTAAGTAATCTTATTGATAATGAGATTTACAGCTATACCTCGTCCCCACTTGGATCCATAAACAAGCCACTGTGAAAATCTCAATTCACTTGAGGTTGGCTAAATCCAAATGGATTTCAATCAATACCATTTTGCCACTTCACAACTTTATAAAGAAATTCTGAGGGAAGCTAACCCTCCTACTTTACACTACAGCATGCTGGTCCAAATGCTTTGTACCATATCAAGTCCAAGGCTATTCTAAATGGCATTTTTTTTTTTTGCGGTACGCGGGCCTCTCACTGCTGTGGCCTCTCCCGTTGCGGAGCGCAGGCTCCGGACGCGCAGGCTCAGCGGCCATGGCTCACGGGCCCAGCCGCTCCGCGGCACGTGGGATCTTCCCGGACCGGGGCACGAACCCGTATCCCCTGCATCGGCAGGCGGACTCTCAACCAATGCGCCACCAGGGAAGCCCTAAATGGCATTTTTTAAAATTAATGTTTTACTAAGGCATCAAACACTATCAAGAAGTAGCAGTGGGAAAGAAGGGCTGGAGACTGATCCTGCTTTGGCTAAAAATCCGTGGTCCTCAACCAGGGATGACATTTGGCAAAGTCTGGAGACACTTCTGGTTGTCACGACTGCAGGGAAGATGGAGGGGGGGGGGTGCTACTGGCATCTGGTGGGTAGAGGACAAGGATGCTGCTAAACATCCTACAACACACAGGACAGCCCTTAACAACAGATGATTATCCAGCCCTAAGTGTCAACACTAACATACAGAGGTTGAGAGATCTTGGTCTAAACGAGAACTTAAGATGAAAAATCGCTCAGATGTATACTCCAAGTTGAGAGGACTGTTTAAGAAGTGAGCAATGTACAACCCTAATCATAAGGTTTATACGAACACAGCATTCCTACCATCAATGAATAAATATTTCGAGTGATAAGCGCACAGGAGAGAGGAGCAGTGTCACAGGGAAACATCGGTGTGAACCAAAGCCTCAGATGCCAGCAGCCTCCTCAAGATGAGAGCATCCATCACAATCTTTCAGAACTACATCTCTCTCCCCTTCATCCCCGACCCCCTTCCTCATAGGAAGACAAGGACCAAGTGGGGCAATGTTTGATCGGCTGAACTTCTCAGATCACACCCTTAAATCCAGACCAATTTAATCTTCCAGGAACAGAATGCACAGAGATGTGGACCACATGGGCCCTTACTTCTTTTTTTTTTTGCAGTACGCGGGCCTCTCACTGCTGTGGCCTCTCCCGTTGCGGAGCAACAGGTTCCGGACGTGCAGGCCCAGCGGCCATGGCTCACGGGCCCAGCCGCTCCGCGGCATGTGGGATCTTCCCGGACCGGGGCACGAACCCGTGTCCCCTGCATCGGCAGGCGGACTCTCAACCACTGTGCCACCAGGGAAGCCCTGGGCCCTTACTTCTTAACTGTGCACTGCGCCCTGCTCCCTGCCACTAAAATACACCTAGTCCTGTGTATGCCGAAGGGGCTGGCTGACATTTTTCATCTCAGCTATCCATTCCATTGCCATTACTGACGATTAACAAGTACCGCGAATCATGAGCTTAGAGTCTGTCTCTTAAGGGGCCCAGCATCACATTAAGTGCCAACTTTCTTTGAAGCTTCTTCCAGAGACATTCCAATCAACACTAGGCCAGAGCTCACAGCCATTTCACTGTCAACTCAAGACATTCATCTAAATAAAAGTCAAACTACCCTTGAAAATTAATGGCACATCTGTGTTCAGGGCACAGCCTAAATTAAAAGCAATTTGTCCAAGGATTATGATACCATAAAAATTGAAGGTGGTAATTTTTAACCACCTATTGAAGTCAAGTGTGAGCTTGTCTGCTCTTAGGAGTATTTACAATGGGATACTTAGAAACCAGCAGGTTAGACTTGGAACAGAAAATCCACAAATGGAGAGAATTCTCTCACGTCACAAAAAGGACTGAAAAGACTGAAATTTTCTTCTATGGTGAGCATATTATCATGACAAACGTGGGTGGAAATCTTGTTTCTGGGTCTGCAGATACTGTGAGTTTATAATGACTGTGACATTTATATCATCATAGGTAATGGGAGTTGTTGGGCTAAAGGACGCATGAGAGAAAGACTCAGAAACCACAAAGGCAAGAGTAGGAAGGGCAGGCAAGCAAGTAACGCGGGTGGTCACCTGCCAGGTGTGGAATGAGGTTGACACAGCAGTGGCCACTCACCCGCCCTCCACCTACAGGGGGCATTTGCTCCCATTTCCAGAAACAAGGGTGGTATTGACCAGTCTCCTCCATTTCCAAGAGGCTCAATCTCTGAATTTTTATGTGAAATCTTTTCAATTCTTTTAAGTATATATATAAATCTGCAGACCATATTTAGCCCGAGAACCACTGTTTTTCAAGCACCGATCTAGGTTCAAAATGAACAACTTATTTCTGGCTCGTTATACGTGGCCAGGGCTGGAGCTGGGGCTCACAGGATCCAGGACCCAAGCAATTCCTGGTGGCTCCATTTTGAATGATCTGGAATGAAATCACTTCCCTCAATTCCCACCCCAGGAGGGTCCACATCCTTCTGCAACTCAGTATTAGAATAAAACCACTTTCGGACTTCCCTGGTGGCACAGAGGTTAAGAATCTGCCTGCCAACGCAGGGGCACGCGTTCGAGCCTTGGTCCGGGAAGATCCCACATGCCACGGAGCAACTAAGCCCATGCGCCACAACTACAGAGCCTGCACTCTAGAGCCCGTGAGCCACAACTACTGAGCCTGCACTCTAGAGCCCGTGAGCCACAACTACTGAGCCTGTGCTCTAGAGCCCA
>NW_006769620.1:874011-885499 GCF_000442215.2 Lipotes vexillifer | reverse complement strand
CGGACGCGCAGGCTCAGCGGCCATGGCTCACGGGCCCAGCCGCTCCGCGGCACGTGGGATCTTCCCGGACCGGGGCACGAACCCGTATCCCCTGCATCGGCAGGCGGACTCTCAACCAATGCGCCACCAGGGAAGCCCTAAATGGCATTTTTTAAAATTAATGTTTTACTAAGGCATCAAACACTATCAAGAAGTAGCAGTGGGAAAGAAGGGCTGGAGACTGATCCTGCTTTGGCTAAAAATCCGTGGTCCTCAACCAGGGATGACATTTGGCAAAGTCTGGAGACACTTCTGGTTGTCACGACTGCAGGGAAGATGGAGGGGGGGGGGTGCTACTGGCATCTGGTGGGTAGAGGACAAGGATGCTGCTAAACATCCTACAACACACAGGACAGCCCTTAACAACAGATGATTATCCAGCCCTAAGTGTCAACACTAACATACAGAGGTTGAGAGATCTTGGTCTAAACGAGAACTTAAGATGAAAAATCGCTCAGATGTATACTCCAAGTTGAGAGGACTGTTTAAGAAGTGAGCAATGTACAACCCTAATCATAAGGTTTATACGAACACAGCATTCCTACCATCAATGAATAAATATTTCGAGTGATAAGCGCACAGGAGAGAGGAGCAGTGTCACAGGGAAACATCGGTGTGAACCAAAGCCTCAGATGCCAGCAGCCTCCTCAAGATGAGAGCATCCATCACAATCTTTCAGAACTACATCTCTCTCCCCTTCATCCCCGACCCCCTTCCTCATAGGAAGACAAGGACCAAGTGGGGCAATGTTTGATCGGCTGAACTTCTCAGATCACACCCTTAAATCCAGACCAATTTAATCTTCCAGGAACAGAATGCACAGAGATGTGGACCACATGGGCCCTTACTTCTTTTTTTTTTTGCAGTACGCGGGCCTCTCACTGCTGTGGCCTCTCCCGTTGCGGAGCAACAGGTTCCGGACGTGCAGGCCCAGCGGCCATGGCTCACGGGCCCAGCCGCTCCGCGGCATGTGGGATCTTCCCGGACCGGGGCACGAACCCGTGTCCCCTGCATCGGCAGGCGGACTCTCAACCACTGTGCCACCAGGGAAGCCCTGGGCCCTTACTTCTTAACTGTGCACTGCGCCCTGCTCCCTGCCACTAAAATACACCTAGTCCTGTGTATGCCGAAGGGGCTGGCTGACATTTTTCATCTCAGCTATCCATTCCATTGCCATTACTGACGATTAACAAGTACCGCGAATCATGAGCTTAGAGTCTGTCTCTTAAGGGGCCCAGCATCACATTAAGTGCCAACTTTCTTTGAAGCTTCTTCCAGAGACATTCCAATCAACACTAGGCCAGAGCTCACAGCCATTTCACTGTCAACTCAAGACATTCATCTAAATAAAAGTCAAACTACCCTTGAAAATTAATGGCACATCTGTGTTCAGGGCACAGCCTAAATTAAAAGCAATTTGTCCAAGGATTATGATACCATAAAAATTGAAGGTGGTAATTTTTAACCACCTATTGAAGTCAAGTGTGAGCTTGTCTGCTCTTAGGAGTATTTACAATGGGATACTTAGAAACCAGCAGGTTAGACTTGGAACAGAAAATCCACAAATGGAGAGAATTCTCTCACGTCACAAAAAGGACTGAAAAGACTGAAATTTTCTTCTATGGTGAGCATATTATCATGACAAACGTGGGTGGAAATCTTGTTTCTGGGTCTGCAGATACTGTGAGTTTATAATGACTGTGACATTTATATCATCATAGGTAATGGGAGTTGTTGGGCTAAAGGACGCATGAGAGAAAGACTCAGAAACCACAAAGGCAAGAGTAGGAAGGGCAGGCAAGCAAGTAACGCGGGTGGTCACCTGCCAGGTGTGGAATGAGGTTGACACAGCAGTGGCCACTCACCCGCCCTCCACCTACAGGGGGCATTTGCTCCCATTTCCAGAAACAAGGGTGGTATTGACCAGTCTCCTCCATTTCCAAGAGGCTCAATCTCTGAATTTTTATGTGAAATCTTTTCAATTCTTTTAAGTATATATATAAATCTGCAGACCATATTTAGCCCGAGAACCACTGTTTTTCAAGCACCGATCTAGGTTCAAAATGAACAACTTATTTCTGGCTCGTTATACGTGGCCAGGGCTGGAGCTGGGGCTCACAGGATCCAGGACCCAAGCAATTCCTGGTGGCTCCATTTTGAATGATCTGGAATGAAATCACTTCCCTCAATTCCCACCCCAGGAGGGTCCACATCCTTCTGCAACTCAGTATTAGAATAAAACCACTTTCGGACTTCCCTGGTGGCACAGAGGTTAAGAATCTGCCTGCCAACGCAGGGGCACGCGTTCGAGCCTTGGTCCGGGAAGATCCCACATGCCACGGAGCAACTAAGCCCATGCGCCACAACTACAGAGCCTGCACTCTAGAGCCCGTGAGCCACAACTACTGAGCCTGCACTCTAGAGCCCGTGAGCCACAACTACTGAGCCTGTGCTCTAGAGCCCGGGAGCCACAACTACTGAGCCTGCATGCCAGAACTACTGAAGCCCGTGCACCTAGAGCCCGTGTTCTGCAACAAAGAGAAGCCACTGTAACGAGAAGCCCGCGCATCGCAACAAAGAGTAGCCCTCACTAGCCACAACTAGAGAAAGCCCGCGCTCAACAACAAAGACCCGACGCACCATAAATAAATAAATAAATAAAAAATAAATAAATAAATAAAATTAAAAGATAAAGGGAAAAAAAAAGAATAAAACCACTTTAAATCACAACACCCCTTGGTCCATCTTTCCCTTAAAGAGCACACACAATTTATTTAAATTTCAAAAATGCTATACAAATTCTGCTTTTTAGATAAGGCAGCTTGAGAAAGGGGCCTTCCATAAGCTAGTTTTATCAAGAAACCAGCCAGTAACAGGACTTAACATGGAGATTCTAGCAAGTAGCAACAAAGCTTCAGATACTTGCAAGTGGAAATTTAAGCACTCACTGGGTCTGCCTGGATGCGGTGACTTTTTGACTTTCAGTGAACTAGAAAAGCCATATATCAACAACTGAGTGTCTGCAGACTGGCTCTAAGAGTCATTATCCTCTCGAGTGCCTATCGGCAACACAGACAGAAGACAGTGGCTGAGGCTCAGGTCCCTTGGAACAGCTCTGCTTCTGGACACAGAGCTGCCTAGCTTTTTAGTCTTGAGAAATAAATCCTGGTACAAAAGCTGCTGATCGTCAACTGCTTTATCAGGAAATGGGAAAAATATTTATGCTCCCTGACAAATAAATACGATCTGAAGTAAAATCCTCAGACATTTGCTTGTTTGTTCATTTCTGGGAGGCATACTCCCAGCATAATTAATTTTTATTGTGGTAAAATATATATAACACGAAATGTACCATCTTGACCACCTTTAAATGTACAGTTCGGGGGCATTAAGTATATTCTCATTGTTGCGCAACCATCGCCACCATCCATTCCTCACTAGACCTTTTTCTGCGTCTTTTCCAACTGAAACGCGACACTCATGAAGCACTAACTTCCCATCCTCCTCCCCGCACCCCCGTGCTGGCCACCTCCACGCTACATGGTGTCTGTATGAATATGACTTGGCTACATACTTCATATAAGTGGAGCCATACAGTATACGACCGTTTGTGTCTGGCTCATTTCACTCAGCACAATGCCCTCAAGGTGTGTCCACGTTGTAGCACGTGTCAGAATTTCCTGTTCCTTTCGGTGGCTGAATAGCATTCCATTATTCCATTGCATGCAGGTAAGTATGTATCTCACTCACGTTTTGTTTATCCCTTTAACAGCTGAGGGACAGTTGGCTTGTTTCCATCTTTTGGCTACCGTGAATCATGCTGCTATGAACACTGGTGGGGTTTTTTTTTTCCAGTATGATAAAGTTTAAAAAAAAAAAACCCACAAAAGAACTTTGACTGCCATGCTTCCCGACAACATTCATTCCTCAACGATTAAGGACATCCATCTACTCAGCCCAAGAACTGTGGAGAGAGGGGTATGAATTCTCATCTCAGGTCTGAAGAACAATCTAAGAGTTAATCGGCGAAAAACCTTTAACGAGGCCTTTCTTTCAGGTGGCGGCTGACATGCACACCAGTCAAAAGCATCTCACTTGTTTCTACAGACACGATCGCCCCTTACCAGGCCCAACATCTGCGTGTGTCTTCAGTTGAAGGTTTCAGATTCTCCTGTCAAAACAATTCATCTGTCAGCAAGACAGATGCTGTCAAAAGCATTTCTGCACCTTTCAGGAGCAAAGCAGAGGGGAAAGAAACCTCAGGGAATTTAGTTACTGCCAGTTGCAGCTTTCATTAAACAGTTTGTCAGCCATTGTCATAGCATACATTTCCCTTGTTCTTGGCACAAAGGGTGCGCAGATCTTCGAACAATGGAGCCGGGCCGTAGATATCCTTTCTGCTAATGTGCTGAGAGATGACTGTCCGGCCCACCATTTGCCCAACACACAAGAGGCCTCTCGGCAGAGACCAGCTCAAGTTTTAGCCAGGTTTTATCTGTGGCTGAAAAGCAAAGGGTTCAACAGTACAGGACAGCAATCTGCTTGCTGAGCCTTTTTCCTGGCAAGACCCCCTACCCTGATCCCACAGAATGAGAAGAGCTAAGCGTTCAAATAGCTGAGAAATCCCCACTGTTCTGTAAACCTGTGCTCACCAATTCAGCAGCCACTAGCCGTGTGACTACTGACATTTACGCTTTAATTAAGATTACAGAAAATCAAGAATTCAGTGTCTCAGTGGCACTAGCCATTGTCCAAAGGTCCAACCACCTGCGGCTAGCGGCTACTGTCTTGACTGCACAATGCAGGGAGAGGACATGTCCGTCATCCCTGAAATTTCTATTAATCTGAATCATGGAGTAATCAACAAATACGTCTGAATCATAAAGTAATCAACAAATATTTAAAGTGAAACAGCATGTAGGGAAGAAACTTGGACTTTAAAAATAAATTTGATGACTATAGCTTTATAGTACAGTCTCAAGTCAGGGAGCCTGATTCCTCCAGCTCCGTTTTTCTTTCTCAAGATTGCTTTGGCTATTCGGGATCTTTTGTGTTTCCATACAAATTGTAAAACTGTTCTGTTCTAATTCTGTGAAAAATTACAAAACAGGTATAGGGTTGCAGATGTAGAAAACAAACTTATGGTTACCGGGGTAAGGGGGCGGAGGGATAAATTGGGAGACTGGGATTGACATATACACATTACTGTATATAAAATAGATAACTAATAAGGACCTACTGTATAGCACAGGAAACTCTCAATACTCTGTAATGGCCTGTATGGGAAAAGAATCTAAAAAAGAGTGAATATATGTATATGTATAACCGATTCACTTTGCTGTACACCTGAAACTAACGCACAACACTGTACATCAATCACAGTACAACAAAAAATTTTTTTAATAAAATAAAAAATAAATTTGAATTTCCCAATAATTCAAAAGCTTTATTAAAAACGTGGTGGCAGAACGGCACGGATCTCAGCCGACATCCTCTAGGCACACACAGTTCTTAACCAATTCCAAGAGAGGAGAGAGCTTTGAAAACTCGATCCACGAGGAAGACGCTCTTATAAAAAAGAAATGCCCTCTGAACGTAATTCTATAGGCTTAATCCGTATTTACATAATCTGACCAGCATCTTCCTGGATTACAACCAGAACCACATATTACAAACTTGGCAAACGCCATTCAAGGCTGGCAAACAATAACTCATTGATTCCTTGGAAGCTGAGGGATAAAAAGTTCCGTTTACTTCTGAGTAAGGTGTGGTGAGCAAATAACCCCAGCATCATTAGACAACGTTTTTAGCACTTCATCCTCAAAAACAGGCACTGCTCACAGACCCCTGACCGTACAGGCCGAACCTCTCACGCGGAAGGAAGGTGCAATGCATGGCTGTATTTTTCAACTTTAATAAGACTAATAATTCAAAGTGGAAGGAACTGGTCCCAGATCTGTGACAGGCATTCCCTGGGGAAGGAAGTTTTCCCCTTCAGTTTGGTTTCCAGGCCCGTCTATTTCCCAGTACTCAGCCCTGTCTGGGCTCCTGAACGGCACAGGACTTTGCATGTTTTACCTTTCAGATGCTGGCTAAAGTGAAGAATACAGCCGGAAAGAAAAGTGTGAAGCAATCCAATGACCCAACTGCTGAGCACATGGGGCACACAGGACTAGCCTGGGAACCTCTTCTTTCTTGGGAAACTGTGGGCTTCATCTGCACGTCTCTACTTGACCTCACACTGTGCTGTTGGTCGTCCATTAAAAAAGGAGTCACCAGCTTAGGTCTAACTGGGAAAAAGGGATTGGTCCTTTCAAATTTCAAGGGGTGTGAATGAGGAAGAGCATGTGACTTGTTAAAGTTATTTAATCCTTTAAGCTTTTAAGGCTGTTTCTGCTGCATTTTTACCTTCTGAGGAATTACACATCAAGTTCCAATGAAATCACCACACTGTGTTCCGCAGGCCCACATTATAAGGTTTTACGAGAAGAGATTTCTTTTTAAATCTAGGATATCAGATGTCCTTATCTTTTTTTTCTGTTGCAATGCTTTTCCCCCTCATTAACCAAAAGCCACAACTGAATGGCCTATTCATACACATTAAAGGCTTATACTGAGAATGATAAAACTGTATCTTAAACTGGAATCACTCCTCTGACATCGTCACCCAAGAATTCCCACTCATAAGGTAGTTCTGTACTTGTTTTTCTTCAGTAAGCTGATCAACCATGTATTGCCTAAACTGAGGCTTGGAAAAAGAAACACATTCAGCAAATAATCAAATGTAAAATTACTTGACAGCAACTCAATACGTACAGCTCACCTTGAGAGCTTTTGGTCACTAACGGTGAACAAAGTCACTAATGAGTCACAGTTACTCCGATTTTTGAAAATGTTACACAGATAATTCTCTATGCAAATGAGGCTTACAAGCAACTCAAAAGAAGAAATAATACACACTAGCCATTATACAAACCCCAGAGTCAGTCACTCCTTAAAATTGGCTTTAGAAATTGGTGTGGGTCTCTGAATTCTGATGCTTAAGACATTATTTGCAAAAAGTCAGCCGCGTGTGCCTCTGTAATCCCGCCAGTCTTAAATGTGCTTCTCTGCCTTAATATCTCACACATCTCGCCTGGGCCTGTGGTCGATTTGAATGCAGGTTTAAGTCTTTGTCCTACGGCACCCAGCAGATGTCAAATTTGACAAATATTTATTGAGTGTTTGTCTACAATCTGTAATGCACTTAGGTTAAATTCTAATACAAATCAGGATAAGATCTAGGCCTTGACCTTAAGGAGTTTACAACCTACTGGTGAGATAAGTCTCTGGACCAAATAACTGCAGCCAAAGGCTCTGACAGGGCAAGCATCTTGGGAATGATGGACCAGGAGTTGCAAACTGGCAGCTTTTGGGCCAAAGGTGGGTTGCAGGGAAATTTCTTTCTGAGTGAAGAGTGTTTGGAGAAACCTAAAGTTTTTAGCAAATAATAAAAAGTTTCAGCTTCTCTTGAAATTGCAGGCACACCTCAGAGATACTGGGGGTTCGGTTCCAGGCCACCGCAATAAAGCGAATACAGCAAATTGGACGAATTTTCTGGTTTTCCAGTGCATACAAAATTATGTCTTTACACTATACTGTAATCCACAAGTGTGCAACAGCATCACGTCTAAAAGAAGAATGTACATACCTTAATTATAAAATAGCGCTGTTAGACAAATGGCGCCAACAGACTTGCTCGATGCAGGGTTGCCACAAACCTTCGATTTGTAAAAAATGCAATAAAGCGAAATGCAATAGAATGTGGGATGCCTGTCATCACGGGGCCAGCACGCTGACAGCACACTCAGCTACATTTATTTAGCAAGGACCCCGGCTGACCACAGACCTCACCACTCCTACTGTCTCCCCCAGGACCTCTTCACGCATTTGCAGTATCTCCCTGTCCCTGCAAGCATCTGAGTTTGTCCTCCTGGTGTGGATACCACTGAGTCCAGGTGATGTTCAGAGCAGGGAAGACCAACTGCAATGAGGAAGGTTTATCAGAAAACGCAAGACCTTAGCTAAACCTGGAAGAACAGTAGAACAGCATGGTTTTTAAGGAAGTGTTTCAGGAAGCAAGGCCAGAACAGTACAATAAGGCACGGAAGGCATGAATCTTAAAAAAAAAAAAAGCCAAGTCAGGACCTCCTAGAAAGGAGAGGGGCAAGACAGGAATTGTTTTAGGGCAAAGTCGTGAAGAGTAGCCCCACGTTTGTCAGATATACAACCTAGCAGGCAGTTAAGTCAAGGGTTATACAAACCTTAGCAAACCCCGGTGCCAGGTCCACCATGAATGTTAATCTACAGGGTCATTAAAGCTGATCCCCACAGGAACAGAATATCTCCTTGTTCATCTACTTCAAGTTTTGAGCCAAACACTCAAGAGGCCCACCGCCACTGAAAGTAATCAGCCTTTGCTTTCCACAACAGTCCTTAAAACAGGAGACCTTCGGATCTGTTTTGCCTGCCCAAATCTTAGTTTGGCTGAAGAGAGACAAAGTAACTGGATATGATAAGGCTTTCTTATTTAAGCAGTCTCATGTTTGATTGTGGAGGATGTACGGGGGAGAAGCCCACAAATTTCCCACCACAGTCATTCATTAAATATGGTCTGTGCATCACGGATCCTTACAAGATTAATTAACTCCATTAAGAAGAGGTACTCCAGCTGATGCAGTGGCCGCAGCTCTGCAGGTTTTCTTTTCTTGGCGGGGGGGAGCGGGGGGGGACCTTACAAACAAAGAGAATTCAGGCAGAGAATAGCTGCTGGCCACAGGCTGAGCCTCCCACACACCTGTCACAAAGAGACCGCCCCCCAGGACCACCCCAGCAGGAAAGAGGCACCTACAGCCATCATTTGGCTTTGCTATTAGCGAAGTGGCTTTGCAGAGACTTGGAAATGGGGAGGGGGAGGTGAGGGGACAGGAGTCTGGTCACCTATTCTCTACTTTATCACCTCGGAAGAGGGATCACCAATTCGCCCTTTCAGACAGTCCTTAAGCTCTCCAGGGCTTTCCAAAGTCGTCAGCCCCTGGCCGGGCACCATGCCACACACAGCTGAATCCTTCCCTGCTCAAGCCCAGCCACTCTGCACAGCAGAGGGCGGTGATGCCTCAGATGCAGGCACTCCCACCCCTACCGACCTCTCCTTGCCCTAAGGCACTGGGGGCTCCAGTGAGAGAAGAGGGCTGATCAATCGGGACCCAAAGGGGACAGACGTGCGCCAAGGACGTGTGCTCACGTCCAGCAGCACACTCAGAGGCTGGAGCGCCTTCAGTTAAAAAAAATGGAGAAGAATTTTCCTAAATGAAAACCATGCTCTGCTGAGGCGGGAAACGGAGGCTCTTGCTTCTGTTGTAGTTAAAACAAGTCGGGCAAACGGGACAGGAAGTGAGGGACACATTAATCCAGTGGATACATTTGGAACCCATGGTTTGTCAAGCGCTTTGTAGAGTCCACCAGTGCCCCTCTGGTCACAGATTACTGTCTTCCTGTCCTAACACCTCCACCTGTACCCCTCTGTCACTACAGATATCCACCTTCAGGAGATTATTTTCCAGTGGAACCAACCACTGCAAAACACAGGGTGTTTAGGAAAACCGTGATGGGGATTTGAAATTCATTAACTTTGGCTTGACCTACGCAAGATGCAAACTACTAACACCTTAGGAACCGTTCTTTCATTGAATGCTTCACGCAACAGAATTTGAATGTGTCAATGTTGGCATAACCAGCAACCGTAAGTGATACTGTGATCAATTTCCTTTTCCAACACACTGAAATGCTTCTCCACTGAACACTGAGTGATCGCCCACACTTCATGCCCCCACCTAAGGGCCCTGAGAGGAATGTGACTGTCAGAGAGGGAAATAACCATTTTAACATGGCCCCATAAAAAGTACTCCTGGTCGCAAGAACAGGGTGGCCAGATTCCAAGCCTGTCTTGCTGGCAGAAGCTACAACTGAGGATTTCATTGGGATAAAGGGATAAAGAGATTCTATATCAGTGACTCAAGATTCTTCAGAAATGAAACCTCCAATAATGGATTACTTCCCCTGAGTACAAGAGACACACACTGAAATATTAAGAACAAACAAACAAACAAAAAAACCCCTTCCCACCATCTGAGTCATGACACGCCATTCTAAACACCCTTGTCTAGATGTTTCCTAGAACCAGGAAAGGACTAAGGCATTCATTCTATGCTTTTTTAACCCTCATCTCTTAAAATTCACTCTCTAACATAATCCAATCAACAAAAAATAGTAGTACACAAACCTCACGTAACAGAAATGTACGCCAAAAGATGAAAATTAAACTTTGCACGTGTGATTATCAGTTTGTTGATGTTGTTTAAAAGAAGTATTTAGAAGAGTGATTTTAGGCAAATATACTTTTGGGTTACAAAAGGGCAATATATGATAATTTGCCTAATTGTCCCCCTTAAAGGGGAGGAAAAGGAAAATGAAAGACTTTTTTTTTTAAAGCAAATACATCTCTACAAGGAACAGTTTACCTTAGTTTTATCAGCATCTCTTTCCTTTCCCACTCCCACACAAAAAATTTTAAGGGACAAATGACATAAGTGGGCATAACTACCTTCCCAGAATAGAGCTGCTCATAAGGAAAACCCTTTCTGAAAAGCCAGAAGTTCCTAGGGGTGTGCTCTGGAATGCCCTATCAGCTTCCATTGGAATTTACATGCATCTTTTATTTTTCCAACTGAAATCACACCCAGCATTCACTAAGGTCTCAGCCATCTGTCTTTGCCTGTGCAAAGCCCAAGCACCCACAATCTACAAAGCTAACATAAAAAAATCTAGGTTTACTTGCATTTACCGCGATACTCTGCATTACAAGCAGATTAAGCGCAAGGTTCCCACAAGTATTACCGAACATTCTCTTCTTGGTTTTACATATCTTCTTCTAGCTTTCAAACAGTCAAATATTATCTTCTCGGTTTATCCTCCCATCTTTTCCCAACTACCTCCCAATTTAAAAACGAAGATGACTCAAATACAGAGAACAGATCCCTGATATGAAGTCAGACAGATTCAAAAACTGAATTGACCCACAATTTTTCGAGAACACATCCGCTGTGTTACAGGGAGGCAGGCAAGGGACTCGAGCTAAGTATTTGAAAGAAAACGCAGTTTCGAAAGGTCAGCCTCCTGTCTAACAGTGAAGGTGCTGACTTTATTAGCTAGCTTATCGACTTGGGATCTTGTTCTGTCAATTTTTCCACTGGGCTTTTTAAAGTTTATGCGTGTCATGAAATGCTCAGCTGAAGCCAAAATTTTTCCTTCTATGATGCTCACAGGTCACGAAAAAACCATAAAATTAAAAGCCCATCCATGGGCTTCCCTGGTGGCGCAGTGGTTGAGAGTCCGCCTGCCGATGCAGGGG
>NW_006769620.1:854750-873382 GCF_000442215.2 Lipotes vexillifer | reverse complement strand
AAAAAAAAAAAAAAAAAAAAAAAAAAAAAAAAAACCAAAAGCCCATCCACATCGTTGTCCTGAGGCCATGGTGACTTCTCTGGTTTTGGTTGTTGAAACGGCTGAGTAGATGCTAAGTAAGTCAAGGTGGGACAGCCAGATGGTATTTCAGCACAGCTTTGGCACAGAGTGCTTTCTGCTGTTGCAATACAGGGCCTTCCTTTTCACTGAAATTACAGGCACAAAGCATCAGATGACGCCTGTGACCTGCACCCTGGACGTACTAAACTTTTACTACGTCGAATGGAAAACTGGTGGTGAAGATGACGGAGCTGCAGTACACTTTTGTTGCTTCTTCTTTTTTTTAATCATTCATCAAGACTTCTAAAAAGGATGCTTTCCCTCTTCCATGTGGTCCATCCACATTCGCAGGGGCTCAGGGCATCCTAACACCTACCTCCTCACGGCCACACCCTCCCCACCACCACCCTGCCTCTTGAGAGTTTGTAGTTCCACGTCATTTACTCCCAAAGATGTGTCTTAAAGGTTGGATCCTAACAGTACATTCTGCTAAATTATACCTCAACCAAATAATGACCACTGGTATCTACAAGATGTGAGTCCGTTTTTAAAGTAAATCACTAGCAAAATCAATTAAAAGCTCTACCGAAAGTCATTCACAAGTAACTCCCTTTGGACTCCCAGTTACAGGCTGGAGAGACCTCAGAAACTCCATGTGGACCTCTGTGAGTGCTAGGGAGACAAAAGCCATTCACTTCCCATCCCAGCAGGAAATCAAAGGCCATGGTCCTACCAAACCCAGACCTCCCTGACATCAGCTACAGAGAGGCAGCTTCCCTATGAACAGCCAGCACTTCTTTGCCTAACACGTGTTACCTGTTGAACACACACCCAGCTTCCACCATCACTCCTTTTTAAAGATGATATAATCCAATTCGAACTGGTCACAGTCTCTGCTCAGCTTGTCCTGGTCAAGCGACTCCATCACTCTGGTGGGGAGAGGCTGACTTGCTCCTGCAGACTTCACACTAACAAAACCGGCATCCGAAACCCTCTTCAGTTAGAAGCCAGTTGAGTTCTACGCACTGAGATACAGGGAATCAAACAGGGTACAGTTTGGAGTGTGGCAGAGTTTGTGCAATTAAGGCATTCAGTGATGAGACCCAATCTGTCCTCCAGGTCAGACTCTGCAGGCTGGCTTTCCTGTCTCCTCACTCCCTCCCACTGGAAGACTGTCACAGCAAATAAAAGGTGCTCCCATCCCACGTCGGGTCTGCACGGCCACACAAGCGTGACTCTGCAAAACTGTGCGGGCAACTCCGTTCACCTGTGGCAAACTCCAGCCCTGATCCATAAGCCGAGGCGGGTTTGGCTTCGGTGAGGCTTACCCTTGCCCGAGCACGGGGAGAAAACCACCCACGCTCTCAGACCCAGGGAGCTCCTGCAGAAAAGCACCTGCACAAACTCGCCGGGGTGGGTTAGAAGGTCACGAGTGCCTCAGAAAAGATCCTTTCTTCCCAGGGGCATGGGACAAATGGTAGGCCTGCCACACTGCTGGTGTCAATATTTATCTAAGGCTAGTATTCACCATGGTAGAAACCGGGCACTTTTTCAGTTCACCCATTCAGGTAATTTGCCACTACAAAACCCCCAAACAGAGATTCATTTACAGCTTGAATTTCTTTTCTTCCACTGCCATAGAGGAGGCTGGCGGCGGGGCCCACGGTCTGTGTCAGCCATAATCCCAGCAGCTCGAGAATAAAGCGTTCAATGTGTTTCAGAACTGCCAATATCAAATCGCCTTGCCCCGGGGACAATAAAGAGACACGGAAGTGAAACAAAGCGCCTGCTTTCTCCCTCCCCATGGCATGCATGTTTTCTGCCCTGGAAATGAACAAAGCTTAGGCCTTGCAGTAAAGGAACTGAACCCCCCAGAACCACACCCGGGCATTTCTAGGTGTGACTTATACTGCACGATTAATCCAGCAACCAATACCCAAGGGTACGTGCAGCTCAAAGGAAGCCATGTGCTATTTCAAGAGCCCTCTTTGCTCAGCTCCGATTCTCCCAGACTCCCTCCTTCTCAGCCTTTAAGGAGTCTTTCTCCCTTAGCCTCCCCTTCCCCCCAGATAAAGGCCTATACACAGTCCCCCTTCCCAGGTAGAAGTCAGAAGAGAGAACTAGCCCATTAATATCAAGGTTAGGAGGCCCTTAGGACCCCTGAAAATAGCTGTGCATCGTGGAAACCAGGTTCACAAATGGATTCCTCCAAGGCTCTCCCCACCACTCAAAGTCCTGAAATCGCCTTCCTGCAAAGGACGCTGAGCTGTAGCTCCCTCTGTTGGCTGTGCCGGCTTCTTCCAAGGAGACTCGCTGCTGTGGCCTTGTGGGGCAGGCCGACTTCAGGCTTTCACGCCAACGAAACTGAGGCACTGGAGAAAGATGGCTCTCTCTCCGGTGACAAATTAAAGAACCTGCCTCAAAGCCCTCTTGCAAAGCTGCTGGGGAGTGAAAAGACGTCTCAAGCCAGCTTCCCATGATTCACTAAATCTACTTTTCTGATCCCATACACACAATGCTTCCCAGCTAGATGGGTATCCCTACCAACCCCCTCACTAGGATCTGTACACTCCACGCAGCTCAATAAGGATCATCAGACTTATATCTGCCAACAGGCTGCAAATCACTTCCGTTCCTTCCTGAGCAAAAGTGTAATAGCAAGTGATGAGCTATGACGCACGTGTGCTCTATGAGGGGCCAACATTCCTACCTCTGCTTTAAATATGCCTGCTGAGTGAAAGCAGGCCAGCGCTGAGCACCAAATGGCAGCAGCTGAGGGTGTGGTCAGTTTCGTTTTTTTTCTTACATAAAAATATACAGGACACTTAAGCGCCCAGTATTTCCTCACGCACACTGAGGTTAATAATTCACAACCAACTGACATTCATCAAGGATCAGAAAATTTAAAGGTGGTTTGTGCAAACACTCCTGTTCTTGCTCTTAACAGCTGGTTTATTTAACTGATGGCTTCTGTTGCCATTAGGGGTAGGTAGCACTTCAAAAGCTTACGTGTGGGGGCTTCCCTGGTGGCGCAGTGCTTGAGAGTCCGCCTGCCGATGCAGGAGACGCGGGTTCGTGCCCCGTTTCGGGAGGATCCCACATGCCGCGGAGCGGCTGGGCCCGTGAGCCATGGCCGCTGGGCCTGCGCGTCCGGAGCCTGTGCTCCGCAAATGGGAGAGGCCACAACAGTGAGAGGCCCGCATAACGGGAGAAAAAAAAAAAAAAAAAAAAAAAAAAAAGCTTACGTGTGAAGGCAGATACACCACTACCTGGGTTGCTTAGCCACTGGCTCACATGTTACCCAAACCCCAGCAATTATCTTCCTCTTACACAGAGAAGTTAGACAATTCCAGTAAGGTGAAAATCCAGGACAGCAAAAGTCCTGGTTTCCTGATAAGACTTTACTGTAAGCATGCTCTCTCTCTCTCGTTTGTAATCTGGGCCCTCCAGACGGACAATTCCCCCAAAATGTCAGTTCACGAAAGAGCAGGAGGTCGGTGGCATAACACTCACGCAAGAGGCAAGCTGCCTGGATCTCAGACCAGACTGTCACCCACCCAAAAAGGAGGGCCCGATTCCCTCTCCCCTCAGACCTTACTCTTTCCACCTCTCTTGATCTCACTTAACTTCACTCTCTCTCTAAAATCATGTGCGTGTGTGTTGAGAACGGGCAGGGGGGCAGCCTACTCCAGACCCTTATCTGAGTGTCTCCAACCTGCTGTGGGACAGGTTGGTTACCAGTGGTTGGCGGTGGCTGCTTTTCAACCCAGGGAAATAAACCTTGGGGGTCCGTGTTATCTGCAAAGCCATGAACTTGCTACAAACGTGGCATCCACCGCCTTGGGTTTATGAACCCACGATGGCTCTAAGGCCACATGGACGTCCACATAATCCTTGTTAAAGAGGTTACACATTAACCGCCACACATCTCAAGAGCCTATCGCCTCCACAATCTCTACACCTTTCATATCCCGCCTTTGAAAGGGCTTTCTGGAAGTTGCTACCACAGTGTTTGAAATAAATAAAACTGGATCCATATTTTGCTTTAGTTTTTAATAAGCAGCTATTTCAGCGGGAGCAGCTGGCCCTTAAAAGGCATCTAGTTAACCCCCCAGGGGCAGAAAATAATAATAAACCCAAAATGGCAGACGTACAGGACGGCCAACCTGTGGTTATTTCAACACGTGTTTCAGGGGCATGGGGAAACAGTGCCTAGGATAATACCGCATGGCAGAAAGGCCAGTGGTCATTCACATGTGGTTTGGAAATGAATGAACACACACAAGTTGATTAAGCACCAGGAATGGTGCTGGACTCCAGGACCACATGGCAATAAAGTGTTCTCTACCCTCAAGGAATGTACAACCAGGAGGGGAAGACGGATGCTGAGCGAGTAACCAGAGATGTGTACCAAAGGCCATCGCGGAACAAGGCCTCGGCCACCCTCACCCGGGTGTTTGGGGAGATCTGCCTGAGGAACGGTTTAACCTGAGACCAGAACGATAATACAAGTCACGCAGGAAAGGCACAGGGATGAGAGCACAGGCAAAGGCCCTGAAGGGAGGAAAAGGCTCAGCTGGTGAAGGAAACACCCAGTTCCCCGTCACCTGAGCTCAGAAGGCACCCGGTATCAAGCGACGGCAGAGGAGGGAGGGCGGGAGACAGGGGAACAGGCACCTGGTACCACAGGGATGTGAAGCTGAGCCTAAGGGAGCCCACCGTCCACGGCAACGAGCCTCACACTTCACACCTGAAAGCCAAGTCCCCCATAGAACTGCTTAAACTGCAGATCCCCAGGCCCTGGCACCACAGCTTCAGACTCCAAGGTCAATGGAAGAGTCAGAAAATGCCTACTGGCTCCCTGGAGGACTAACAGAAGGCCACCACGTCATTACCATTTCAATAATAATCAGCCCACTGGCCAGTCCACCTAAATCGCTGGATCGCCAAAGATGGGGTAGCAACGCTTTTCCCAAAGCGTACCTGTCGGCCTTCTCTCAAGTGCCACACTACCACCTGGGACCCCCACCTCTCTCCATTCCGCTCACCTAGAAGGGGACTAGGGAGTAAGAAATGAAAAACACATAACAGGCCATCGGGCCCTCCAACCCAGGCCCAGGGTTCCCAGTGCCTGCAGAGGTGCAGTACTGACCCCCTGAGTAACCCCACCAGCCACTCTCCCTCTGGCTTCTCGCTGTAAAGGAAACCGCTTGCAAAGCCTCGGCTTCCTTTCTCATTAAAAGCCACCAGGGCCACAGTTCTCAATTAGCTGTGTCAGCCTACCACCCCGAAGCCGCCCAAGTTCAACATGTGGGCCCTCCCCCCAGCTTCCGGTCTCCACCAAGCACTTCACACCTCCCTATTGTAAACCTGTCCAGAGCAATTACCCTGCCTGCATTTGGAGAGCCTCAGGACCACATTTCTGTCTAATTTATAGCTGCGAAGCTCTGTCGGCAGAGGCAGCCTTGCCCTGGAGCAGAGCAACTGCTGAGAAAGTGGTCAGACCTGGCTGTAAATGCACGTGCACAGCAAATTTCCTTAGGTTACAGGAGGGCAAATTCTCCCATTCTCCCAGGGGCCAACATGGCGTGATAAGTAAGCTCCCCCAGAGGGTCTGAAATCTGGATTTGCTGCAGGAGTAACTACTGTTCTGTTCTGCCACATTTCCTCCTTCGCCTGGGATTACAAACAGGGAGACAAGTCAAGCAAATAAACCAGGCAAGCGCCGCACGTTATATTTCTACCTGAAGATTTTAAAAGTCTTTAAAATCTTAAAAATAAAATTCTGCTCACCTAAGGAACATAAGACAGAGAAATTTATCTGGGGAATTCAATTCATCCAAAATTTTATGACCTGTCTCTTTTTAAAACATGCCCTGCTTACAACTCAACAAAAAGACAAATGACACAGCTGAAAAAAAAAAATGGCAAAGAAAATGAAGAAATATTTCTCCGAAGAAGATATACAAATGGCCAACACGCACATGAAAATATTCTCAGCATCACTAGTCATTGGGGAAATGCGAATCAAAACCACAAGGAGACACCACTTCATACCCACCAGAATGGCTATAATTAAACAGACAGACAATAACAAGTATTGGTGAGGCTGAGGAGAAATGGGAACCTTTATTTGCTGCTGCTGAAATTGCAAGAGGGGGTGTGCAGCTTCCGTGCAAAACAGCCTAGCAGCTTCTCAAACACAGAGTTACCACACGACCCAGCAATTCCAGTCCTAGGTATCTCCCCAAGACACGTGAAAACACACATTCATACAAGAAGCTGTACACCGATGTTCAAGGCAGCATTATTCACATTAGCCAAAAAGTCCATCAACTCATGAACTTTATGGATAAACCCAGTGTGGTCTATCCATAAAAGGGAATATTATTCAGCCATAAAAAGGAAAGAACTGCTGATACATGCTACAACATGGAAGAACCCTGAAAACACTACGCTAAGTGAAAGAAGCCAGACACAAAAGGCCACTTATCATATGATTCCATTTATATGAAATGTCCAGAATAGGCAAATCCAGAGGGACAGAAAGCAGCTGTTGCCAGGGGTTGAGAAGAAGAAAGAGTGGGGAGGGGCTGCTAAGGGAACAGGGTTTTGTCCCTTGGTGATGAAGATGTGCTAGAATTAGTAGTGACGGTTGTACAACTCTGTGAATATACTAAAAACCCTGAATCACACAGTTTAAAAGGACGGCTTCTATGATATTGAAATTATATTTCAATGAACCTGTTATAAAAAAACAAAACACAAAACCTTCTGCCTTAACAGGCTTTCAAAATTCCAGACTGAAAATGCCACCTAGCTACGTCTCTACCACACAAATGCAGAAACAACCTTTTCCTCTAAGTGCTAGGAGATAAATGAAGTGGGGTACCGGCAAAAAATCCACATTTCAGACGGTAAAGGCACGGTACCACCTCTAAAATCCCTTCCACCCAATCAACTCCTTCTTGCTTTCTAAACTATACTACACTCATGACCATGGCTCTGCCCATGAATCTGTCAGAAGTGGAAAACCTCAGCTGGAGTTCATCCCCCCACAGAAAACAAATTCTCAAGATTTCAAAAGAGCATTTTTTTCTTCTTTCTTTTTAGTAATTATTTAATAAGGCCGTGGAAAGCAGGGTTTTCCCGACGGCCAGCCATTCGAAAATGAAGAGCAAGCCAGAGGCAGGAGGAAATGTCACCACAATGGGGAGAAAATAAATTAGCTAGATTAAGATCTAACTGATTAAGATCTGACCCCTTTCTGTGGTTCAGGCAGGCAGATTTTAGAAAAAGAGCGTGCTATTTCGGGAAAAGTCCTTCCAGAGGAAAAGTTGGGCGGGGGGTGGCAGTGAGACTATACGTTTCAGTTTGATATTAAAAATCTGTTGACGCTGATTGAAAGCAGATGCAAATGGCCAACACCTCCACATCCCCTGCCCTCCCCACCTTCCCCCACAGGTGTGCTGGGTCCCTTCTGGTCAAGAACGTGTCCCCCTAGACTGCAGGTACCACACCACAGCCTAGCCCTCGCCAGCAAACATGCAGTTAACTGGGAAGTCCAAAAGTCTAATGGGGCCAGGATGCCAACCAACATCAAAGAGATTCCAGTTGCTCCCCTTATGCAATAAACTTCTTTCACCCAACATCATTCACACTTTCAGAGTGCAAAGTTCACTCTGATATTGGTGGCTTTCTCACTTTGTAGCTTTTTTGGCAAGTGTCCCTTGGCCTGGTTGTTCATTAATATATAATCAGAACATTAAAAGCATTGTTTCGCCTTCGAGGGAGGCTGTGGCCAATTGAATAAAGCCGACATTGTCCCTGGGATGGAGGAACGAACTACCTTGTAAGGCACAGACAATTCAAAGATGCCCAGGTCAAAGGGTACGTGTGTCCACACGCCCACACTCATACAGAGCTACATTATTTCACAAGATGTTTTTGATATCCCTGGCAAGGGGGTAAGATTAAAATGTTGATCTTACAACAGAAATGAACCTGGCGTTTCTTTCCCTTTCAATACCAAATTACTCCTTACCTTTTAAACCTTTCCAGGAAGTCACGATATTTGTGGCAGGAAGACAGATGAGCGAGAAGGGACGTCCCAAGGGCCATCAGGCAGTCTACAAGGATGCTGGGGAGGGCACTACTTTTACTTTTCAAATCAGATACACACCAGGACAACTCACTTTCGAGACCGTGTTTACTTTGCCGAAAGCCACATTCTAAACACGGGCTCGTTTGTGCAAGGGAAAGCTGCTTACCGTCCAACCTTGTTTATGCTCCAAGTAGGTTTGACAGAAAAACCACATCAATTTGTTTTAAAATAATTTCCATTTGCTGGAAGCTGTTCCTGAAGGGTTCTCTGCCACGCTAATCTGCTCTGATTCCTACCAGCTGGAGGTGCCAGGCATGCCGGCCACAGATGGGATGGGGTGGGTTGGGCATAGGCGCGCTCGCTCTGCAGGCAGGGTGGCAGGCCGGGGTGACTTCTGGGGACCCACAAAGCCACTGTGACATCCCCCTCTGGGACGCACAATCAACTCTGGTCTAAGAAGAACACACAGGCATTTCCTAGTTCAGAGGCAAAAGTGAACTAGGAAATGGACACACCCACACAGAAGCACAGTTTTCTAGGCAACGACACCTGGGGCCGGGGGGGGGGGGGGGGTGTGTGGGTGGGCGGTGCTTTTCATGCTCTCAGAAACACATCATCTCTAAGTATTAGGGATATGGATGTGTGTTCGAGCCCGAAGTTCACAGTTGAGGGCACTAAGAGAAATTATTTGGCTAACAGAGCCTGAGGAAAAGAAGGAAACTTAAAAAAAGGAAGTGTCCATGGGTAACACCATCAAAGATCTGCAGCCTCGTCAACCGCCAACCGAAGAAACACAGATTAAAGTAATCAAGTGCCATTTCCATGTATTTAACTGGTGTATGGTTAGAGAAAGATAGCAATCTCATGTCTGTGAAGGGAAAACGGGCAAATTTTCACATGTAAATCTTAAATGGGGGGGGGGGGGTGTGTGTGTGTGTGTGCGGTGCTTTTCATGCTCTCAGAAACACATCATCTCTAAGTATTAGGGATATGGATGTGTGTTCGAGCCCGAAGTTCACAGTTGAGGGCACTAAGAGAAATTATTTGGCTAACAGAGCCTGAGGAAAAGAAGGAAACTTAAAAAAAGGAAGTGTCCATGGGTAACACCATCAAAGATCTGCAGCCTCGTCAACCGCCAACCGAAGAAACACAGATTAAAGTAATCAAGTGCCATTTCCATGTATTTAACTGGTGTATGGTTAGAGAAAGATAGCAATCTCATGTCTGTGAAGGGAAAACGGGCAAATTTTCACATGTAAATCTTAAATCTGTGGCCTCTTAGGAACAGCAGTGCCAAGTCTTAAGAATTTGTATATCCAGAGCAACTTAGATTTAACTCATCCTAAGGAAATAAGAGATGTATAAACATATATGTATAAGGATGTTTACCACAGTTTAAGAAAAAACCTAAATACACTATAGCAGGGAAGTCTAATTATGACTTAAACCATATTTATTTAAATGTTTAAAGTTGGAGAAAATACTGATGATACTGAGTCTTAAAAAAAAAGCACACGTTCTGTTGTACATACACCTAAAACTAATATAATGTTACATGTCAATTATTCCTCGATTAAAAATTTTTTTAAAAGCAGAATTACAAGTGAATAGTAACCCTAATTTTGTTTAAAAAAATATAACTTGAAATACTACTCAACCACAGACATCATTGGAAATGTATACACCAAAGGGATATTTATCAATGGAGAATAAGATCAATTATTCTTTTTTCTTGTGTAGTTTCCTCTTTATGCACTATATGTGTCTACCATGTGTCACCAGAAAATTAAAAGTAAATAAAGTAAATTCACAGGGAATTCCCTGGCGGTCCGGTGGTTAGGATTCGGCGCTTTCACTGCTGAGGGCGCAGGTTAAATCCCTGGTCAGGGAACTAAGATCCCGCAAGCTGCGCGGCACAGCCAATCAATCAATCAGTCAATTAAATTAAATAAATGCATGGTAACTAGGCTAGCAGGTTAATGGCACAAAACCCCTTTAACATCAAGTCACCTTCCTCAGCTCACCGGGTACAAAAGGGTCTTCCTCCAGAGCCCAAGACCTTGACACCATTAAAATAAACATCTGAAGCAGAGGGCAACAGGCAGAACACAGCTTTTCCCCTGCCTCCTGTTAGCATCTCTGGGGGACTGCCCACACCTGAGGACCAGGCTAAAAGGGGCCAGATTTAGAAATCGGTCTGCCCAAACTGCCTCCAGCCACTGGAAGCTTCTCTCTCTTTAAGTTTCTATTTTTTTAAATAAATTTATTTATTTATTTTTGGCTGCGTTGGGTCTTCGTTGCTGCGTGCGGTCTTTCTCTACTTGCGGCGAACGGGGGCTTCTCTTGCTGCAGAGCACGGGCTCTAGGCGTGCAGGCTTCAGCAGTTGTGGCTCATGGGCTCTAGAGCGCAGGCTCAGTAGTTGTGGCGCACGGGCTTAGTTGCTCCGTGGCATGTGAGATCTTCCCGGACCAGGGATCGAACACATGTACACTGCAATGGCAGGCGGATTCTTAACCACTGTGCCACCAGGGAAATCCCTACGTTTCTACTTTGGACTGAACCACTGAGGGCACAGTAACCTGCCCTTAGCGTGTGTATGTACGTATGTATGTGTGTATGTATGTATGTATGTATTTATTTTTGGCTACATTGGGTCCTCACTGCTGCCCATGGGCTCTCTCTAGTTGCTGCCAGTGGGGGCTACTCTTGGTTGCGGTGCGCAGGCTTCTGACTGCAGTGGCTTCTCCTGTAACGGAGCACAGGCTCTAAGGGCGTGGGCTTCGGTAGTTCCGGCATGCAGGCTCAATAGTTGTGGCTCGCAGGGCTTAGTTGCTCCGCGGCACGTGGGATCTTCCTGGACCAGGGCTCGAACCCATGTCCCCTGCATTGACAGGTGGATTCTTAACCACCTCGCCACCAGGAAAGCCGCTGCCCTTAGTGTTCTTATAACTCGTCTGGTCGAGGAGAACAGCCTTTCTCTCTGGCAGCAAAGAGGGAGAAAAAAAAATGACCCTGGCCTGGTCATCCTCTCTGTCAAAGTAGAGGTCTTAGCAAAGTAAAGGAGAGCCAGGCAACCCAAACCAGCTGCCTGGCCAGGGCTCAGCATAAATAACCACAGGGGAAGGGTGCCGAAACAGCCTCGGTCTAGGTAAGACGCAACCCTCCCCTGCAGTGTCGACTCTGCAAAAATGGACTCCAAACATTGGCTCCAGCAAGAGAGCAGAGAAGAGAACATGGAAGCAGGTGGAAAATGCACTGTGGGCTCCTTTGCCAAACACAACACGGAGGAAGGTGCTGGGCCTGGTCCACCTGACACCAGAGACTCAGAAGGAAGGCAAGTCCCTTAAACTGAAAACGGGTTTCAGGAACAGTACTTGGATATGGGCTTTTAACAGCCACCTTCCCACAACAGAGGGACTAAAATGACAGTCAATTCTTCGTATGGCATGGAAGCTGCCTGTACTTGTCATCTCTCCACTTGGCTGCCATTTCTTTCTTCTTCCTTTCCATTCTTTTAAGTTCCTCAATACGAATATTTGGTGGAGGACGGAGGAAACTATCAAACTATCAAAGAAACGACAGATAGCTGAGCCCCTGGGAGGGTTAAATTATCCCAGTTGTCTGGGAAGGGTATTTCTGTAAGACTTTCAGGACTACATATTGGGTTGGTTAAAAAGTTCGTTCAGTTTTAAGTAAAAATAAAAGACACATTTTTTCACTTTCACCAAGAACTTTACTCAACATGCTCATGAACCGAACAAACTTTTTGGCCACCCCCAAGAGAATGGATACCAACAGCTCCACCTATATCAGTATCTGTCCTGAGCATTTAATGTGTCCCAGGCTTTATGCTAGATTATGGGAGCACCACAGTGGGTGTGAACCAAAGCCAGTCCCTGCTTCCAGGGCGCTGACACAGTCTAACGGGGGAGTGAGATAGTAATCAAATCAGGACATGGAACTTCTGTATGTAGTACTGCAGGGTCCCTGAGGCAGGAATCTAACCCAGAGGGAAGGTCAGCAAAGGTCTCCAGGAGAAGAGACATCTAAGTGGGATGTGCAGCAGTGTGCAAGGCAGAGAGGGAAGAACGCTCCTCCAGGCGGAGGGAACAGGATATAAGGGACACGTGACGCGTGCAGTATTCCAAGAGCCTGGAAGAAGTCCCAAGTGGTGGCCGGTGCACACGGAACCAGGTAGGAAGGATCGATGAAGCTGGAGAGGCAGGTGGACGGCCAGGGCAGTTAGGCAATGGGAGTCGTATGTTCCAATGTGTGACTCCTGCCAAGATCCCCATGGCTGGAGGGGGTGGAGCAGACGAGATGGGAGTAAGCAGTTCTCTACTTCGCGTCAAGTCTGCATAACACAAAGATTATAGAAGAAAACTGAACACAAAATTTATCCACCAAATCACCTTCTTTCCATCTTTGCTGTCGTCTTTCCTTAAAATGAAGGGGGGCGGGGGGTGGCGGGCAGTGGGTCACTGATGGCCACGGCAGTCTCCCAGGACCACATACAGCTCACAAGGCCGCATAGCCCAAGGCACACCAAGGATCTCAGGCAGAGTACACACTCCATCGGCTGGCCTAACTGTTTATATGTTCTTGAGTTAAAAATACACCACTCAGGTCAGTGTTAACACCAGGGCCTTATGACCAAGGCTGTTTGTAAGCCGGTTACACAAGGCCAGCCTAGGACTCGCCCATCTTTTAAATGTGCCTCGATCTGCAAATTGTCTGCCGATACATCAGTGGGATTATAATAAAGCCACCAAATACACACGCATTTGAGAAAAACACTTTCCAAACCCAAGGATACTTTACTGTTTATAAATAGTTTACGTTTTTTGATCCCCGGGCATATAATATTCGCAGTTGCTCCAGAAACCAAAGAAACATAGAACAGGAACACAAACCACAACCTCGCAGAAACAATAAACAACAGATGGCGAGACATACGCGCAGGCTGCCACCCCCTGCACCAAAGGGGCACACAGAAATGGATGCTGACACACCAGCCTGCCGACGAAGACACGTGCTTTTCTAGATCTTGCTCCAGACACCACTTACGGAGCACCATCCACAGAGCTAAGCGTTAGGTGCTTCAGGCCACCAAGGAGGTGATCGGCCAGTCACAGGCCTCAAGGAATTCAGAAACTTGAAAGGGAGGCAACAGAAACACAAGAAAGCAGACAACGCCAGTCTTACTGTATTCTTTCTAAATACCGTTATGTAGAGTCGGGTATGGGTTCTAACTCTGGAAAGGTGCTAGATTCTGGGCAGGTTATTCAACCACTCTGGGCCTCATGCATAACAAAGACAAAAGATATTTCACAGAGTTAAGATGACAATTAAATGAGTGCATGTCCATGTGTCCTGATGCAAAAACGCAAACTTACTGCTATGTCTTGGGCCCCCTTCTAACAATTATAAATTATTTCAATTTTGTCCTCATAACAAGTTTAGTGAGGTGGGCACTATGATTATCCTCATTTAACATAAGAGGGAACGGGAGTCAGAGGGAAGCTAAGTAAACTGCCCAAAGTTACCCAGGACGGTAGACACAAGCACCACCACTGCTACCACTGTGCCACCTAAAAGCATGGCTGCCTCATCTCCACCACCAACACCCCCATCATCACACGTGTGACATGAAGGGGGCTTTGTAGAGGGACAGGAACATAGTATTATCTTCTCCAGTAGATCCTGAAATGCTGCACTGTTCTGGCCTTTTCATGGGTTAACACGGCTCAAACTTAAAAAGTCCAAGACAAATGCTAAAATAAATTCAGACTCTCAATGTCACATTTGCCTTAACTAATGATTCTGATAAGTTGATGTTTATAAAACTTTTTTTAAATGTCATCTGTCTCAAAACAAAGGGAGGGGGTCTCAGTAAATAAGTGTGGCCCTCATACTGCTTTCCAAATATGGACATGTCTATTTCAGGGATCACAAGCTCATGTCCAATCATTCTGCCAATTTCACCTCCGTGCTCATTTTTTAAAACTCTGACTAGAATTTTCCAACTACAATGTAACTTTAAGCTTTTGTGTTTCTTCTACATTTAAAAAGAATGTCATTTCCCAATATATAACTCCCAGATGTAGAATTCACAGATGATTCATCTCGCTGAACAAGTGTTCAGAGACATCAGCTCCAAATAGAGCAAAAACTTGGAATTCCCTTCTCCCTCAAAGTAAGAACTCGCCTAGATCTGCTCTGCTCAACAGAGTTTGTTTTCAATTATATTTCCAAATTCTTTTAACAATAACTGCATGGCGTCTGGCACCAACACATCTGATTCTTTGAAGTGGTTCTCAAGCAGAGAGTAGAAAATAAGGGTAAAGGGTAAAGGAAGGGAGGCCCATCCATAATTTTTGTTTTAGGTCAAATATCCTCTGCAAAAGTGCTCTTCAACATATAAATTCAGGCAAAACGCAGCTACAGGAAGTACCACGACTGAAGAAAGCTCCTGAATTTATCCCTCTACCCATCAGGCTGGCTCTTCATGGGAAAACAGATCTTCAGCACAAAGAAAATGGCCTTTTACTCCTTATATCTAAACTCCAAAAAACCCTTTTGTTAAGTCCTCAGCACAGGTCAATTAGGAGTAATCACACTTGGAGGGTAAATTACAGAACCCTTTTCAGACACAATGAAAACATGGGATCCTTTCTGCCCAGAAAAAAGGTGCACCAAGCCCCAAGAAGGAGAGCTATCGGGCAACAAACAAATAATTATCAAGGATTCCTGGGTACATGAAAGTGAACAATCCTGCTGCTTTCAAGTCTAAGTGGAGAAAAAGAGACAGGGATGTGTGAAAACTTACCTAACCAGAGAGGCTCTTTCCTCTGGGAGAGGACAAGATAAAAATAATAAATCCACTTGAACAAGGTCAAGCGGAAAACAGAGAGAGTGTCTAACGTTCACAAAAGAAGCTTGTGGAAGAGTGGGAGGACTATTTGGCCTATTTTGATCTCAGAAAGCACATGGGCAAAGGCCACCTTTAGGTCTTAAAGGGAGAATATTAAAAAAAATGAAAGTCTAGTTCTTTGGACCATTTCCTTTAGTCCTAAAGTAGTCCCTAACTCTTGTTAAACTTCCTGTCCAGAAGTTCTAAACCACTAATTGTGCCACCAACTTCACTGCATTTTAGCTGTAGCTCCAAACAAGGTTCCAGATTCCAAGAACTAGTTCTAAAGAAAAAAAGAGAGAAAAATCCACCTTACGACAGTGTACATGACAAAGAATGAGCGGAAGGGAAAGAAAAGCCCAAGAGTTTCCACTGAAGGCACAAACCAACTCCACATGGAAGAAAGGTGGATATTCAGGACACAGAAAAGAAAAGCTCCCAGGCTCGGCACGACAAAGTCTTCTAAGGAGTCCAACTGTGACAGGGATCACAATTTTCAAGACCAGTGCTTGACCAAGAGGGAACCAATGAAGACCCAGGTAGATGGGTCACTTGGTATGAACCTGACCAAAAAAAAGAGTATGAGAAAGACTTCAAAATTGGAGAACTCAAGCCCCTGGACTGTACATATTAAGCTGTTTAGTCTCCACCTTGAAAGGCAACCTCAAAAGAGCTCCCTGGTAAAAGGGCTAAAAGCTACGCCGATACCCACCACATTCCCTGCACGTTGTCAATGGCGAGCCAGCTCAGAGAGGACTGATGAAGTGGTGAGTAGCGGCCCTTCCTCAGGCGATTACTAGTGAATCGGCTATAGGTGGCTCATCTACTCATTTCAGGCAGCTTATCAACACCACCTACAACTTCACTCGTCAGAACTACGCAGTGAAGGCCCACTTGAGAGAGATGCTGCCTGCAGTGGCCCTAAGAAAGGCAGAGATAAGTGACTCTTGAAAAAACAGGCCCTTAATTTATTTGCCTTTTGTGACCTAAGATCTTAAAAAGCTAAATTGAAGATCTAAAGTAGGCCTGCACCAGCTTCCATAGTTTTCTTCAGGCCAGAGGGAAAAAGAGGCAACAATCAAAGACAGAAATACGGTGGAGTATTTGCCCCCTTCATTAACTCCCTTACTGAGAGTCCCCCAAGCACACCATGTTTCCCTTTGCTGCCCAGGGCATCCATCTGAGGATTCCACTCAGAAACACCAAATATGCAAAGGTGACTTTTAAGTAAGTGTCCTAGACACACAGATCAATTGACTGATTCTTACCAGCCAATGAGTAGTCAGTTTATTCCTTCTTTGTTTCAATTCGGATAGACTCATATACCTGTATGTATGTAGAAGTCATACATCCCCTTTACAGAAAGGAAATTAACTGATCAGCTCAAGGTCACACTGCCAATCAGGGGCAGAGCTGGGACAAAACCCCAAAGTCTCCTGATACCCAGCCATGGGCTCTTTTCCATCCATCCACACTCCTGCCTTCACAGCTTTAAGACAACTATTTTTTTTTCCTTTCAGGTCAATAATTTTTATCCCTCTTTGGTCAAGAACCCCTTTAAGAAGCTTAATGAAAATGTGGGCTCATTTCTGCCCAGAAAGATACACTGAGCTCCAAGATTTCCCATATAATAAAGTTCCCTAGACAGCCCCCCACAAAAAAAAATAATATTTGAGTTCAGCAAGTCTTTATTTTAGGACAGTCTGGAATGTAATATAATTTAATCAATTCACAGTACTGTTTCAAATGAACTTGTGAAAGAATCCAAAAAGCTCCACAGAAGATTTTTCTCTTGGACAAAACACAACCATCGATGAGGCCAAACCACTGTGGCCAAGAGTCCCACACAGACACCAAATCTGAGAAAACATGCAAAGGAATTTGGGATGAGGCAGACCTCAAGAGCTATAAAACATTTCAGATCACTCTCTGGATCTCCTCTCCCAAGACGAAAGGAAACCCCATCCCATTTGAGCTGTAGCTTCTGCATCCATCACGTTGCTGGATCAACAACCAACTTCCTGGAAGCAACAAGCTCTTCTGGCTGTTTATAAGTTTTGCAAGCACTGGGAGCTTGTGTGCCAGAAACTCACACCAGCCCAGGTGGAGGGAGGAAATCACAGGGAAAAAAAAAGTTTTTAATTAAAAAAAAAAAAAAATTTTAACGTAAGCAAGATGCATGTTGCTGGACCAAGGTATCACACTGCTGAAATCAGATGAAAGAATGAATTTCTCCTAACTTACAAAACAGAAATTAAGCAAAGTCAGAATTTCTCAATTCTGAGCACCCCCCACCCTGCACCTCCTCCCCTGTTAAATCTTTCTTAAACCCTTTGGACTGTGTTTCCACTTTCCTAAACACAGTATCCATGTAAGATGGTATCTAATCAAATATGATATCAATTTAATTAAGCTTAATACAACCGTGAGTTTAACCTGACCGTGTGGGACAGCATTTAAAACCAACGAACACTACATAATCTACACAGAATTCGACTTTCAGAAACAGAATATGGAAATCATTCCACAGACTTTGATAAAGTGAATGACTATGTAACTCCCATCTGGATTCCTAATTAAGCTGCAACCAGCATGAAATCTGTCCTAAAAGGCTTTCCTAACCAACAAAGTAACAGGCTGTGGAGAAATTAAACTATGGACTTTGACAAAACAAAACCAAAGCATTCTTCAGCTACTTGAAGAAAAGCATTTTCAAATCTGTGTGAAGTTTAAATCAAGCACAGAGGGCTCCAGGACTGTAGTTCTTTGCTTTTGGGGGATTTTCTTCCAGGGTGCCTCTAACTCTATTTAAAGCAGCCTCAAGTAGCCACAGCTGGAGGGTCAGGCCTTACAAAGTAAACAATAGTTAACTCAATTCAGACTCAAGACTTAACTACAACCAATGGCTAATTACCCCTCTATTAACCAACAATACCTGAAATATCACTTTTTAAATGACCCATTCGGAATTATGTTTGTTCACTAAAGTATTCTAATCAACAATTAACAGCATAGTAGAAACTGCCCAATTAAGAGCTACATGGGGAGAGATGACAGTTCCTCAGAATTACACATTTCCAGCAAAGGACTCTAGCACAAAAGAACTTTCTAAGTACCTCCCACAAGAGAGAGAGAAAAACTGTATTCTGAGAACATATAAATTAAGAGTGTACACAGTATGCACTCAATAAACATTCTTTAAATGTATAGCTTACCACAATTCCCTTTGGAAAAAACAGACTCAAAATAAATGCTGATTTTTTCCCCCAAGGCTGTTCAAGTTCACATTTCTTTAAACCACCCCACAGTGAATGAAATGAAATTTAAATTTTCTCAAAAAATACTTATATCTTAATTTTTAAAAACCTATACATTTACAGATGAAGTGATATGCTTGGATCTGTTTCCAAATGGAAGGGGACAAGTGTATTAAGGCATAGCTCAAACAAGAGGAACCATTATCATCAAAAAGAACACAAATAAAAAAAGCTGGAGAGGGGCTTCCCTGGTGGCGCAGTGGTTGGGAGTCCACCTGCCGATGCAGGGGGCACGGG
>NW_006769620.1:843527-854651 GCF_000442215.2 Lipotes vexillifer | reverse complement strand
CCGAAAAAAAAAAAAAAAAAAAAAAAAAAAAGCTGGAGAGGATGTGGAGAAAAGGGAACCCTGGTACACTGTTGGTGGGAATGTCAACTGGTGAAGCCACTGGGGAAAACAGTATGTAGGCTCCTCAAAAAACTAAGAATAGAATTACCATACGACCCAGCAACCCCACTCCTGGGTATCTATCCGAAAAAACAAAAAGACTAATTCAAAAAGATACATGCACCCCAATGTTCATAGCAGTATTACTTAAACTGCCAACATATGGAAACAACCTAAGTGCCCATCAACAGATGAATGAATAAAGAAGATGTGATACACACACACACACACACACACACACACACACACAATGGAATACTATTCAGCAACAAAAAAGAATGAAATTTGCCATTTGCAGCAACGTGGATGGACTTGGAGGGCATTATGCTCAGTGAAATAAGTCAGACAGAGAAAGACAAATACTGTATGATATCACTTACATGTGGAATCTAAAAAATACAACAAACTAAGGAACATAACAAAAAGCAGCAAACTCAGACTTAGAGAACAAACTAGCGGTTACCAGTTGGGGAGGGCAATATAGGGGTGGGGGAACGAGAGGTACAAATTACTGGGTACAAGATAGGCTCAAGGATGTATTGTACAACTCAGGGATTATAGCCAATATTTCACAATAACTGTAAATGGAAAGTAACTTTTAAAAATTTTATTAAAAATTAAAAAAAAAAACAGGAGCCATAAGCTGCTACTTGTTGAGGCTAGGGGATGGTACATAAAATTCATTACATTATTCTGACCACTTGTGTAGATGCCTGTACTCTCCCTAATAAAAAGGTAAGAAAAAACACCCTATACCAAAAGAAGTGACTTAGTTTTTTAAGTTCTTGGCTGCATATCTAATGTTCCATTAATTCAGAATTTTTTTTTTTTTAAATCAGAGTTTTCAGATCTTCCCCTCACTAGAAAGAGAGGCTGTGGGACTTCCCTGGTGGCGCAGTGGTTAATAATCTGCCTGCCAATGCAAGGGACACGGGTTTGAGCCCTGGTCTGGGAAGATCCTACATGTCGGGAGCAACAACTACTGAGCCTGTGCACCTACAGCCCATGCTCTGCAACAAAGAGAAGCCACTGAAATGAGAAGCCCATGCACCACAAAGAAGAGCAGCCCCGGCTTGCCACAACTAGAGAAAACCCAGGTGCAGCAAGAGAAGACCCAACGCAGCCAAAAACAAATAATGAATATAAGTAAAATAAGTTAATTAAAAAAAAAGAATTATATAAGAATGCTGATAATAATGCTTGCAATAATGCCATCATGAGACAATATCACCATAAAATGCCAATATAATAGTTCATGTATGTAAATACATGCCTTATAAGTAATTCCCTTTTAAAAAAGGAAAAAGGAAAAAAGAAAGAAAAGCACCATTTTTTCACCATGCCCTTTTAATGTAGAATTATTATTCTTTTTTTTTTTAGAATTATTCTTATTAATGTAGAGTCAGATTAGATAATCACTCTACCTAACAGGAAAGTGTATGAGCATGAGTGCACATGTGCATATGTGTGTGTATATACACACATACAGACATCCTGCCGTTTCATGTAATTTTAAATCAGTGTGTTCAAGTGTATATCTTACAGTATATTAATAACAAACTTTATGAAGGAAACCTAAGCTTACTAGATCAGTCTTAATTTTTTAGTTAAACAACAACAACAAAAATGGGCTTCAGAATCACATAGAACTGTGTTCGATTCCTGGCTCCACCATTTACAATTCAGAGAACTTGAGACAAATAAATGACCACTCTAAGACACAGTTTCCTCCACTGTACATGGAGTTACTCCATAGGGCTGTAATGTGAATTAGTGGGATGAGAACACGTACATGCACCAGACAAATTCTGAGGATTCAGTAAATTTGATTATCTTCCCTTTAATTCAAACATGAATAATTTATGCAAAATTCTTCCTAACCTATACATGGTACTGTTATTAATAAACAAATAACAGTTAATAAAGTTATAAAACATAATTTTACATTTTTTACTAGTATTTATCTCATGAGACCATTACTGCTAGTTAAGTATATAGCCACTTAGCCTTAAATACTATAATTGGCATTTACCAAGAGAATTTATACTGAGGATATCAAAACTCCTCTCTAGAGGGGGAGGGGGAGGGGAGGGGAGGGGAGGGAGGGTGCCACTGCTGGGGGTACAAATGCTTTCAAACGAAGAGCAAGGCCACTACACAATTTGGAACTAAAGTGAGACTATCCATTCTCCAGTTCTAAAGCGCTCAATTCTTCTCATTGTATCTAACAGGCTATCATCAAGTAGGTAATCCAGAGAGAAAGAATTTATCAGTGCAATGTATGCCCTGGCCAAGATAAGCGCCACATTACTTGAATGGCAAATTATAAACTTGTGGAAGGAGCAAAGGACAGGAAGTGAGGAAGTGGAGGTGGGGGAGGGGGACACTTTGTAAATGCTGTATAAAGGAGTCTTAGAAGAGGAAGTTGTGTGATTTGTTTTTAATCAGCAAAAAAAAAAAAACAAACCTCCATTACCTTTTTTCTTAGCATTTAGGCAACTCTACTGCAGGGCAGACCCTCACCCATTCCATTCATTTTCTTCCTAATAATAAGACAACTTGAGAAAAACAATATTTGCAGATCATAAAAGATTAGAGACCTGGGCACCATAAAAGTTTAAAGAATAATCAATGCAAAGTGCTTAACAAGAGACAGGCCATGCTTTCTTTAAACTCTCTGAATGCCACCTTTTGCCAAGATAAACTGAACAAGCAGTGATTGGAACCTGCATCCTGGTTCATAGGGAAACCAAGATGTATTAGGACTTGCAGAGATGAACGGATTGGTTGTTCACACAATGGGCTTTACCGGCTATGCTAGATTAAATAGTAATAAAGACGCAAACAATCGTAGCCGTTCATGTGGGCAAGGCTGTGAATCACGGCCATTCACAGGGGAAGGGATGCAGGTACAGGTGCATGAGCACAAGCAAATGGCTTTTCAGGTGGCATCCTTGCCAGATTCCTCAGATGACCCTGTGCTCACTGCCCGTGTCCCCTACAAAGTTACTGTACAATGGCAAACAAACCAAAACAAGCGAAAAATGTCAGAGCTCTCCAGCTCTCTGCACACAACCCCACAATCATCTCCCCTCACACCTCCTCCCCCAGACATTTCCAAAGAGAAGTGGGTACAGCGCAGGATTCAGCCGGCCCCAGGCTGCAACCTAACCCTTGATTGGAAGAGCACATCTGCATGTTTCCAAGCAACTGACCGAGCATCTCACAGGGCTCAGTTTCAATGAAACCCTGGGAAATAATGGGATAAAATTATTAGTTTAAGGGCCTCTCACTTCCCGGCCTCCTTCCCCATACCCCACCTCCCAGAAGGGTGATGTTCAGTAGACAGAAGTATTTGCACAACTGGAATACATTTATAAACCACCTCAATCATTTTTGCTAATTGCATAATTCATATAATTTTTTGCAACTGTTCATAGCTTCCCCCCTGAATTTGTCTGAGCTTCCCAAGGGCACATAAAGTTTCACTCTAAACATACCACCAAAAACTTCACGGCAGAAGGCTGTTTGGGTTGTGAGCCCTGCCACCTGCTCACGCCAAAAGAGATCTTCATTATCAGAAAAGTAAACTTTTCCCAGGAAGCCTCTGTCACCAGGAACTCTGACTTGGAGAGACTTGCCATGAGAGGATGAAAAACGTGAGTTACTGGGGCCTTAGCCCGAGGTGACTGATTCACAATGGACTGGGCTGAATACATGTGTCACCTAACTTAGTCTTCACAGCAGCTTAAGATAGAATATTACGATCCCCTTTTTAGAAACAAGGGGAAGAGGTTCGCCACAAATCACACACACAGCTGTAGGGTGGTGGAGCCAGGAATGGACCCTAGAAATAATTTCCAATCTCTTCATCACTATTCCCTCGTGAACGGTGAGCACTGGGTGTGACCGGCAGGAATGAGGCATCCAAATAATTAACAGAGTAAGAGTGAAGGAAAGTTTTGCCCTCACCGGCTCTTTTCCCCATCAATAACCCAAACCAAGACCCAGGGTACAATCGGGCATCAAATGCCCACCCAGAGGACAAAGAGAACACCTGAAGGCAGGACATGAAAAGCACGAAACCCAGGGAAATAGGGAAGCAGCTTTTTAAAAAAAACCGAGCGACTTTTATAAGCAGACTGGGTTTATAGCTTGCGTTTCAGAAGATTATGCGTAAAGTACTTATATTGAAACCACACGTAAAGTATTAAATTATATAAACATACTAGTATAGTATGTTTATACTAAAGCATAAAGCCTTTGGCTAAGAAAAATTCATAAGCAGGCCCCCACCAAAAAAAAAAACCCATAAAAAAACAAAACCAGGGTACAAATTGGCAACTTTCAATTAGACCACAGACAAATCACAATATTCATGTTTTCTGTAATCCTGATTTAACTATTAATTTTGCTTCATGGCAACAATCGTCTATCAGGTTCTTCAGCAGAAAATTTCTCAGCCTTAGTCCTACAATTGGCCAATTATTGGACTACTGGACTACTATTCTAAACCCTGCAGTTATACAGAAAAGAACAACTCCAAGAGGGTTAACTATTGTGAAAATTTTAACCTCTGGTCTTCAAAGTCCTACTTCTTTCCGTGAGGACATAAAAACAGATCTGAGTTTCTGACGGATTCCCACACTTTAATGGGCAGAAGACAGCCACATTACCGACAGACACCATGAACTGAAGACAGGAGGTAGATGGAATGGACCCACAGGTTCAATGCCATGCTTAAGTCATTAAAAAAAAAAACCCGCTAACGGTTCCTAAATTCGCCACCGGCCAGAGAACGTTGGAGATTTTTAGATCCTTCCCCTCGTCTGCCTGGGAACTTTCCTCCCACCTCTCCTCCCTCCTGTCTCAAGACAACGCCTTCAGCCTTTGAAACTGCATCCACTGTAAACAGCTCTGAATATCAACACAGCCCAGAGCCCTGCTCTAAAAGACCCCCAGGCTTTCAAGTTGCAGCTGCTGAGGAGGGGGACGGTCCCCAATGAGTTAATATCACCAGACTCATTCACAAGTCGTTGAAAATCAGGCTTGCTCATGAAACTTGAAGTCTTTCAACTTACGGGGTAAATCAGAGGAAACCCTTTGAGTTTTAAACCAACGACCTTGGTACCACGAACATCCTTGACTGCTTATTGAGCGACTTTCAATTCTACGAATCCCTTTCCCAGATTTCCCTCTCTGGTGTCATTTTTAAAATAACCAATGGCTATTTTAAACAACCTCCTTTCCCGGATAACAGACCTTCCGGGCTACAGCAGGTGCACAGAACTGGGCCGGGGGCATTGTTAAGTCACACAAAACCCTAGTAGCTCTCTCGCATTCCTGTCCACTCTGAAAGAGAAGATGCTGAAAAGCCTCTGCACCAGGGAGACACCTCTGCAGAATAGGGGAGAGGCCCTTTCATTGTGAGCGTGGTGTTTGAGGGAGAGAAAAAGGTCAGCCAGAGGCCATCCCAACGTGCTCAGGGAAGGCTGCGTGGGGAACCCAGGCCAAGGCATTAACACGGCAGGGAGAGAAACTTGCGGCCCCTGGAGCAGGGCTGGAGGGCCCACGCATCCGGACATCCACTGGGAACCAGCTCTCATTACTCTGCTCAGAATCGTCATCTTTCTGGAGATGAAGAATTACTGCCGACAATACATTCAAAAGTCCAAAGGTTGGGAAATCTGGTGACCCAGTGTAACTACGGAAAAGAAAAGCACGCTTCCTTTTAACACAGTCCCTTGGAAAGGAGGGGCAAGAAGAGCCCTGACGTACCCTAGAGGCAAGAGGCACCAGTGGGCCAACACAGTTCATTTGTATTGGGCCCTGGGGGTCTCCCGGCACTTCCTAATTTCACAGTCCTCAAAAATTAGATTTTATGGCCATAATTTCATATCAGAGGGACTTAAATCCTGTCCCTTAAAAAGGCAACCAATTTCATTTCCCAGACTTCCACTTAACTCAAAAAAAGTGTCAGAAAACTCTTAACAGATAAGTGCTCCATCATGCAGGGGAATTGAGGCCAGGCTTGTGACACTTGTTGCAAAGAAAAGGACTCTGAGCTCAGACTAAAGCTGCCCAAAACTTTAAAAGCACTTGCACTTTTCAGATTTTCTCTCTGCCCATTACCCTGTGTTCGAAAGGGTCCCTATTCAGAAAAACGCTTTGCCCACCCCCGCCAATCAGAAGATGTTCACGGTCTGCTGAGTTCTTCTTAAGTGATACAGAGACTCAAAGAGGAAAATGGGCAGAAGGGAAGACCTCAGGGTAATCCAGACAAGATTCTACTTCTTAAAAACACACACACACACACCACACACACACACACACACACACAAGAATCTCAGCTTAGGTTCTGGAACAATTTGGTCATCTGCACTTTAAATCTAATTTGCATAAACAGGATGGAAAGTATTTTCCAAACCCTTAATTCACAACACCCCAACACCTGGGCCTTCCAGCACAGCTGTAAAATTTGAAAGACAAAGGCCCTCTATGCTTCCCAACTACAATGGTAACCACCAAGGGGACCTGTGTTTATTTTCTAATGTAATCATAAGCACCACTTTGGTGCCCAAACCAACAGAGAGGTTCGATTAAGTCACCAGGTTCGGTACTGCAAACACGAAGGGAGACAAAATACAAAGAGACCCAAATCAATACAGTTGTCTTAATGTGACTCAGAAAAACCACACTTGGTGACCTTTAAGGGATGTCCTTGCTTCTGAATGCCATGTCATCTTCCTTCCGCACCGAGAAGGAGAATCATTCGTTCCTCCTCCAGGGCCTGCCTGCCTTCCTATCACAATCCCATTAGGTCATCATCGACCTAGCTGCCAGACCCTGTAAGCAAGCAATACCGTGCTCAACTTCACGCCACAGACAAGAGTCTACGGTAAATTGTGTTTAGCGCGTCTTAAAGAGCTTCGGAAGCCATGCTCTCCAAAACGGTTTCAAAGAAAGCAAACATCTGAGTTCTAAGAAGTTCAACTTCTTCTAAGGTTCTGGGAAGTTGGAATAGGGAGTGGCAGTGCTGGGAGATATTTATGAACGTGCTGGTTGGACAAGGCCAATCGCACCTACGTAATGGGACGGCAAACTCTAGCAATGGCTCAACTACTACAACTATAAGTTACTGTGTTGAATAAGTTATCCTCAGGCCCTGGGAATGAACATATTTTCCTTTCTCCCGGCGCCATTCCAGTTCTGCTATTCAAACTGCATTTACATCCACTATTAAAGAGTTTTATTTTCCTTATGCGGGGCTTAGGAGCAACTCCAAAATTAGATGCACTGTTTACAAAAGCAAAAATAAATAAAAAAATTTTTTAAAAATTCCATAAAGCCACAGGTCCCCTTCTATCTCAAACCCACAGCCTGAAATTGTTTGAACTAGCTGCAGTAAATCTCGTTCATGGGGTTATAAACTAGCTCAAAGCATTTTCTAGATACAATGGACTCAGAGGGTGTAAACGTGGTGAAACTGTAAGATATTTTATTATATTATAGACAGAGACTTTCTCCCCTAAAGTCTTACTGAATCATAGCCAGGAATATAAAAGATATAAATATCCTGATGCAAAATTTAGAATAAGACTAATGACTTAAATGGAGAAATCTGAAGGCTAGGGAAAAATAAAAACACATTTGCTTGCTTTTTCTTTAATCAGAAAAGAAAAAAACTTCACAAACGTTTTTCAAAGGATATACATTCTGTACCGAATACCACATTGCCACATACTAACCAGAAGCCATACTACTCACATCTTAAAATCGAAACAGTTAACACCATCATCAGTATAATCAAGTCTAACTGAAGCTCAAAACAGCCAGTTTGGTATTGACTAATCATCAACTGTGTAAGGAAAAGAGAGAAGACTGCAATTTTAAAGGTATTTATGACTTGTGAAATGTCACTCCTTAGGCAGACAGAAAGCCCTCCAAACAACCAGTAGTTTTGCTCCAGAAATTAAAGGGCAAGCAAAGTGGATCTTGTGGCCATAGGAAAGTGAAAACAGAGGACACCCTGTCCTCTCCAGGAAGCCACCACTTCTGAACTAAGTGCCTTCCCCACGATGCCACTGACACCTGGCATTGGGAGTCAAGTCTTCCAACAGGTGAACACCTAAGTTGTTAGTCTGATCCCACCCACATGATTTAACTTTTTAAAAAACTAAGAGTATGTAAAGGAAAACCCACAATACCCAAGACTACCACAACTAAATACAATACTACCTAATGACAACGCTGGGCTCTATTTCCCACTACCTTACACAGCCACCACCTGTGTTAAAACCCACACCTTGATCACTGGTTTTCCCTAAGGGGATTCCAAAGAAACAGCAGAATACTGAAGAGAAATCCTACACATAAGTCAACGGTCCAGTTCAGAACTCTGTAGGACTGATCACTAGTGATCCATGTGCAGCGTGGTCCAAGTTAAAGATCTGTGCCCCGCTCTCAAAGGTACAGGATCTTCACGTCAGAAAGGAATTAACTTCCCTTCCTTCCCTTCACAGCAACCAGATTCCCAGACCACATGTTCTTAGATCAAGCCACAGGTGTTGGTTAAAACCGGTGTCACCAGTTTTCTTTCTCTTTTTTGAACAGTGAATGTCCCGCCTGAGGTTACTACTGTGCCTCTTCTATATTCTAGGAAAGATGTCCAATTATTCAATTGAAAAGCAGAACTATTCAACCTAGGCCTCTTCTGGAAGGTACTAACAGTTCTGCAGAGATGTTAATTACTGATAACTGGACAGCATTTTGACTCATGGACTAGATTTGTCAGAAATTTGTAAAGCCTATGACATTCTACCATGTTTACAGAAATCTAATGTGGTGTTGTTGTTGTTTTCCTGCCAAACCTCCTGTAAGAAGTGTCCCACCAAGTCTGGATAGGCCAAAATCCGGACAGCACAGAAAAGAGCCTCTTGCGAGTAAAACGCACTCTGCTTAAATCAACCCAGAGTCTGGCACCCTCTTCCAAAGTAGCAATACTCCGAAACTAATTTGCACCATTTATAGAGGAGAAATGCTAGAGGATGGGCCCCACTCCACTGTATCGTCAAGCCCCATGGGTCCCCTAGGGAACAGACAGGAAGGGTCTGGAACACAGTTCCCTAAAATGCCAACCAGGTGGGATCACAGATCTCCAGGAAAGTCAGGCCACCAAGGTCCCGGGGAGATGAGGAGGCAGCTACACACACTCTCACTAATAAATAATGTAAATGGAAGACTGGAGGCAAAAGTCACCTTCATTCATTACCCACTGGAAGGCCAAGCAGCTCAGACAACAGAGAGTTGGGTTACAGAAGAGAAAAAAGGAAACACCCGGGGACCCCCAGACAGACTTCCTCACTCTCTCCCCTCCAGATGTTTCCCACTCTCCACCCACAGACATACACCCTCACCTCCTGACTCTCTACTCACATTCTCTTACCTCCAGAATCCCACCCACTCACCAACTCCCAGGTGGCCTTCAGGAGCCACGCTCACTCACCTCCAGACGCCCACGACACCTTCTTCTCCAATACCTCAAGACCCACACTCACCTTCATACCCCATGACCCACGCTCGATCACATCCTTCCCCCACGAGGTACACTTTCCTCCTCCAGATCCCCAAGACCCACGCTCGCGCACATCCAGACCCTCACGAGACGCACGCTTTTCCCATCCCGACTTCTTCGCACGCACGCCCTCTCTCCTCCGGACCCCCAAGGACCACCACTACGATCCCACGCGAACTGTTTTCCAGCTCATTCAGCTTCACATACAAGCAACTCAATCCGCACCCCTTTCCCGGGGAAACACCCCTGCCGCCCCGTCCCCAAGTGACAGCGTCCCGGGGCGCGGGGAGGACGGAAAGGGTGGCACTCACAGGCTCCGCGTCCAGGCGGGCAGGTCTCCGGGCAGCGCCGCCAGCCCGCGCCCGCCGCAGTCCAGCGAGTCCCCAGCGCAAGTGCAGGCGGCAGCGCAGGGCGCCCGCGGGCCGGCCGCGGCCGATGCGGGCTCCAGCCGAAGTAGCACCAGCAGCAGCAGCAGCAGCAGCAGCAGCCAGTGGAGGAGAAGACAAGGCGAGCGGCGCGGGGCCCCGAGCGCTCGCCGGACCGGCCGCGCCATCTTGTCTGGAGCGCGCAGCGAACTCCCGGCGCTGGGGCTGCGAGGTCCGGGGCGACCGCAGGCGCGGGCGGGCCAGCGGGGGCTCCGCTCAGCACTAGGCTCCGCGCCGGGACATGCCCGCCGGCACAAGTTCTCTCTGCGGCGGCGACTCCGGCGTTCAGCGGGCCCCCGGTGCCCGAGCCGCTCCGCAGCGCCCGGAGGGGGCCGCGAACCCCGCGCCCATCCGGGCCGACCCGCCCGTGCCCGCTGCGAACCCCACGGATCCGGGCAAAGGGTGCTTGGCCGGCGCTCCTCGTTCTCCCGCCGCGCTCCTGGCCGGGCTTCGGAGTCCCCGTGCACGCCAAGTGCCGCCGCCGCTGCGAGGAAGGCGCTCAGGCTCGCAGCCGGAGCTCTGCGCCCGTGGGCATCTTCCTCGCCGCTACGAGCGTCCAGCTGCAGACTCCGGGCTGGACGGCGCGGCCAACCCCGCACTGCTCCAAAGACCCGGTGCGCCTCGCTGTCCCAGCGCCCAAGGCAGAGCGCGCGCACGCAGTTCCGGGCTCCGCACGGCTCCTCCGCTCTGAGAGAACCCCGCACACTTCGCAACCGAACAATCAACCGCTAGCAGCTCGCCTCCCCGGGTCGCAGCCCCGGCCGATCCCCGAGGCCCCGCCCCCGGCCGCTAGCCCTCGCACACCCCCTGGGCTTCTTGCCCCGCAGCCTCCAGCCGGCCCACGTTGGAGGCTTTGCAACAGCGCCCCGCCCCGCCCCCCGCCTGCTGCTCATTGGCTGATGGGGTCCACGGCGGCCAGCTTGGACGCCCATTGGAGCTCTCTCCATGATCCCGCCCCTCCCGCCTCTCGGGCCACCCCGCCCCACTCTCTTTTCCCACCCAAGGTGTGAAGGGCGGGAGACTGGG